>NW_027528867.1:691807-908697 GCF_008692635.1 Crocuta crocuta
ACACACACACACACACTTATACACGATATTATTCAGCCATAAAAAAGAATGAAATATTGCCATTTGTGACAAAATGGATGGATTTAGAGAGTATAAACCTAAGCAAAATAAGTTAGGGAGAGAAAGACAAATACTATATGATTTCACTCATATGTGGATTTAAGAAATAATAAAAAACAAAGAGAAAAAAAGAGACAAACCAAAAAAACAGACTCTTAACTATAGAGAACAAGCAGATGGTTACTGGTGGAAGAGTGGGGGGATGGTGAAATAGGTGAAAGGATTAAGAGTGCACTTATCATGATGAGCAGGGAGTAATATATAGATTTGTTGAATCACTATACTGTACACCTGAAATTTGTATGACACTGTATGTTAACTATACTGGAATTAAAAATTTTTTAAATGAAAAAATTTTGGGGGCGCCTGGGTGGCTCAGTAGGTTGAGCGTCTGACTTCGGCTCAGGTCATGGTCTCACAGTTCGTGGGTTCGAGCCCCACATCGGGCTCTGTGCTGACTGCCAGCTCAGAGCCTGGAGCCGGCTTCAGATTCTGTATCTCCCTCTCTCTCTGACCCTCCCCGCTCATGCTGTCTCTCTCTCTTTCTCAGAAGTAAATAAAACATTAAAAAAATTTTTAATGAAAAAATTTTTAAATAAGTTTTTAAAAAAATTTTTAAATAAAAGTTTTTTAAATTGAAAACAGAAAGAATAAATTGTAAAAATTAAAAAATAAATAAAATAGAATAAAGAAGAAAATTAAAAAGAACAAATGCTATAAAACAGTACTACTTTTCAATGGATCTGAAGATAGATTCCCAAAGTAACACAGGACTAGTATTTTGCCTACAGAGTGAAATGTACAACTCTAGAAACAATTGCAAGAAAGCAGAGGACATGCAGATATGGAATATGCAAGACATACAGCAATTTTAACTTTAATTCTGAAAACTGGCTCTCACCATAGGGGGGTCCGGGCTCCCAAAGGTTGAGATGTAAACTATGGACCTATATTCCCCAGTGACCTGTGTCTCCAGGGCCAGAGGTATGTGGACGGTGCTATGGGGGGGAATGACTCCACAGGGTGTGGGACTGGAGAGTAACACGGCAGGCATGTCTTCATGTACCTGGTGGGAGAGACAAGCTGGATGGGTAAGCAAGCCCCTGACAAGGTATGAAATAAATAGCATATTAGATTATTTTGAAACAAGTGTTGCCCTAAGGCCTTGTAGGTTCTTTAGGAGTATGTCATTATTCAGACAAGTAAATGGGGATGAGCACCTCAATTCTGCTAAAGGGAAGCAGGGTGTGTAGAAGGTCCCAATCCAAAGTGCACAACCCAGCAAGATGCAGAAATTATCCACAATGTGAACTAGTTCATGGGAACAGCTCCCCATGGCCAAATTCCTTCACCTGGCCCTCCATGTCCTCCACCACCTCTTCCCTTTGCACTTTGTCAACAGAGGCCATTGGTTTTTCCTGAATACATGATACTGCTTCCTACTTCCAACACTCTGCACTTATATTACTCTTCCTGGAATGCCCTCTCCCTTCAATGGACCTGCACATTTATCCTGAATGCCCACAGGTATCCCCGTACCCTAGAGTAAGGGCTTTTCCTCTGTCCCCAGGGGGCATCCTACAGTCCTTTTCCACAGTCTGTACCATCTGTGTCGATCTGTTCCATGGGCTGTCAGCTTCCTAGGGTGTGATCTGGGCTTCTCCTGGCCCAATTCCTGGCCCAAAGCATGTGCTCAGTACATGTTTTTTAAATGGCAAAATAGGTAGGTGAATAAATGAATGCTATACAGTGTTTACCAATGTATGCCCTTCAGAACCCTACTCTGCAGCATATTACTAGCTTTTATCCAACAGAAACAAATAAAACTTTAGCTAGATGGGGCGCCTGAGTGGCTCAATCGGTTGAACATCTGATTCTTGATTTTGGCACAGGTCATATTCCAGTGTTGTGGGATCAAGCCCCACATTGGGCTCCTCGCTGAGCACAGAGCCTACTTTGGGATTCTCTCTCTTTCTCTCTGCCCTTCCCCTCATCTCTAAAATTAAAAAAAAAACACATAAAAATGAACAAAATCCAAAACTTTAGCTAGATGGGTGATGGGTATTAAAGAGGGCACTTGTTTGTTGTGATGAGCACTGGGTGTTGTATGTAAGTGGTGAATCACTGAATTCTGCTC
This sequence comes from Crocuta crocuta, assembly GCF_008692635.1. Taxonomy (NCBI): domain Eukaryota; kingdom Metazoa; phylum Chordata; class Mammalia; order Carnivora; family Hyaenidae; genus Crocuta; species Crocuta crocuta. The sequence goes on from NW_027528867.1 coordinate 694,005, forward strand.
CTGAAACCAATACTGCACTGCAAGTTAACTAACTACAATTTAAAAAACAAACTCCAAAGGAACCTGGGTGGCTCAGTCGGTTAAGCGATCAACTCTTAATTTCGGTTCAGGTCATGAATTTACAGTCTGTGAGATTAAGCCCCACATCTGTCTCTGTGCTGGCAGTGAGAATCCTGCTTGGGATTCTCTCTCTTTGTCCATCCCCCGCTCACATGCTTGGCACTCTCTCTCAAAAATAAATAAACATTTTAAAAAAATCTTTAAAAAATCTCATGGCCAAATAAGTTTGGGTAATTCTGGGAAACCTTAGCTGTTGGAGAAAGACAGAACATACAGATTTCACCTGTCGAGGGACCCCCATGGTCTTTGTACACCTCTACGCTGGCCTAACATGGCCTAATCTAACTCATCCTGCCTATGTAGCAATGCTCTGCCCAACCTTACTGGAGCCTGAAGCAAAAGGGAAAATCAGCCAATTCTGCCTTAATCTAATATTTTGATATTTTATTATGAACTATTTTGCATTAATTTTGCTTTCTTAAAATGTGACATGAAAATATTATTTCTCTTGATTCCTGAGTGTTTTGGCTCCCCTCCCCACCCAAATTCTGTGATCATGGCAAGGGCCTCACCCTTTCCCAGCCTGCCTGTGCAGAAAAAGCTTCCTCACCCCATATGTAGGCTGTGTTCTGAGTTCTTGAAGTGATTATGCCCTATTCAAGGCTAGCCTATTCCACTACTGATCGCCTAAAAGTTAGAAAAGTTGCCTCCCATCAACCTAACCCTTGGCTTCTGGTTTTGTCTCAGAGAAGCCCATACAACAGTTCTAATTTCCTCTTTTGTATAACAGCCTAGGAAAGATGGCTATTTCATCCTAGTTAAGGTTTTACTGTTCCTAAACAAACACTGTGCTCCTCATATAACCTGGATTTCCAGATGATGTTGATTGCCATTCTGGTTACTTCACATGTGATTTTTTTCTGATGTTTCCACTAAAAAAATACAATGTCAATATCAGGAGACAAAACCTGGCACTGCCTTGACCAGTAGCCATCTCCTTTCTTTAGCTGATCACTGTGTTTCTCTGATATAGCCTAACTCACCTTGGTTCGGTGGCCTCCATACTGGTCTTTGAACACATTTTGAAACTGTAGCCAAATAAAACCCCCATCTGATTTGTTTTTGGGTTTGTTTGTTTGTTTTTTTTTGGCATGAATTTTTATTAGAGTACTGTGTTTACAGAACAATAGAGTTTTAAACCCAAATGCATTCTTGGTAAATTGTCTCCTGTTAGTGACCTTCCATTACTTTGGTCTATGCAGATCTTTTGGAGTCTTTAATCCATATGTGCTTAATTGCTCAGTGCCCCACCTAGCTGGGTGTAATGGCATGTGGACAGATCCATGTCATAAAACATTAGAAGGCAATTTCATTTTATTTCTTTTTGTAGTACCTCTAGCCTTCTGTTCAACAAGTCCATTTAAAAATACTGTGTCTTAGTGTTGCTTTTAAAGTCACAGCCATAGCCATAAATGAAAACTCCTAGCTCTGCCTCATTTCCCATGAATGATTAATTCATAGGCAATTATTTGTAGGTGTAACTCCTGCATGTTGGCTTAATTGACCCTTGCCTTTCTTTATCAAAGGCAATTTCCCTGGGAAATTAAGAACTGTTTACACCTGCAGCTGCTCAATCATGCAGGTGGCAATCCAGCTGTGGCTTTATGACCCCATGCACAGATTATCTCAGGGTTCAAAATCAGAATTACAGAAGGTTATGCATTCAGGAATATGGCTCTTTTGAAGTATTTATTTTTCTCATTGAGGGAATCCAACTGAAGAAAAATCAACGCTGAAAAAGGATAAAGTAAGTCACCTGGGGCAGGACCTCATAGCATCCTGGGAGGTCATCATGATTGACAAGCTGGACCGTTTTCTCATAGGGGTACTTCAGGAAACAGCGCCCAAAGTCCACCTCTGTGTTCACCATGTGGAGGGTAGGTACAATACACCTGCTCAAAGGAAAGAGCCCATTAAAGAATTCAAAAGGATAGAGAGCTTATTTACATATGGAGAATGCAGAGTTCCAAGTTAAACACACTTGTCAATGTCACATAGTTTTTCTCTAATAACTACATTAATGATTTTTAAATCTCTCCTGTCATTCCTATCCCTTAGCCCCCAGCCACCACTGTTTAATCAAGAAAGGGCTAGAAGCAAGACTCCTTAAACAGCGGTCTGACATGGGTAATGACTAACATTACCATTGTTTTTCATATTCAGTCTTGTGCCAAGGGCCCCCCACAGTGTAAGTTCCTTAGGGTGGTGGATCTGTTTCCAAGGCAAACAGGGCCAATGCTACCAGCATGGGGTCCTAACTAGCTGTGACACTCTGGACCAGTCAGAGTTCCCTGAGGACGAGCTACAGTTTGCACCATGTAAATTATGGTAATAATTCTAATTCCTATGCAGAACAGCTGTCTTGGATCAGGAGGCTCAGGCAGCTGCTCCACCCAGAAATGGCACTGTGACAGTGGGGCTCAGGGCGAAGGTGGGTGTGGTAGGGGAGGGGAGGGATAGTGGGGTGCAGGGAAGAGGGAGTTGAAGCCCTGTGTGAGCAGCTGGTCTATCATGAGGTTACTTGGGTTTCATTTTGTGTCTGCATCTAGAAGTCTGCCCTGCCTCGCTGCACTGTCACAATATAGTGCCGTGGTGAGGAGCACTGACGTCTGAATCAGAGCCAGGCTCAAAGAGTGACCTTAACAAATACAACCTTGAGCAACTTGCTTTCTCTCCTGGAGTCGCATTTTGCTCATAGGTAAAATGAAGGTAATTCTAGGGATTGACATTAGCATAATTAACTCAGAGTGTTGTGGGAAATACAGAAGCTAATGTGAATGAAGAGCACAGCACAGTGCCTACTGCACTGAGCAAGAGCTCAGTACTAGATGATTAACCTGTGGTAGAGGGCACAGCCAGCTGTCATTGCTGGCTCTCCGCAAGTTCTGAAAGCAATTCTTTTGTTCAGGGTCTTCAAGCAGTTCCTACTGATTACACCAAAAATAATGACATGAAAGTGAGACTTGTTAACCCAAAGTCTGAGGTTTAGCATGGGATGAGTGTTCATTTTTAGCTAGAATGGAAGCTGTTAGTTGACCCGATGACTTTCACAAAGCTAATCCTTCACTACCAGAAACACTGTGGCTGACAGGACTTCTAGTATTTGACTTGGGTCACAGAGTACACATCATAGGAAACTCATAGCCTCTTAGGACCCTGTTTTTGTTTTTCTTTAACTCAGGGTTTCCCACTGACAGCTGCAGGGAAAGGGGGCTGAAAGGGGGAAAGTATCAGAGTCAACCCACCCAGAAAAGAAATGCAAGACTAGACAAAAAAGGTAAACCTGAGTATAGAAAGGACCAGATGAATGAGCTTTTGCTGTTTTTAAACAAACAAAACAATTAGTTAGGTCTTTGGAAGGACTAAGCAGACCATGGCAAGGCCTTGACCTTCAAGTTCTTTCCAATATATCTTCCAAAATTCATGAGGCCTAAACTCTAGGGATGGATATGTTATCAAGGTTTTATTAAGTAATTTTCTCTATTTCATTTAGATGGCATTTTCATACACACCTTCTAAAGTCACAGCTCTGGACATGTGCTTGCTTTGGCAAGAGTGTGGCCCATGATTTTACTTATTTACTCAGGATCCCTGTAATCATCAGTGTCACACTCCACTCTCGGGAAGATCCCAACTTGGTAATGGAGAAACAATTAACAAATGGCAGAGCCAGGATTTTAACCTGACCTGAGAGTCCACCACTCCCTCTATTAAAATAGAGAGAAGATGAGGATGGGTCTGAGGAGTTTATGTTGTTAGAGAGCCTCATTTGGAAGGCCTTTTTGCAGCCTGCATTGAAGTCATAGTAAGTGTCCTGGAGCGGTACTGTCTTGCTAAAGGGACCTTCCACTGCAGGCCTGTGAGCACCGCTCTTTCCGGGAATAACCCCGGAGTACTGTATTTAAAGATAAAAATTTAAAAAACAGCAAATGATGGGGGTGCCTGGGTGGCTGAGTCCTTTAAGCGTCCAACTTCGACTTAGGTCATGATCTCACGGTTCATGGGTTTGAGCCCTGCATTGGGCTCTGTGCTGACACCTAAGAGCCTGGAGCCTGCTTCAGATTCTGTGTCTCCCTCTCTCTGCTCCTCCCCTGCTCATGCTCTACCTCTCTCTCTCAAAAAAAAAAATTAAAAAATTTTTTTAATTTTTTGATGTTTTTAATTTATTTCTGAGAGAGACAGACAGACAGACAGCATGAACAGGGGAGGGTCAGAGAGAGAGGGAGACACAGAATCTGAAACAGGCTCCAGGCTCTGAGCTAGACGTTTGCACAGAGCCCGATGCGGGTCTCGAACCCATGAACCGTGAGATCATGACCTGAGCCGAAGTCGGACGCTTAACTGACTCAGCCACCCAGGCCCCCCTAAAAATGTTTAAAGAAAAACAGCAACTGTTCACCTTTTTCTAGTAAAACCTTTTTAGTTACATACTTGGAAAGTCAGACCATTAGAGAGTACTATTACTCTTAACACTGCAACACACACACACACACACACACACACACACACACACACACACAAACACATCCCTTCTCTTATCTCCACCAAAAGTGCCATTGCTATTTTAAAGCTTTGTCATTTGAATATGAGATTCAGTATCAGATTTGCCTTCCTAGAAAAGCAGAACAAATGCAGTGAGAATTGGCTGCAGGCCCTCACCCTCTGGGAGAGGCGGCCCATTGCTGGAGGCTCAGGGGAGACGCAGGAAGAGAGAAAGCAGGGGGGTGTGATACCTGGCTGTGATTAGGAGAGCCAGCACTTCTTCCCCGACGCCCTCCACGTCCACCACCAGGGCCAGCTCATATTTCTGCACAGTGTTGGAGCATAAGGTCACCTGGAAAGATAAAGGTGAAAAGCTGCTCTTCCACAAGGCCGGGCCTCCCTCTGTGCAGGGGAGAAAGGAGCCAGGGGAGGAGGGCACTGATGAGGATGGCTTCTGAGTACTTTTTTATGGGCTGTTTGGCGGTTTACATTTTTAGTTGAACAAGCTACATTTTGGGGTCAGGGCATGCTGAGCTTTTTCAAAGGTGAGGTTAGAAACCAAATGGTTTTTAGTACAATAGGTTTGCTCATTTCTGAGAAGACTTTATCAAAGAAGTCATATCCCTGCATAAGGGGAAAAAAATGACCCTGAAGGATGAACCATATCAAACAAACTTTCATTACTCAATTTAAATTGTTCTCTATATCTTCAGGCTATAGAAATTATGAAAATTCAATACACCAATAAAACACTACAGCTAAGTTTCTCTTACAGCAAAATAAATGAACATAAAACCATATCAGTTTCAGAAAACGGCCTAAGAAATCAACTAGACAGTCTTTTTTAAAAAAAGAATCAAAATCTTGTCTCCCCACTGTCCACCATATTCATTATTAGAGCAGAAAGTAGGAAGCTCCAAAGAAAGGTCTATTCAAAGACAATATGTGCCCAGTATATTTTATCCTCTGATTTTTATTTATTATTGTGAAATTTTACATTTAGCTGTTGAGGTCCTGTCACAATTTTTAATTGCTTAAAAATGATTTGTAGTGGAAGAGATAAACTCGTTAAGTTTAGAGAACAGCTTCTGGCACAGGTTAAAGCTTTTCCATACATCAATTATGTATGAAGGACTAATTAAACAACTTTTTTTTGGTTGCAAAGGGAATCGCTGGATGCAAATTTGAGTCCACATAGACATGGTTGATGTAGTTCAGGAGTGAAAATTGAAGCCCGGAGAAAGCTTTTCCAAATCTAAAGGGAAAATAAAGTGAAGGTGGAGCCATTGATTTGGAAGGAAAATTTGTTAGATCTGGAGAGAAGCAGCTGGCCCAGCGTGCAGAGGTTCCTGGGGTGACTAACCCCTGTTCCTGTCCCTGAGCTCTGGTTAGAAGGCAGAGCAAGTGGCTCTCACAGAAGGCAGCTAGGCAGGTGCTATGTCTTCTCAAACCTTCCTATACGATGTGCGAGAAGCAAAAAAGGAAAGGTAGGTGACGTGTAGGCTGAGCATGAAGTAAAAAATAAATTCTTTGCAACAGCACTTCTTCCCGGGAAAGTCACAGTTACCAACTGCTATGATCTGAATGGTTGTGCCCCACCCCCCAAATTCATATGCTGAAATCCTAACCCCCAATGTGGTGGTGATTAGGAGGTGGGGCTGCTGGGGGTGATTAGGTCAGGAGGGTGGAGCCCTCATGAACAGGATTAGTACCCTAAAGAAAAAGACCCCATAGCTCCTCCCTGCACACATGTGAGGACACAAGTCAGCAGTCTGCCCCTCACCAGAACCCTACCATCTGTCACCCTGATCTTAGACTTCCAGCCTCCAAACTGTGAGAAATAAATTTCTGTTGTTTATAAACCACCCAGTCTTAAGTGTTTGGGTTTTTTTTAAAGCCTTTTTTTTTTTTTTTAAAGTAGGCTCCACGCCCAGCATGGAGCCCAGTGAGGGCTTGAACTCAATGATCCTGAGCTCAAGACCTGAACCAAGATCAAGAGCAGAACACTTAACCCACAGAGCCACCCAGGTGTCCCTTGAGAATTTGTAATAGCAGCCCAACCAGACTAAGCCTGCAAACCTGAGAAGTTACAATGATATATGATATAAACCTCATCCAGCCCATGGAGAAGCCCTTGGGAGAGCCAAAGACTCCCAGAAAAGATTTAGGATGAGCAGCTTCGTGGTGAGATATTATTAAACATTTAAAACAAATGTGGGGCCTAAAACCATAGCTGAATTAAATATTCAAAGGTAATAACTAAAGAGAAAATTACCAACCTTAGCTATGGAAGTCTTTTCTTTTTTCTTTCCCAGAAAAAAGAAAATTATTTCAACTTAGCAGCCTTTGGTAATGCTAGACCTAACTATTTGGAGAAGCAAAAGTAAGTGAAAGAAGACAGTAAAACCTTTCTCAGTGAGCTGTGAAAGAATTCTGCTGGTGGCTCTTCTAGGCTGTGCCCAGAGCATCACTCCATGGGCCTAATTATAAAGTACTGTTAGGAACATCACACCTACATTCACCATGAAGCCCAGATTTGTATTACAAACCTGAATAAACTGGATATCATCAGTGGCACAAATCTGGACATTTATTGGTAAAAACAATTAGATTCTGAAGGAAAAGAGCACCTAATTATCGGTGAGTTCTTAAATCTTTTTAGGTCTGTACCAATGAGTGTACTATCTCCGTGGAGCAGTGGTTTCACTAGAAATCACTAGAATCCACAGTTCTGGTGAAGGTAATGCCTCTGGATTGATGGAAATTCATGGGAGCAGTGTCAGTCCTTGTGCCCAATATATGTGTATCTAGTTTCTTTTGCTTCATGGTTTATTTCCTCATATGCCCACTTTTCCATGTGAATTAGAGGCACTCCCTCCCACTGACAGTGGACGTATAAAACAAACCCTAGCTGCAATCCTGGTAACTATTTGAGAGTGTGGCTGCCTGGCTATACATGCTGGGAGGTTGTGCACTTTACCCTGATAGCAGCAAATCCTTGGGAGCGAATGGTGCCACTGCTGGGAGTGATGGTGAATTCTTTTGGTTTCATTATGGGTCTTTCATCCTTGTTCCAAAATGGTCTTTTGTTGTCTGAATACTGCTCACAACTTGAAATGCTTTTATGGCCATCGCCATCCCCAGGGACACGCAGTTTGAAGGTCATGGGGACCAAGGAGGTATTATTGAGGGAACATATCAATGTATGAGGGAAACCTGGAAAACAAAATGTGAGGTGAGATATAAAAGCCCCACTATAGCCTCCCTTCAAACTTTGCTAGCATTAAATGAACTGTCTGTGCAATTCATCACCACTTGCTTAACTCCACCTCTCCCTGATAGTTTCCTCAATTGTATAATCAATGAATGCATTTCTTTCATTCATTCATTCACTCAGTCAGTAAATACTCTTATACACTTACTATGTAGCAACTATAGACATAAATGCCTGATGTTCATCCAAGTCCCTCTCAAGAAGCAGCCTCTATTATCTGTTTGGTGAATAGTCCTCCAGAAGTATATTTAGCATTTAATTTTTACACAGAATACAGATTTAAGAAAAATTGAATCATGTTTGCTCTTTTCATCTGCCAATGTGTGAAAGGAGAAGCCTGTGTGGTTTTCCCTGTTGTGTGACCCAGAGCCCGCCAAGATATTATAGAACTCCTACTGGACCTGTCTGAGGCATGTGCTCTCAGGGTCGATGACACAAAATCAAATAATAGCATCTCCTGAGATAGACTTTACAACCTCCTTTTGAGCCATCCAGAGACTAACACACTGGCTTTTACCTCCCTTAGACAGAGCTACTTTTTCACATTAAATCGAGCCTTCCAACATTCAGTTTGGCAAGCCTCCTGGCCTTTTTCTAAGAGATGTGGGTCCTCCTTGCCTGGCAAGCAATAAACAGAGCTCTGATTTTGTATTCCCTAGGTGGCTACTCTATCTGATACCACATTCAGCACAAGAGGAGAACGAATATGCATATTTCTATGGGATGCGAACACTCTACCTCAAGCCCTACTGCAATAAAACACAATTGGTCTCTGGAGTAGTTACTACATTACTGCAGGGGATATTTTGGACTGATCTACTTATCTCCTCATTTCTAGGCCTTTGTCTACACATTAGGACTGTTGGAGGAAACAGATTTATGTCTCCTTTGTGATACCACCTGCCAATCTTCTTGGAAGAGATCTGTTATGGAAAAAGAATTGACTGCTTAAATGTGCCTGAAGGACTTTCTTGGAAATTCCAGAGGAGCTGCTAGAAAGTCCATTTAACAATCATGTATTGCTGTATTCAGCTTTCCAGAACTTTCCCAGCAAAGACTCTTAAAACTGTAGATCCCTCACCCTTGTTTATTTTTACTTGACCATTTATGGCATCAGTACTCTCCTAATGTATAGGGTACTCTAGAAATGGTTTGCATAAAGATTCAGAGGGGTCCTTCCAAACCATTGCTCAGACTATTTCCCTGCAGCTAGGTTTTCTGAGAATAAAGCCAATCATAACCCCCTACGTAGAACAATTCCTTGTACAATGACCTGTAAACCCCATATTGCTTATTAAAAAGCCTAAAGAAAAAGGTATTATTTTGTTAAAGACTGAAGGGTCATTAAATAATACAAGTGTTACTCCTAGCTTCTGCTTGCACCAAATCCTAATGCTGCTGGGTTTAGGCTTCCCTCATGCTTTCAATGATCTCTTCTGCTAACCTTTCTGAGATCTTTCTATAATCATTGTAATTAAGATAATAAGGGACAGGGGCGCTTGGGTGGCTTAGTCGGTTGAGCGTCCGACTTTCGCTTAGGTCATGATCTCGCGTTCGTGGGTTCGAGCCCCGTGTCGGGCTCTGTGCTGACTGCCAGCTCAGAGCCTGGAGCCTATTTCAGAGTCTGTGACTCCCTCTCTCTCTGACCCTCCCCTGCTCATGCTGTCTCTCTCTCTCTCTCTCCCCTAGAAATAAATAAAAATATTTAAAAAAAAAGATTATAAGGGACTGGGGGCACCTTGGTGGCTCAGTCAGTTAAGCATTCACCTCTTGACTTTGGCTCAGGCCATGATCTCATGATTCATGAGATTGAGCCCTGCATCAGGCTCTGAGCTGATAGTGAGGATCCTGACTGAGATTCTGTCTCCCTTTCACTCTGGCCTTGTGCTTGCTCTCTCTCTCTTTCTCTCTCTCTCTCTCAAAATAAATACAAATAAACTTGAAAAAAAGATTGTAAGGGACAATTATAATTAATTGTCCCTGGATCCCCACTTTACAACATCCTAAAGTCAATTTAAATATTTCTTCTTCTTTTTTTTTTTAAAATGTTTTATTTATTTATTTCTAGGAGAGAGAGAGACAGCATGAGCAGGGGAGGGTCAGAGAGAGAGAGGGAGCGACAGACTCTGAAACAGGCTCCAGGCTCTGAGCTGGCAGTCAGCACAGAGCCCGACGCGGGGCTCGAACCCACGAACCGCGAGATCATGACCTGAGCGAAAGTCGGACGCTTAACCGACTAAGCCACCCGGGCGCCCCTAAATATTTCTTCTTGAGTGAAAAACTGCCTGTTCATACCTGGGCCATGGAAGACAACTATCATGATTTTTTTTTTTAATGTTTTATTTATTTCTAGGAGAGAGAGAGACAGCGTGAACAGGGGAGGGTCAGAGAGCAAGGGAGTCACAGACTGAAACAGGCTCCAGGCTCCGAGCTGGCAGTCAGCAGAGAGCCCGACGCGGGGCCCGAATCCACGAACCGCGAGATCATGACCTAAGCGAAAGTCGGACGCTTAACTGACTAAGCCACCCAGGCGCCCCATCATGATTTTTTTTTTAATGTTTATAGCCTTTAAACCCTAACTTCTCTGGCAAAATTGTACAATGCTCAGGTCCACTGAATTCCTGGAGCCTTCCAAAATCCCTATTCTCGTTCAACATATTCCTGTACCTCCTGAAAAACAGTCAGCTTGCAAATACATACACTCTGACCCTTTTTGTCTATAATGTAGCATATCATTTATTACTTGGTCTATTGTATTCTTTGATGAATTTGAGGATTTATCAAGGCTTCACTGTTCTTTCAGAGATAATCACCATCTAAATTCTATAATCTGACTCTTTCAGGCTACTACTATTGCTCAGTCAACTTAATTAATTATTAGACATGTCATCCAACATCCAGTCCTACCATCAAAATATTTATAGCCATAGTTTAAACATCTCAGATACCAAACAACAGTACTACTACCTGTCATCTACTTTAGGGTGTTTATAATAACTGGACACCATCAATCCCAATAGGCCCTGATGCCTAATCTAGATCTGCATCTCTAAGCAAATAAAGGCCATGTCCCTAATATTAACCTATAACAGACACCTCTTTAGGAATGAGCCTTCATGCCAAGATGAGGACAATATCACCAACTTTAGTTAGCTCAATGCACTCCCCAGAGTTACAAGTCTCTGCAAACCTTGTTTAACTCCATACAATGTCTGTCATTCTGAAATAACTTCTCCAATCCCTGGCTTGGTCCTGTAAGAGTTCATTTCTCTTGCATTTCGAACTATATGCACCCCTATTGGTCTTTCATTCCTGAGCCAATCACATGCTTACTTTTGTCTGCCTCATCAAAGCCCTATTTGCACATGCGAGGTAATAATTAGCAAGTTTCCAACAAATAACTCTTCAATGTACCATGTTTCTTTGTGACAGGAGGCCAATCTTCCTGGAGAAATAAAAATGATACCTTGGGTAGGAGTCATGAAAGAACTCTAATTCCGACTTTAGGACTTAAAAATATTATCATAGAATAATTTTGAAATTGTATCACAAAATGTTTCTTAACTTTGGATGATACAATGCAGAATCCAGAAGCACAGCAAAGTAGCCTGAATTAGCTGACCCAAGTGGTTCTAAAAATCAAATAGCCCTAGATTTCCTGTTGGCAAGCAAAAAGGCATGTTTTTCATTAATATTTCCTGCCACATCATAGAGAAGATTATGGAATCCATATCTAAAATAAAAGAAATGCAACTTGAATCTTGAAGGTGGACTTAAGTGGATTAAGTTTTCCTGGGAATCTTGGGTCATGGCCCTGTAGTGTCTTCCCACCTCTTATCAAGCTGCTTTATTGCCAGGTGGTCTAGTAAGATATTATACAACAAAAGAAAAATTAGCTTTTTTGTAATTTTCATCTAAGTTAGTTATCAAAACTTCTAGCTGGATCAACTATGAGAAACAACTGTTGATTACTATCTCTATAGCTCAAGGAAACAATGAATACATTACCCAATAATGGCTTTTCCTATATACTTAGGGATAAGAGAGGGCCAAATGGAAGATGTTAATGGGAAAAAAACCTACCTAGCTTTGGAGAATGCATAAATGGTTTTACCTACTGTATTATACAGAGCTGGCCAATATCAAATACAGAATTTTGAATAAATCAATGGTACCTAGGAGGTATATATACACCTCCTGTTTGGCATATTTCACTGAAATGTACTATTAGGGGGCCTTGATGCTTTTAAATGTTTGGATTCTAGATACAAGTGTTCCAGATATTCTTGGGGCTCAAAAATTGGCTTATTGTTGGTATAGTATTTACATTAACCTTTCAGAGGTAAACAATAGGGCAGATTCTAGATAATGGATCAGTCTAATATTTCTCGGAATGACTAATCAGAGATTTTTATTTGGATTATTTTTTCTCCCTCCAAGGCAATATGATATAGGGTACCTCTTCCAAATGTTCTGTGTTAGAGTTCATATTTAAATGTCTGTGGAAGGGTATGCTGCTGTCATGCATCAGTTGCCCAGATCTCTCTGTGGACTCAGTTGAGCTGTTTGGAGAGTAACTGCATAGGTCTTTGGGTAATTCACCTCTCATTGCACATCAGTCACAATTTCCCTTGAGAGAGTATGCCTCTCTCAGTTGGCCAACAGACAATATTCAAGTTATAGGTCACTTTTACTTTCCTTCAAAAAGTCTATCACTCAGACATGCCCTACAAATTTGTAAAAATTCCTCCAGCCTTTAGAAATAGAGATTGAACTCCATTTATATAGATTTTCCTGTATGCTAGATAATGTTAAATGCTAATGCAATGGATAAAAACATTATTAATCAGTTTTTGCAAAGAAAGGATATTTTTTGTAGAGAAAAAATTTTTCCCCAAGTAGATGGTCCTACTTGAAGCAAAAGAACTGAAACTCAAAATGGGAGGCAATAGAGAAAAATGGAAAGGATTATGGACTATGTATTGAGACTAGTGCTTCTCAGCCTTCCCTAAATTGTTATTACTTCCTAAAAAGAACCACTGTGATGAATTAATCTTCAAAAAAATCAATTAATTAAATGTAATTTAAGTTAGATGAATTTCTCCCTAATGAGAAAAATTAAATACTAAGGAATAAGGTTCTGTTGGGTAGGGTAGAACTCTGGAGGACTACAAATGTGGGTTAGATTTACACTCTTTTTATAAAATTTTATTTATTTATTTACTTATTTATTTTTTGAGCCATCCAGGTACCCTTCTATTTTATTTTTTTTAAATCTTCTTTTACTTATACTTGACCCAGAACTTTGTATCATTGGTTTTTATCTCCTTTTCTAAAGCTCCAGTGGTGCAATCGGTTAGTGCGCGGTACTTATACACTCTTTTTTTTCAACCCCAAACAAACAACCTTTATCCCTTTGGGGGCAACATCATCCCAGTTGACAGTGCATGATTTAGAGAGAGCTCGGGTGAAATATGTGTTCTGCCACTGTTGTATGATCATGGGAAGTTATTTACCTGTTTGAATGCTCAGTTCTTCCAGTTCCAAAATGGGAATCTTAAATAGTATCTCCCCAAAGGATTTAAAGGATTAAATGTAGTACTGAATGTGATTCACTTAGCAGAGATTGGAATATGAGAAAGAACCAATAAATGGAAACTTTCACTGCTAATGCCGCCACTGTTATCATTGTTATTATTTGGAAAGGTGGAGACAGGAGGAAATGGCTCACGGGAAGTAACTGAGCAAGAAGACAACACAAAAATATAGAAGTCCTCAGCTTGGAGTGAGAGGACACCTGAGTCAAACCACCACTAAATTCACTTGAAACCTGAGAGCATCTCTGTGAAAAGGCTGCATAGACACACTGGCAAATCAGAACCTGCATATAAAATAGAGTGTTCTGAACATTCAGATAGCAGTGTCAAGTTTAAGGCTTTCTGGTGTTCCACCGCTGAAAGAGCAGGGACAACCACAGCTTGAAAACTATTCGTGCCCAGGACACAGTTATAACTTTTACATATAAACTAGGAAATGGCACCAAAATGCCATTGCTGCAGCAGAAGAAGAGAACAATTCTAGACTCTCTTAGCTATTACCTGTAAAAAATTGGTAAGAGAGGTTCTTTGTAAACTTTCCTCTTTCCATGTAGAGACAGAGAGGCAATTCCACTCAATTTCTAATTTAACATGGAAAAACTACTCACCAAAGGAAACATTGCCAAAGTGCAGAGCAGGAACATTAAAGTGGAAGGTAGGTCCAATGACACAGCCTCTGTAAGTAGAAATACAAATTGTGGGGAATGGATAGAGAATCCAGTGAATTCATAGTAACAGTCAGTAAAGACAGTAAATATTAAAGCCATAAACTGGCTTTGAGTCAAGTACAGAATCTAGCACTTAAACTAGAAGTGGTGGTTTTATTACAGTGGTTCTTAGAGTTCTCTCTCAAGACTCAAACCATTGGGTTTTAGCAAATGATGCTGCAGTTAACTCAACACCAAATTCCTACCCATGAATGAGGCAGAGCAGACACATCACCAAACCAATGACATGGAATATTAATGTGGATAAGATACATATCATGGCAAGTTATTCTCAAGCAAGAAACAAAAATTATAGGGCTGGTCATATAACAAGCATTAAAAACTATCAACGGTACCAATATTCCTGGTTCCACATTTTTATAAAACTGCTTTTTCCAATTCCCACCACAACCAGCTGTGATCTTGGCCACTTTACCTCCATACCCCCTAGTTTCTTTTCCTCGTGTATTAAAGAAAAGACTGTAATCTGGAATAGGTGACCTTTAAAGGAACCTCTGCTATAAATGGTCCTTTTCTCTATCAGTTCAAGGCCTCATGATCTTGGAGTGATTTGCTAGCTTAAAATAAATAGTAGAGAGATTCTACAGTTTCTAGTTGACTTCAGCTGCAGTAAATAGCATAATAGTCCCCAACGATGTCTATGTGCTACTCCTCAGAATGTGTGAATATGTTAGATTACATGATAAAGGGGAATTAATGTTGCAAAAGAAATTAAGGTTCCTAATTAACGGATCTTAAAATAGAGAGATTTTCCTAGATTATTCTGGTGGGCCCAATGTAATCACAACTGTCTTTAAAAATACAAAAGGATACAGAAGAGGAGGTTGGAATGATGCAATGTGAGAAGGACTTAACCAGCTGTTGCTGGCTTTGAAGAAAGAGGAGGGACACCATGAGCAAAAGACTGTGGGCAGCTTCAAGAAGCTAGAAAAGGCTAGGAAATAGATTCTCTCCTAAAGCCTCCAGGAAGCAAAACAGCCTGGCCAACGTCTTGATTTTAGCCCAACAAGACCTATGTTGGACTTCAAAAGTATAGAGCTGTAAAATAATAAATTCGTATTGTTTTAAGCTACAAAGTTTGATGTAGAAGAAATAGAAGACTAATAAATATGTATTTGTTTATTCTTGATTTTCACCATAATCCATGTCCCTAAAACCTCTAGGTAAGAACTGAGATAATCTTCATCTATGTGCCAAGCTTTTAAAAATTATAGACACACAGATACCAGGAAACACTTTAATCATGAAAATTCTAATTCACCCAGCTTGATGTTGGTGAAGTAGGTGTGTCATACTGTACTGAATGTGTTGGTGTCCTAGAGGTACTTTAGGCTGCTGTCTGACATAATGTGGTTAGAAGCTGTTGTAAGTCTGGAAGGAGCCATCACAGCAAAGGCTCAATTCTAAAAGCAAATTTCAATCCTAAAGGCCTTTCTCAGGACCATCTATTCTACTTCATCCTAACGATCCCAAGTAGTTTCAAAAGGAGTGGCTGGTACTTGGCAAAGAATAAGGAACCAGTTGAGAATGAGGTCAAACAAGCCTATAGGACAAAT
The DNA here is from genome assembly GCF_008692635.1 of Crocuta crocuta. Lineage (NCBI taxonomy): Eukaryota > Metazoa > Chordata > Mammalia > Carnivora > Hyaenidae > Crocuta > Crocuta crocuta. The sequence continues at coordinate 709,762 of NW_027528867.1, forward strand.
ACTTGGACTTGTAAAAGAAATTTTATGAGGCCAAGTAACAAAGAGATCAAAGGGATGGAAATGCACAAAGGCTAAAGAAAGTAAGGAAGACGCTCACAAAATTGTACAAAGCAGTTATTTAATAGGTGTGGAAGTAGAAAGAACCAGAATTAAATCACATCTGTTCAGGGACACATATAACTAAGGGAACTGTGGCCAAATACCAACTGGAATTGGACATGGCTGCATTCATTCTAGAAGGGATTCTGAATATTTGAATAGTCTCTGCAAGTTTGTACCCTCCATCAATGCAGTGGTCTGTTAAAATTATACTGTTGACCCTTGAGCAATGCAGAGGTTAGGGGTGCCGACCCTGTGTGCAGTTGAAAATCTTTTAACTCTCTCAAACTTAACTACTAACAGCCTATTATTGACCAGAAGCCTTACTGGCAACATGAAGAGACAATTAAAACATATTTATATATGTATTATATACTGGTATTCCAATAATAAACTAGAGAAAAGAAAATGTTACTGGGAAAATCAGAAGTAAGAAGGGTGTTGGGTGGCTTAGTTGATTAAGTGCCTGACTTCGGCTCAGGTCATGATCTCACAGTTCATGAGTTTGAGCCCTGTGTTGGGCTCTGTGCTGACAGCTCAGATCCTGGAGCCGGCTTCAGATTCTGTCTCTCTCTCTCTGCCCCTCCCCTACTCATGCTCTGTCTCTGTCTCTCTCTCAAATATAAGTAAACATTTTAGAAAATTAAAAAAAAAAAGAAAATTGGAAGGAAGAAAAAAATACACGTTTTACTGTACTGTATTTATCAAAAAATATTCACATGTAAGGGGACACGTGCAGTTCAAGCCTGTGTTATTCAGGGTCAATTGTAATTTTAAAGACAAGATATAGGAAGACGGAATTATTAAGATATGTTAGGTGAAACAAGTTGAAAGCAAAATATATGTTATAGTTAAGAGTTTATGAAATTACATATGTAAAAATGACAGGCAACAAAACTACTTATGGGTAATTTTTATTAAGTCGCATTAACTTTACAGTGTTGTTGTTTATGCAACCATTTAAGGTACTGGGTCATGTAGTTAGAGGAGTAAATAGAAACAGCAAAAATATAATAACTGTTCTGATCTTTCAAGGGACACTGGCCAAAATTATGTGGTATTGAGGAAAGAAGAGTATCTGACAGTTAAACAATAAGAAACAAAAGTTCATAATCTACAATATTAACTTTACAGAGATTTCTTAGGCCACAGGACTAAGAAAGTATTTCTGGATAAGTGATAAGTAAGGTCAGTATTAATGTGTAGAGCTGGAAATATAAATTATACATTAGACATATATTTGTGATACCAGATATTTGCCAGGTTTTCAAAAACGATTATTCATGGTTTGAAGTACAAGAACACTTTTGGACCAATGTGATTTAGATAAGGATATTTCTGAACTATGTTTTGCACTTGAAACTAATGTTAACATTGTGTGTCAATTATACCCAAATAAAAAAATTTAAAAACTTAAAAAACAATATTTCTCTTAGAACTATGTGATTCAGTTTTGGATACACACAAACATTCTTTCCCCAATCAGATTATCCTTCCCCTTGAAGAAAAAAATAGGAATAACATCCAAAATAAGAGACTGGTATGGGAGTTTGGGTGAATGTAATGTCCAGAGGATAAAATGAGAGACTTATCTTCCACAGAGCAGCTAAACTATTAACTAGTCCAAGTTTGTTTGTGAGTAGGTTCCTGGGAGATCCCTAAATCCTATTATTCACAGTGGAAAACCCCAGTGCACCATAACTTATTCAGGCATTGCTAGTGATGTGTACTGCTATTTGGGATCTTTAGGAGAGAATGTCAGAGATTTTAAAAATTCACCCAGGTAATGAAGGAAGTGACCATCATCCAATATTATAGGTTCCTGGAATTAACAATCACAGTTTCTTTGAAATATAACTCACATGCATATAATTAACCCACTTAAAGTGTATAAATCAATGGCTTTTGTATATTCATAGATATGTGCAACCATCACCACAGTCAATTCTAGAACATCTTCATCATTTTGAAAAGAAACCCCACAGCCTTTAGCTATCATGCTCTGTCCCTCATCCCCAGCCCTAAGCAACAACCATATCCCCATTTCTCCCTTTGGTTCAATCAGTCTATCCTTCACATATCTGAGGACTTAGCTGCTAGGTGCATACAAGTTTATAATTGTTCTATCTCTTTCATTATCATAAAATGTCCCTCTTTGTCTCAAATAACAATTTTTGTTTTAAAGTCTGTTTTGTATGATATTAGTACAGCTTTCTTTTGGTTACTGTTTGCATAGTCTATCTTTTTCCATCCTTTTAGTTTCAACTGATTCATATTTTTGGATTTAAAATGTGTCTCTTCTATAATAAGAGAATATTATGAGCAATTATATGCCAATAAAATAGGCAATCTGGAAGAAATGGACAAATTCCCAGAAACATATGAACTACCAAAACTGAATCAGGAAGAAATAGAAAATTTGAACATACCCATAACCAGTAAAGAAATAGAAATAGTAATCAAAAATCTCCCAAAAAACAGGAGTCCAGGACCAGGTGGCTTTCCAGGGGACTTCTACAAAACATTTAAAGAAGAGTTAACACCTATTCTCTTGAAGCTGTTCCAAAAAATAGAAATGGAAGGAAAGCTTCCAAACTTTCTATGAAGCCAACATTACCTTGATTCCAAAACTAGACAAAGACCCCACTAAAAAGGAGAACTATAGACCAATCTCCCTGATGAACATAGACGCTGAAATCCTCATCAAGATATTAGCCAACCAGATCCAACAATACATCAAAAAATTTTCACCACAACCAAGTGGGATTGACACCTGGAATGCAGGGATGGTTGAATATCTGCAAAAAACAATCAATGTGATTCATCACATCAATAAAAGTATACCAACAATGAAGCAATAGAAAAATAAGTCAAGGAATCGATCCCATTTATAATTACACCAAAAACCATAAAATGTCTAGGAATAAATCTAACCAAAGAGGTGAAACATCAATATACTGAAGACTATAGAAAGCTTATGAAAGAAATTGAAGACACATACACAAAAAATGGAAAAATATTCCATGCTCCTGGATAAGAAGAAAAAAATATTGTTAAAATGTCAATACTGCCCAAAGCAATCTACATATTCAAAGCAATCCCTATCGAAATAAGACATAGCTAGAACAAACAATCCTAAAATTTGCATGGAATCAGAAAAGACCCCAAATAGCCAAAGCAATCTTGAAAAAGATTGGAGGTATCACAATCCCAGACTTCAAGATGTATTACAAAGCTGTGATCATCAAGACAGTATGGTACTGGCACAAGAACAGACACTCAGATCAAAGGAACAGAAGAGAGAACACAGAAATGGAACCAGAAACGTATGGCCAATTCATCTTTGACAAAGCAAGAAAGAATATCCAATGGAATAGAGATAGTCTCTTCAGCAAGTGGTGCAGGGAAAACTGGACAGTGACATGCAGAAAAATGAACCTGGACCACTTTCTTACGCTGTATACAAAAATAAACTAAAAATGGATGAAAGACCTAAATGTAAGACAGGAAGCCATCAAAATCCTCAAGGAGAAAGCAGGCAAGAATCTCTTTGACCTTGGCGGCAGCAACTTCTTACTCAACACGTCTCCGGAGCCAAGGGAAACAAAAGGAAAAATGAACTATTGGGACCTCATCAAAATAAAAATCTTCTGCACAGTCAAGGAAACAATCAGCAAAATTAAGGCAACTGATGGAATGGTAGAAGATATTTGCAAACAACATACCAGATAAAGGTTATTATCCAAAATTTATAAAGAACTTTTCAAACTCAACACCCAAAAAAAACCAAATAATCAAATGAAGAAACGGGCTAAAGACATGAACAGACATTTCTACAAAGAAGACATCCAGATGGCCAAAAGACACATGAAATGATGCTTAACATCACTCATCATCAGAGAAATACAAATCAAAATCACAATGAGATACCACTTCACACCCATCAGAATGGCTAATGTTGACATTAACAACTCAGGCAACAACAGATGTTGGTGAGGATGTGGAGAAAGAGGATCTCTTTTGCGCTGCTGGTGGGAATGCAAACTGGTGCAGCCACTCTGAAAACAGTATGGAAGTTACTCAAAAAATTAAAAATAGAACTACTCTATGGCCCAGTAATGGCACTACTAGGTATTTATCCAAGGGATACAGGTATGCTAGTTCGAAGGGGTACAAGCACCTCAAGGTTTTTTTTTAATAGTTTATTTATTTTTGAGACAGAGAGAGACAAAGATTGAGTGGGGGAGGGGCAGAGAGAGAGGGAGACACAGAAACCAAAACAAGCTTCAGGCTCAGAGCCTGATGCAGAGCTCGAACCCATGAACCGTGAGATCTGACCTGAGCCAAAGTTGGACACTTAACCAACTGAGCCACCCAGGTGCCCCACAAGCACACCAAGGTTTATAGTAGCACTATCAACAATAGCCAAAGTATGGAAAGAGCCCAAATGTCCAACGATAGGTAAATGGTAAAGAAGATGTGGTACATACACACACACACACACACACACACACACACACACAATGGAGTATTACTCAGCACTCAAAAAGAATGAAATTTTGCCAGCAATCAAAAAGAATGAAATCTTGCCATTTGCAACTATGTGGATGGAACTAGAGGGTATTATGCTAAGCAAAATTAGTCAGAGAAAGACAAATATCATATGACTCCACTCATATGTGGAATTTAAGATACAAAACAGATGAACATAAGGGAAGGGAAGCAAAAATAAAATAAACACAGAGAGGGGGACAAAAACATAAGAGACTCTTAATTATGAGTCTGACTCTTTTTTTTTTTTTTTGAGTCTGACTCTTAAATAACAAACTGAGGGTTACTGGAGGGGTTGTGGGAGAGGGTATGGGATAAATGGGTAAGGAGCATTAAGGAATCTACTCCTAAAATCATTGTTGTACTATATGCTAACTGACTTGGATATAACTTAAAAAAATATAAATTAGATTAAATGTGTCTGTTGTAGACAACATATAGTAGGATTATGTTTTGGGGTTTTTAAAAAAATCCATTCTACCAATCTCGGCTTTTTAATCAAAGTATCAAATATATTTACACTTAATGTAATTACTGATAAAGTAGGATTCATGTCTTCCACTTTACTATTTGTTTTTTATATGTCTTAGTGCCTTTTTTATTCCTCTATTCCTCCATTATTGCCTCCCTTTATGTTAAATGAACATTTTCTTAGTGTAGCCCTTTAATTCCCTTGTCATTTCTTTTACTACATTTTTAAGTTAGTTTAGGGAATATTTTAGAGAATGGGCAATTACATCCTGAATTTGGAAAAATAAATCAGAGTCACAGGTTAAGACAGTAGGATTTAGGCAACAGGAATGTCTAACAAACTCAAATTTACCAGTCACTGTCCCTGGTATACAACCTTGCATGTGGGAGGTGCTCAATAAAAGTTTATTAAGTGAATATCCAAAATATATATTTATTCCTAACAGAGTAGCAGTGTGTGTGTGTGTGTGTGTGTGTGTGTGTGTGTGTGTAAATGCAATATTATTGGGCTGTACTTAATTAGGGAGTGGCCAGATGAAATGGGATGAGCCTTCTTATTCAACCCGTCTTGGCCATTATTTTTCTTTCCCTACATGAAGAGTAAAATGATGGTTCTATAATATCCTATATTCTCTTACCCTGAGATAGGGTGATTCTTTTGATCTTAAATGTTTATAAGAGCAGAACTTTAAGGTTTTTTTCTTCCCCATTTGGTATGGAGGTCCATCAATGATGCTGGATATTGTGGAGGGTACTTATAATTCTGAGTGATACCTCTTGAAGCCAAGAAGTCGGAAAACCTTATTCAAAAAGAACTTTAAAGAGCTGATCTGCTGGCACTTACTGAGGACTCTCAAGGATCAGGCAATCACTGAAAGGGAGATAAAGGTTGCATTTGCAAGTCTGCTCTTCCTGCTTCTCCTGATTACCCCCTCCATTGCTTGTAACGAGATGTGAATTGTTATTGAAGTGGGAGGTGAACTGGAGTTCATATGATGTAAAAAAGTACTCCTGTCCTCCTCATTTTCTGTTTATCACTCAAGAATGTCAATCATAGGCCAGGGTAAGCATGGTGTATCTTCCTGAAGAGTCAATGTTATTTAAATATTTGGAAAACAACAGTGATTTTTTTGCCCTATTGTCCAAACACAGGTGTGTTATAGAAGAGAACATAAATGCCTTCTGAATGCTTCAGACAGGTCTTGAGACTTCAAAACAGTTTCTGATTATGGCAGTCTGTCTTAGCCACGCCACAGAACCCTTGAGACACATAATTCACTCTCCTTATTGGTTAGAGGTTGCATTAGTTTGCTAGGGCGGCCATAATAAAGTACCACAGACAGAGTGGCTTAAACAACAGAAAATTATTTCTTCAAAGCTCTATAGGTTAGAATTACAAGATCAACGTGTTAGCAGGGTTGGTTTCTTCGGAAGGACTCCCTCCTCAGCTTGGAGATGGCCATCTTCTCTTTACGTCTTTACATGGTCTCTTCCTATCTGTGTGCGTGTTCTTATAAGGACATCAGTCACACTGTATTAGGACCCACCCATATGACCTCATTTTACCTTAATTACTTCTTTAAAAGTCCTTTCTCCAACTGCAGTCACATTCTTAAATATTGGGTATTAGGATTTCAATATATATGAATTTGGGAGGACATAATTCACCCATAAAAGAGATGCTTAGGTGGAAGAATTGAAAGAAGTAGTAATAACCTTTAAGCCGATCTTAAGATTCTGAATTTCCAGTAGATATCATGAGACTGATAAATTTTCTTAGGATCCTTGAGGCCATATGTGTCTGTCTCTTTTCTGTTATTTATCCCCAGACCCTGAGGGAGATCTCAGCTGTAGAGGGAAGGAGGTCCTGCAAGCAGTAACCATAATAAGAGAGATTGCCATGGTAATTAACAACCCGTTGTCGTGAAAATCCAGATAGGCTGCAATGTGTTCTGAAGATATGATCTTTCTAAGCACCAGGAACCAAAGTTGTAGATCTGCCCAATGGGTTGGTCAGAAAGAATTTCTTTTTAAAATCTGAGGAAAAACTCTACTATTAATGACTTGCAATTATCACAAACAGCTGGAAAAGCCATCAAACAACTTCTAGCAGAAAAGCTGCAGGTGTCTAGCCTTGGCTGGCTGATGCTGTAAGTAGATTCTTTTACAATACCTAAAAGTATTATAGGTAAGAGCTTTTAAAGAATTTACTTAAAATAAATATGAAAGATGAAGGTTTAGAGAAACTGTGATAATAGCTAAAGCCTAGTCAAGAAGATGATTTTATCCAGGTGTTGCTGTAATGACTTATTTTCCCGAAATATCCTAAAACAGCATAACTAAGTTCAAGTCCTTATGTTATAAAGTTACAGCTTCTAGAAAAACTAGATCCCAAAATAATATCTGTATCCATATTACAACAAAAGTTACATGTGTTCAGTAGGTAAACACTCATGGAAATTTAAAGCACTCCATTATTTTAATGTGTTCCCATGAACAAAGACAGATAGGGACATCCAAGACACAAGCTGGTTTTGAAGTTTAAGAAAGCAGTAGATAAAAGCTTTGGTTAGCTTCCACATTAGTTACAGATATATCTTACCTAATGGTCAATTTCACAGGCTCAGGGGACCCATTGACACTGACCAGGAACTCTTCTTCAAAGTGTCCCAGAATGGGAGAACTGAAAGATATCTGGACTGCCTGGACTCCACCTGGTTCGATGATGCCTTCCTTGGGGCTGAAAACAAAGCAGGCTCCCAAAGCCGAAGTTGGACGGACCACGTTGAAGAGAGCATCAATGCTGCCTTTGTTGGATAGTATTGCCTATATCAATAAAAAGTCAAGAATGCAAAGATATAGCAGGACACCTGATTTCTTTTCATAGAAACATGTGGCTGTACTGTTTAATACTAACACACACACAGTTGCAGGAAGTAAAGCCAGAGAAAAACTCCAGGGGAGAAATGAATAGTCTTCTGTCTTGAAGGTTTGAAAATAGGAATCCCAATCCAAAAGCCATTTTGTGTTTTTAGTATCCTCTTTAAAACAGAGTTAGTCAAAACTAATTTGACAATAAACTATTTGAAAAAAAAAAAACAAAAAAAAACCAAAAAAACCCAACAGAGTTAGTCACATGTATTATAGCCATGTTATAAATACTGATTGTAATTATATTTGCTGAAAAAGAGCCTTAAAATACCTCTTTCTGTATTCTATAAGGTAATTGAGAGAAGGTAAGTATTTCTCTTCTATGAATGAGAAGGGTGAGAATAAGTGGAAAATAAGCAGTCAGAATAGAAGAGCAAGAGCTACCTAAGCTGACATCTACTGTGTAGCCTGGAGAATGTGAAAGAGATATCATTGTGGATTCCAGATGACAAGGATTCTCTTTGTTGTGCTATTAGATTTCATTCTGGGATACTTTCATCTCAAACTCTGCTGCATGGATACAACAACTCTATTGTTTGGGGATGCTTATGCAAAGCAACTGTTTTACTATAGACAAGTTTTATTCCTATATACTAGAATCATTGCCCATATTTGCTTGCATGCCAGGTGTGTGTGTATGAAAAGTTCATGCCTGGCATTCAGAGTCCTCCACACTTGGCTCAGTCCATGGCTCCCACTCCCACTTCCCCTGGTGCCTGTCCAATGAGCCTGTGCTGTAGCCATGCAGCTCTCTATTCCTGAGCTTCTAAGAGGGTCTCTATTCCTTGCTAGTGCTTACACCTGAACTGGTAGTACTTACACCTGAACTGGTGGACAGCACGTTCTCTCTGTGTATGTACTACCTTCAACCTATGCTCAAAGTATTACAGGAAAATGAGCACATGAGACCATGAAGAAATGTTCAGAAAGGCATGTGGGACATGTCAGGAACCTAGAAGAAGAAGGAGGAGAATTTCCAGAAGGGGTTAACTGTGGACAGAGCTCAAGGGGAATAAATGCTGAGAAAATGTTACAGATTTTTTATTTTTAATTAGAGGTCATCTCTGCCCTTGAAGAAGAAAGTAACTTCAACGGAGTGTGACGGTAGAATCCAGAGTCCAAATGTTTACGGGAGTGCGTGGGTGTGGAGGAAATAGTGGTTGACTACTCGAGATTCCTGTTTTGAGACGATTATTGGTGAGGAGTGAGAGTGGTGGAGGCAAAGCTGTGGGAAGTATGGTAGAGGAGAACCAGTATATTTATATTAAATGAGACAACGTATACTCAGTGCTGGGCCCATATGTTTGTTGTAATAAGGGACAGGGCTACATAACCAAGGGAATGGGGTCTGTCTGGGTGGATGGGCAATTCCATCACCTTAGGTTGCCTCCTGAGAAGCAAAGAAGAGGGAATCAAGAGTATATAGAGAATAGAGTCAGGGGCTTTGCAAAGGGAAACCACCACTTCTTCCAAGAGAAGATGGATGATGGACCAAAAGAGATACATAACTAACTGCTGCTTTATACTTTATTCATCTTTTTACAATCCCCACTCTCCCTCACTCTGTTTTAAGTTCCCTGGTCATAGAATTTAAGTTTCACCCTTCACTCCTTTTAAAGAGACCATGTAGAAAGTGATTATGGCCAGGGAGGGACTCAGAAGCCAAATGGCCTGGGCTCAAATCCCAGCGTTACCACAGACTTCCTAGCTATGAGAACTTGGAAAACCTGCTTTGCCTCTCTGTGCCCCAGTTTCTCCATCTGTAAAGTGTAAGTACTGGTAACTTCTCAGATTGCTGTGAAGATGAAATTAATTTTTGTAACTCTTAGAATAGTGCCTCACAAAGAGTGCTTCTAAATGACAGTGATTGCTACCTATATTCCCAGCACTATGCAGAATGGGTTTTAAATTTACCTGTGCTTAAGAAGCAACTGACACACATTAGTAGTAACTTAAAGGCAACTCAAAGGTGTTTGTAGTAATTCAAAGGGAATTCAATTCAAAGGTAATTGTTTTCCTCTCCAAGGAAATGCACAGACTGCCTTTTTATTTTTTGGTTAACGGCAATACTTTACTCAGATTTTGTTTAAGGTACCAGTTTCTCCATTTTCAAGAACATACATGTCATTCTTCTTGCCCTGACAAAGGAACACCTTCATGTGTCTGCAGAATCCAGCAAGTCATTTGGGACAAAACCCTGAGATCTTTTGATTACCTTACCCTTGAAGTCCAATTCTTTGTATAGGAGAAACTTTATAATAGAGCTTCACCTTGTTTTCCTTCTAATTACACTAGGGAATAGTGAACAGTCTTGGGGCTATGGTTTACTTTTTATGTATTTGCTAAACTCAGCAATGACTAAGGGCAATAGCTGGTTATTCAAATGTGTCTCAAGTAGGTAACGTAATAAATTGAAAGAGAGATGCAATGAGGCATCAGCACTAAATACGCAGAGAGTGCAAAATATTCCCATAAGAAGCAACTCACCATGTCCTTCTCTGCCATTGCACAACCCTCGAAATTGTCCAGTCTGCTACAGCACCTCATATAACACTTACTTAGCTGGCTGTGATGTACTCTACTATTCAAATCTGGGAGGGTGGGAAGCTGGTGGCCTCAAATACACTTCAGTTAAATTTGTTAGAAATTATTGTCACACTCAGGGAAACCTTATCCATTTTGTAGAACTAAAGGTCCTTTTCCATTGTGGCATCCATAAGACACAGTATGTAGGATATAAGGGAAATTCACACTGAATACATTATGGACAGAATCTCAATTTAATAAGTATTGCACATTTTTTCCTCCTGAAGTGACCCTTTTTTCAAAATGCAAAAGACAATGCAACACAGTACCTGTGCCATTTTTCATTTCATGACAGTCACGTGATTGGTTTTTTCATTTAAGTTGTGTTCTTACGTATATTCCATCTTATGATGACATTAATATCTCTATTTACCTTTCACATCATCCCATTTAGGCCATAGTTACTCTGGTGAACGTGGGGATGAACAACACAGTAGGAAGCTCTCAGAAGCAGCTGGGCATTTGGCTCCCAAGCCAGGTTGAGCTGGGCCGAGAGCTGAGTTGGCTGTAGGCTGGATTTGTCCCAGGAATTGAAAGGGCAGCACAAAGCCTTCTCTTCCCAGGCTACAGAGCCCTAGTAACCCAGTGCTCACTAACATTTACAAGCTATATGGCATTGCCAAGTTACTTAACAGATGTGGCAGGGTCAGGTTTGCTATTCACTGAACCCACTCCCTCTTCCTCCTGTGCTCACAACTAGACTGCATTTCCCAGCCACTTATGCAGCTGTGGGATGTGAATGAGAGCAACACATGCCACCTACAGGGCCAACTCCTATAAGAGATCTTTCACGTCCATCTCTCCATGCTCTTTCTCCTCTGCCCGCATGAGACATATGGGGTTGCAGCCTTGCGGGCCACACGTTAGGGGTGGTAGAGCTATGAGATGGAAGGAGCCAGGGTCCTGATGCTCTGCTGGCAGAGAGCCATCTGATGATAGGTAACCTTGCTTGAGACTTTATGTAAGCAACAAGATAGACTTCTATCATGTCTGAGATAGAATAAATCTTTGTATTTTTTTTTTTTTGTTACAGTATCTAGCATTACCTTAACTAGTATAAGTGCTCCAGGCTCCATGTATAAAATGGGAATAGTCACTGCACCTGCTGCATAGGGTTTAAGGAGGACCAAACGAACTAATGTATGTATATAAAAGCACTGATACTGTGCTCAACATACATGAAGGATGATGTTGTTGATGGTATTAACCACTCTCTCCTATTTTTCATTTATAAGATAGGAGTAATAAAACCTACCTTTCATAGTTTTGTAAGGATTAAAACTAAACACACACAGATAGATGTGCATATACAATAAAGCATGGAACCTGACACCTATTTGTCACTCATTAAATAACTGCTTTTATTATTACTTTTATAGAAATACAAACATTTGAAGTTTAGGAATCTCTGTAAAATAAAGTTTCAGTGGTTACAATTTGATATAGTGCAAAAAAAGTTCCCTAGCTACAAAGTTAGTGGTGAAGAGACACTGAAGTAACTTTGATCCTGAAAAACCCATGAGTACATCTTGTAAAAGGATCATTTTCTATTTAATTGGAAAGACAAAGCATATAAACATAAAGTTCCAGAAAGCACAATGACTGGTTTTTAAACAAAGATTGAAGACCAGGGCATTCAGAGAAAACTCTGAAGTGTGAAAATGCCTATCTTCATTAGGACATTCTGGAAAATTTAAAAGTTTCTCTGTCCTCCAGTCTATAGGATTTATGTTGTCGGAGAACAAGCACTAATCAGTTGGGGATAAGATTAGGATTTTCGCTTCTGTAATCCACAAGACAGTGAGGATAAAACCATTTAAAGTTATAGGTTTGTTGCCTTGAGGAAAGTTAGAGGAGAAATCCTCAAGGAGGCTTGCTAGGAAGGGAAGGAAGAGCCAGATCATTCTGGAGTCTGAGCATGAGTAATGGCAAATGGATGGGATTATACACATTTGCTATCAATAAACACACACACAAGATAAAATAAACCAAAAAAGCCAAGTACTATCTGAGTCTCAATGAACAATTCTAGTACTTACCTCATAACAATGTACAGATCCAACAAAAACTTTTCCAATGTCCAGCAGTTCAAAATTGAAGTGAATCTTTGGTCCCATTCCTTCCCCTTTGATTCGGAGGGGCAGACGGATCTCTCGGCCTATAAGAACAAGTCAGACTTTTTTACCCTGAAGGATGCTTCGTTACCCCAAACCTCACACGACATGGTGCCAATGTAAGCAATCAAGGGCTCTGCATCAACTCCCTGTGTTGGACCCAGGAAACTGCAATGTAACCAATGCTGAAGATTTTGCTTATCTTCAGCAAACAGGAATACTGGTAGTTTCTTATCTTTCGGGAGCGGCTTATATAGCTATTTAGGATGATATTTTAGCAGAACAAAAATTTTTTAAATTTAACCCAGTATTCTTGTTTCCTATTTTTTAAAAAATACAATTTCTCTAAATTGGAGATGAGTGATCACTGATAGATGCTTCTTATAAAGTGAGTTACCATGGGGCTCCAAGGGACATCATTCTCAATGATTTCCCCTAGATTTAGGAAGATCATTGTATTAAGGGATCTGTGTCTAGGAATCTTACCACAGGGTTTCTTTCAGTAGAGGTAATGGGACCCAGTACACAATATCCATGACTGCACACCCACAGCTGACCCAGGGTGAACAGAGAACACAACCTTTAAACTACTGACTGGCTTTGTTTCTTTTAAAAATAAATATATCTTTATCTGATAATATATGATCATTATAAAAATATTATAAAGAAAGTGGAAATTTTCACATAATTCCACTACCCAAAGATAACTACTATTACTTTTAGTACCTACTCTTCCATATTCAATCATGTTTAAATACTAAAGTACTACATGGCCATATTTAAATAATAAATGCTATATTAAGCTTAATGGAAATGAGAGCATATGCTATTACTATTATTTTGTAACCCTCTTTTTTTCACTTAACAATCCAACATTTTTAAAATAATTTTTTAAATGTTTTTTTTTATTTTTTTTTATTTTTGAGAGAGAGAGACAGAGTGTGAGAGGAGGAGGAGCAGAGAGAGAGGAGACACAGAATCCAAAGCAGGCTCCAGGCTCCGAAATGTCAGCAAAGAGCCAGACATGGGGCTCGAACTCACAATGAGATCATGACCTGAGCCAAAGCTGGACACTTAACCGACTAAGCCACCCAAGTGCTCCAACATCTGCAACGTTTTGACATATCATCACTTGAAGACGAGTAAATATTTTTAACCAGTCCCTCTTATTGGATATTTAAGTGGTTTCCAACTTTTCATTCGACGAATTACAATGTAATTAATATCCTTGAACACATTTATGAATAATTTTCCTATATTTTCTTTAGGCACTTTGAAGATCTTCTATTGTTTCTTGTCTCCTACAGCTCCTGGTGAAAAGTCAGCTTACTGTCTTACTGCTTATTTGAAGTAATATGTCTTTTCCTCTGACTGTATTAAGATTTTCTTTTTAGGGACACCTGGGTGGCTCAGTCAGTTAAGCATCTGACTTTAGCTGAGATCATGATCTCACGGTTCATGGGTTTAAGCCCCACATCGAGTTCAGTGCTAACACCTTGGAGCCTGGAGGCTGCTTCACATTCTGTGTCTTCCTCTCTCTCTGCCCCTCCCCTGCTTGTGCTCTGTCTCTCTGTCTTTGTCTCTGTCTCTCAAAAATAAATAAAAACATTTAAAATTTTTTTAAAAAAAGATTTTGTTTTTGGTTTCTACCAGTTACACTGTGATGTTCCCAGGTGTCATTTTCATGCATTCTTCCTGAGGTTTATAGCAATTTATGAATCTGTGGATGAGTGCCATGCATTTGTTTTTTTAGAAGTTTTTCAGTCATTATGTCTTCAAATATTGGCTATGCTCCATTTTCTCACTTCTTTCCATCCAGATAGATAATTTTTTGCCACATTCTGTTTGACTCTGATGTCAAATAGAATTTCTATATTTTGTCTCTGTGTGCTTCAGTATGGATATTTTCTTTAGATTTATTTAATTTTCAGTTTATAAACTCTACCTCTGGCTGAACGTAACAAACTATTCAATTCTACTGAGTTCTTAATTTGTCATTGTAACTTTTCAGTTCCAGATTTCCCATGAGATATTTAATAGTTTCCAGGCCTCTGCTCAATCTTTTGAGAACATTAAAAAAATTTTAACATTAAAAAAAATCTATAAATAATTCTGTTTTCTGGCTCTCTATGGAGTTTCTCTTGTTTACCTTGGTGTTCTATCAGACTGTGTTGTCTCCTTATATGCTTAATTATTTTTGACTGAGTGCTTGTCAGTGTATATAAAACCTGGAGTGGTCATGTGAAGCCCTGAGAAGACAGTAACTTCCTCTAACTTCTGGCTGGTGACTAGGGGGTATTAGCATTCTCCAATCTTACTGCTCTCCACTACGATTCTGCAAGAGAATTAAGCTCTATACCAAGTCATTTGAGTGACTATCTTCTCAGTTCTCCTAAGAAGGGCATATAGCTAGTACTATGCTAATTATAAAGAGAAGTTAATTCCTCATACATAAGTGATGCCTTAGAACATTAGAGATTACTTCCTAGAACCTCAGTGGAGAACTGTTGTAATCAAATTGATAACTGAAAAAAGGAGTCAAAGCTGAGCTTCAGTCATTGGGAGGGCTGGTCTTTTTCCAGGTCCTACTTCACTGGGTCCCACTGTAAAGTCTGGGTGGTTACTAGGGCCCTTCCTCCTTGGGCATCCCATGAACTCCTATGTTTTTTCCCTAACTGTACTTTTCAGCTTGTCTGCAGTATCTACCAAAAAGGTAGTGAAACTAAGGATAAAGTGGCCCCCAAAGTCTGATTGTTTTGGGTTTCTTCTTCTCTTAGATCTTGGCCCTTTAATTCTCCATTGTTCTGGTACTTCTCTTTTGACTACAAAAAGACTTTGGTATTATGCCTTGCCCTGCTAGTTGTTTTTAGAGGGTGAGAGAGAGACAGAGAGACAGAGACTCCAAATTGCCTAGCCCACCGTTATTGAAAATAGAATTGCCAAACAAAGGATGCACATTTAACATTTTGATAGCTATGGGCATATTGCCCTCCAGAATGGTTGTAGGAATTTGCACACGAACAACAGCAGTATTTAAATGTCTGTCTTTCCATACTCTCTCTGATGGTGGGGATATCACCACTTTTTAAAATCTCTGATAATTTGATAGGTTTTCCTTAAATGTATACCATTTACATTTCAAGTTCTTTAAGCAAAAATAGTAGATTTGTTCTGTGTGTAACATTTTGAACATTAAAAAAATATTTTGAAGCTCTGCTAGATGTAATCTTTAGTATTATAGAAAATGTGCTTTGAATAATCAAGTCATATTTCTAATTTATTATTATTATCATTATAATGCCTTGTGGAAATTTATGTTCCAGTCTTTTGTTGCCAATTAGCTTCTGTATCTTTAATGCTTTCTTTCCATGACTGTCCTTTTAAAGACAGGACAACTTGTCTTTGTGTCTCCTCTAGTGCTTGGCAACACAGTGGTCATTAAGCAAGTGTTACCTTGATCATAAGAAACAAGAGCAATAAGCAATATTTAGGACAAGTGATTCATTCAAAGGGTTCCCCCAATCCATCTGATCCCTGGAAAAGAGGTCACTCTGAAGATCAAGTGTTTGTGCTGACAATGCTCTAGAATATAAGGAAAACTTTCAGAGAATCTCATCAACTCCATTATTTTAGAGTTCTAATCTGTTGGCAATGATTTGTACTGCTTGGTCAAGAGAAAAGTATTTTGACAGAGATCCAACTTTCAGAATGGCAAAGAAGGAGAATTGCAAGTATATTGTGGAATAAACAGCAAGACTATTTATAACTGTCAGGCTTAAAGCTTTCCCCATCTGTTACCTTGACTGCCTTCCTTAATAATTTTTAAAAAAGAAGATGTGTTGTAATAAAGCAGTGAGCCAATGTTTCTTTGGGAATTATTAATTACTTCAATGGAGATTGTTTTATGTGTAACTAGCCATTTCCCTCACCCAAAACAGAATAGGAATACAAGTCATAACCAGCCTTGCTTTTGCAAGAGTTAGTCTAA
Source organism: Crocuta crocuta (assembly GCF_008692635.1). Classification (NCBI taxonomy): domain Eukaryota; kingdom Metazoa; phylum Chordata; class Mammalia; order Carnivora; family Hyaenidae; genus Crocuta; species Crocuta crocuta. The sequence goes on from NW_027528867.1 coordinate 726,502, forward strand.
ATTTTAAGGTTGCATTACAAATGCTACTTTTCTGCAAGACTCATGAAGCAGGGATTTTTCTTGTTTTGGTAAAAGCCAGTAAGAGAGAAAACCTGAAGGAACTAGTAAGCTCTAAGGATAGATTTCCTGTTAGAAGAGAAAAGTATTAAAATGTTTTTTTAAATGTTCATTTGTTTTTGAGAGAGAGAGTGTGAGCAGGGGAGGGACAGTGAGAGAGAGGGAGACAGAGAATCCGAAGCAGGCTCTGAGGGATCAGCACGGAGCCCAATGCAGGGCTCCAACCCACAAACTGCAAGTTCATGACCTGAGCAGAAGCCGGACACTTAACTGACTGAACCACCCAGGTGCCCCAAAATGTCTCTGATTACAGTGTCCTGATTTCACAAAAGAAGCAAAGAAATGCACCACAGAACCTGCCCTAACAGCCCTGAAGTCCCTGAATGCAATAGGATCACATTGTATTAAATATGATCCAGGAAATATAACTAGGGGCTTCCAAAAACTTGCCATCTATCTTAGACATCCAATATTCTACTTGAACTCCATTCCTGTGCAGTAAGACAAGAAAAAAGAGGGGGAAAAGAATAAATAGGGAGAACAAACTGCCATTATTCACATATTTTAGGACTATCCACCTAGAAAATCCTAAAGACTCTGTGAATAATTTTTTAATTAATAAGATATAGTAATACTGATGGTTACCAAATCAATATATACAAGTCAAGTGCATTTCTACATACAGCAATAACCAGAAAAATTAATTTTCAAGACATTATTTACAATAGTAACAAAAAATAAAGTACCTAGGAATAAATCTAACAATATATACTTAAGATATTCAAGGGGCAAATCAGAAAACTTTGTTGAAAGATATTAACAAAGATCTAAATAAATGGAGAAGCAGGCTATGTCCTTGAGAAGGATGACTCAATGTAATAAAATTGTCAATTTTCTTCCAACTGATCTATCTAATTTCAATGCTCTGCTAATCAAAATGCCATCACGTAGAATTTGGTGGAATTTACAGGTTGATTATAAAATTTAAATGTAAAATCAAGGGGCCAATAATAACCAAGACATTCTTAAAAAAAATAAATTGGAGTGATTTGCTCTTTGATATATTAAGATCTATTATAAAGCTATTATAATTAAGTTAATGTGGTATTGGGGCAGAAGGTACAAAATTATCAAGGAAACAACACAGAACTCAGAATAAATGTACACATATATGTGAATTTAATTTATGACAGAGCAGGTACAGAATATCAGCAAGGGAATATGGATTGGAATGCACAGAGCCAAAGCAACTGGACATCCACATGGGACCTAAGGTAGACTGAATAATGGCCCCCAAAGATGGTCCATGTCCTAATTCCTGTAAATATCACCTTATATGGTAAAAGAGTGAATATTACCTTATATGGCAAAATAAGTGATTAAGAATGTTGAGATGGGGAGATTATCCTAGATGATCTTTATTACTGTAGCCTAAAAACTGTCTTGAAATCAGGTAGTAGTAGCCTTTGTTCTTTTCCAAAGTCATTTTGGCTATTCTAGGTTCTTTGCATTTCCATATGAATTTTAGAATCAGCCCATCAATTTCTACACACACACACACACACACACACACACACACACACACACACACACACACCGAGCTCNACACACTCACACATGCAGCTAGAATTTCTATTTGGATTGTATTGAATCTAGAGACAGACTTGAGGAAGAAATGGCATCTTAATGATATTGAATTTACCAACATATTAACAAGGTATAGCTTTCCATTTATTTAGGTCTTTAATTTCTCTCAGCAATGTTTTATAATTTTCAGTGTACAGGTCTTACACATCTCTTGTCAAATTTATGTGTAAGTATTTAGGATTTCTTTATGCTATTTTAAGTGATATTGCTTTTTTAAATTTCAATTTCCCATTGTTCACTGTATAGAAATACAATTGATTCTCTCTATATAGATCTCGTATCCTGGAACCTTACTACACACTTACCTTTTAGCCTTAATTTAAAACAGATATTCTCTAGCACAATCTCCACAGATTTTGATTCAATGAAACATAGATGAAACCCAAGAATCTACATTTTTAATGAACAGCCAGAGTAAGTCTATGCAGATTCTCTAGGGATGTTACCCCCTGAAACATGAACCTTGTTAGCTCTGTTAACTTCTGACAACATGACAGCTGACTCAGTCCATTCCTCCAATTCAAATACAAAAAGAGAGAGAGAGAGAAGCTTATTAAAAATATGGCAAGCATGTGTTTTTAATACTTATCCAAGCTCAAAAGGAAGAAAGAAAAATACCAGATGACAGAAATGAAAAGGGAACTTGGAGATTTATAAAGCTCATATCGACCTTATGGTCTGGGGTGTCCATTTTAAGACCCTCACAAAAACAGGACATTTGGCTTTATTCCTACCTGGGAATAAGAAACTGAACTTAGATCCTTGCATAAATGCAGGACCTTGGAAGGGATATCTTTTTCTGGAAAGAAAATAAGAAAAATTGGTGTAGGAAAGCAGTGATGAAAATTGTCCTCTATCTAGATCTTTCAATAGAGGAAAGAGGCTCCTATGAGAAATTGAAGTTTCTGGTACAGACAAGGGATCCAAGTTTACCCTGTATGATAGGTGAAAGAATCAGAAGCTAAGAACACAAAAGGTGTAGGATCCTGAAAAACTGCCATGAAGGAATACTTCCATGATTCCAAGACACCCATGCTGTCTTAATCTGTTTGGGTTTCTTTATAACAAAAATGCCAGAGACAGGGTGGCTTAAACAGCAAACATTTATATTTCCTTGTCCTGGATGCTGGGAGGTCCAAGATCAAGGTGCCAGCAGATTCAATGTATGACGAGAGCCCACTTCCCAGTTCACAGGTGCCATCTTCTTACTGTTTCCTCACATGGGTAAAGGGGTGAGGGAGTACCCTGGGGTCTTCCTTATAAGGACACTAATCCCATTCATGAGGGCTCTGCCCTCATGACTTAATCATCTCCAAAGGTCCCATCTCCAAATACTATCACATTGAGGATTAAGTTTCAACATATAAATTGCAGAAGACCACAAATATTCAGTCCACAGCACATGCTAAAGATGGGCTCACAATGCAAACATTCCAAACCATCCCAAGAAACAATCCAGTAGGAGGAAAGTCAGTGTTTAGCACAAACATGCAAATTAGTATCCCAAGAGTTTGAGATAATAAAAAACTGTTAAAGAAACTCTAACTTCTCATTCTTAAAATCTTTCAAGAGGTAAATAAGGAAATAGAAACCAAGTTTATGAAATTAAAAACTGAGTAAATGAATACCAAAAAGTAGAAATAGCTATACAAGTCAATTGACAGAAAGATCTTAGAAAATACCCAGAATATGTCAAAGAGAAACAAAGAAATAAAAAATGTAAAGAAGTTAGAAGATATGGTGAGTCCATGGGAAAGACATATATCTAAAAAAATTCCAGAAGGAGAAAACTGAGATAATGAGATGAAACAACACTGAAGAGATAAGTGCTGAGGAATTCCAGAACTGATGAAAGATTCTTAAACTGAAGAAGCAGGTCAAGTACCCAAGTAGGATAAACAAAGGCAAATCCATAACAATGAAGCTTCAGAACACCAAAGCATGAAGAAATTCTTCTATCAATCAGATACAAAAGATGGTAACTTAAAAAATTGACAATTAAGCTGAAGTAGATTTCCCACAGTAACCATATGGTCCCTTGTCCATATATGGATGAAGCAAGCAGCCTCATGGAGAGGCCATGAATAGGGGTTCCAACAGACAGAACCTGGCTAGGTCCCTGCCAACAGCCAGGAGTAACTGCCAGACATGTAGGTGGAAGAGCTGTAAAATGATACTAGCTTTCACCTTCAGGCCTGTCCAGCTGTCCCCAGGGAGAGCCAAGAGGAGCTGTCCTTGCTTAATCAGGACCAATCTGCAGATCTGTGAGCAAAATAAATGGCTGCTGGTTGTTTTTTAAGCCACTATATTAGGATGGTTTGTTATACACAAAAGATAAAAGGGACAAAGTGGCTTAAATAAATTAGGGCTTTTATTTTGCTCACATATCAAGGACATTGGGAGATATGGATTTGGGGGAGGGGAGGGTCTGGGGGATGAGGGTATGCTGCTGCTGCTGCTCCCGATGATGATGACTGGTAAGGATGAAAAGAATTAATATTGATTCAATAGCTACATACTCTTTAAGTTCTAGAACCATACAATGGTACTTCTTGTAGCTTTTAAATAAGTTTTAACACATCATGGGGCTAGTTCTCTCACATTATTCTTGTTTTTCTAAGTTTTCTAAGCAATTCTAGTTCATTTATTTCCTCTATAACAACTATGGAATCAACTTAATTTTTTAAAAAATCTTGATATTACCATTGAGATCATGTTACATTTACAAGGATAACCAATTTATAAAGTTGATCTTCCTTTTCAAAACTATCAACATACCTTTCCCTTTGTTCAAGTTTTCCTCAATCTGAGTATGGATACATACTTAAAAATTTTCCCCTATATTCCTTATGTTTGAAATATTTGATAATTGAACATATAACTTGAAAATAAATAATGTAGTTGATCAAGAAAATAATTTCTCAGTCATAGAACTAAGAAACTCCATATTATTATGAGGTTGCAGTCTGATGAGTTTTGAAGAAGAAAATACCCACAAATATGTAGAGCATTATTTATTACTCTGAAAACTCAAAAGCATTTTCAGTGATTGGGGTGATTTAGCTTTCTCTCTCCTAAGTGTCCATTCTATCTGAGATAAATATCAAAAGCTCTAAATTGCGCTAAAAATTCAGACATTATGATGGGCAGAAGGAAAATGGACATGGTAGGTACATTTTAATTGGGTCCTTAAAGGAAGCAGGTACATCTGGCATCATTTCCACCATGCTGCTTTCTCGCATTTGACTCTGAAGCACCCACTAACGATGTTATCTAGCAATATATTCACAGTTTAAATCAGAAAGTGTTGCTTCCTTTGAAGCTCCCATATGGTGATCCAAACCAAATATGTGTGGTTTCCCGTTTTTTTTTTTTTTTTTAAAGGTAATCTCTTCATGATTAGATTAGGATTTTCCACATTACATTGGAAAGTTAAGATAGCTAAAAAGTCAGTTTCAAGCCATAGATCAGAGACCATCAGCAAGTCTTTATCAGTATCTAACATACAGTTTAACTATTTTTAAGAAAATCTGAAAATTTAAGTGAAGAAAAAAATTCAGTTTCAGATAAACTGAAAAGATTTCAGTGATATTGTATTTCCTACATTCAGATCTAAGCAGGTCACTCCCTTGCTTAGGGCCCTTCTGTGATTCCCCACTGCAGTCAGGAGGAATTCTAAGTTTCATGGTCTGGCCTTGAATAAGGGCAGCCCTCCCTGAGCTACCTCCTCCTTCAGCCTCCTCTATGCCCTCATCTCTCCCCTCCCAGTCTCTCTGTCTTTCTAGTAGCCACATGTCAAAAATTTGCAATTCTTTGCCATTTCATGTTCTTGCCATGTATTTTCACGAAGTGTTTACCTCCCTGACATGCCCAGCACCTCCCCCCCAAACACATACCCTTTTTTAAATTTACCTAACAAATACTTTAGAAGGGTCACTTTCCATGAAGAGCCTTCCCTAAAAACCACAGACTGAGCTGTGTGCCCTGTACCCTCATCTATTATGCATTCATTCACTGTATAGCACTGCAATATAATTGCTCATTTGTTAGTTTCTTCCACTCACTTCTAATGCTTTCTGAGGGCAGGAGCTCTAGTTTTGTACATCTTTGTACTCGTGCTGCCCAGACTAAAAGCTTTCAGAAGAAAAAAAAGTTGCAGACAGAGATGTGGGTTAAATTTCATGCATCTCAAGAGGCCTCATTCAAGACCAATGATACTGGCTTTCCCTGCTATTTCTTGTCTCTGAGCATATATTCACAGGATGGAACACTACACAACAATGAAAATATAATAAAATTGGGGCTATGAGCAACAACATGGATGAGACAGACAGACACACAGATTGATTCCAATTATGTACCTTTCAAAAACAGGCAGTACCAATTTGAACTGTATGTGCACACATATCAGGGTAAAAACTACAAAGGAAAGCAATGGAATAATGACCATGAAGGACAGAATGGTGACAATCTCAGGGGGAGGTTGGGGTGAGGGAAGTGTGACTGGGAAGGGACATGCGGGAGCTTCTCAGGACTGGAAATATGATCTTGGTAGCAATTATGTAATATTTGTCTTAAAATTATAATATATATGCATGTGTATTAGTTCCCTGTTGCTGCTAAAACAGGTCATCACAAACTAAATGCCTTAGTGTACAGGTTTATTGTCTTAAAAATATAGAGGTCAGAAGTCTAAGATGCAAGATGGGTCTCACTGGACTAAAATCAAGGTGTTGGCAGAGCTGAATTTCCTTTTGGAGACTTTAGGGGAAACTCTATTTTCTTGCCTTTTCCAGCTTCTAGAGACTGTCCACATTGCTTGGCTCTTTATCTTCAAAGCCAGAAATGTCTGGTTGAGTGGTTCTCTTATCACATCATTCTGACACTGAGCTGGTACTTCTGCCTCCCTCTTTGACATTAAAGGACCCTTGTGATTATCTACTGAGCCACTCACATAATTCAGATTCATCTCCCTGTGTTAAGGTCAGCTCATTAATAACCTAAACTCCATTTTCTGCCCTCATTTCCCTTTGCCGGGCAATGTAACACACCCATAGTAACACATTCACAGGTTCTGGGGATTTGGAGATGGACGTCTTTGGGAGGCTGTTACTCTGCTTACCAAGTATATTTTATGCACATTTGTGAATGTATGTCTTATTTCTGAGTGACAAAAGGTTAAAAATTAAATTATAGTATGTAAATAAAAAGGATTCCTATATGACCATGAAAGAATGACACTTTTTATTTAGTGTTCATGGAATAATCTGCAAGAAATACTTAATAAGCAGTGTCAAAACTATTGTGTAAAGTGTGCTATCATTTATGTAAAATGGCATGAGGGGGAAGCATATCCATACATATTTGCTTCTATATGCTCAAAAGCAAATACAAAATACAAAAGCAAAGCAAAATGAAACAAGGGAAGGGGCTTTTCTATCTGCCTAAAAAGCATTTCTTAGTGACCTAAAACCAGGAGGTTTTACCAACTCTTTGAAGATAATACTAAGGAATCATCACCAGCCCTTGAAAAAGCACACAGAATTACATGGAATTTGCAAGGAAGATAATATGGAATTACAATGTAAACAAAACCCTTCTCTGGCAATCATGTCTTTTAATAAACCACTATCAGAATAAAGAAGAATGTCATGCAGATGGAAAATTATACTATTCAGTTTATCCAGGATGTGAATTCTGTGGCAGAATTCAGAACTGCAAACACAACAATAGATGAACACAGCTAGTTATGTAATGTTTGGGAACCTCCTGGAGAGCAGCCAACCCCCTGGAACATGGCCAAACACGACGTCCCACGAGAGTCATGGATGGGAGGGAGGTTCTACCACCTGTGGCCTGGGGGCCACTGGAACATTTCCAGTCTATGTCTGAACACTGATGTACCAGCATTTCCTCCAGACCCATTAAGAAGTCTGGGGCAAATGATGCTGGTATGAAGTATAGAAATGGATTTATGTAGATCCTGAAACCCCTAGTCCATTCTGCATCCATTCTGGGGCAATCTTGAGAATCCTGCATTCATGAGCAAGGGAAAGACCGGATCAAACCAGGATTCATTCATTCATTTCATTTACTTTTTTCATTTATTTGCCCATTTCATGTAATCAATATTTATTGAGTGGCTTTATCTTCCTGGTGCTAACAGCATACAACATGGAATATAATTTCAATACATAAATTTTTTAAATGAGCAAACCTATTTTGCTTAGACATGAATACATTGATAGTAAACTTATATGTGAAAACAAAAAAAAATCACAATCATACAAGTTGAAGTGATGGTTACTTCCAGGGAGAATGGGGAAATATCATCAGGAAGGGACATATACAGCCAAGGGAGGGGGAGGGCAGCACAGTCTCGGCTTAGGGAGCCTATCCTTCTCACTGTTCTTAGACTACTTGACTTCTTTATATACAGAGAAAAGTGGCTGTGTAGATATGGACTAAAAACATGGTAGGTAGAGCAGAATAGTGGGATTTTTGCGCTTGAAGCTACTAGCAACTGTGCACTCTTATTACTGTCTCTCTCATCATTTAATATTTTATTACTAAAATAACCAACACAGCTGGAAATCCTGGGAGACCTACACATTAAACAGCAGAAGTAAATAGCACTAATTACGCTAAAAATTAAACCCATTTTCTCATTCTTATATACAAATAGAAACCACAGATCAGAAGGCATTGGAAGGAACTCTATGACTGCCTGATATTTGCTACCTTGGAATTTTCTGACAAATAAATACTTCTCTTTGCATCTTTATTTAATAGCATTGGATGGCATTTAATGTCATTCATTACTTGTGTTTGATTAAAATCTGGTTCTTTGACAACAGATGATCAATCCTATAGGTTTAACACTGGACTGTTAAGACCTCCAGAAGAACAAAATGAAATATATTGGAGGAAAGTATGTAAAAAAATAATACAATTTCCCAGAGCTGAAGTAACACATGAGTAAACAGACTCAAATGACCCATAGAAAGCTGAGGAGGATAAATTAGAACCTCACCCTTAGACTTGGCTCAAGTACAAAAAGAAAAGCCTAGAAAATATTGAGAGAGATTTAATAGGCCACCTAGCAAGGAATGACTTCAGACTCCCAGACTTTTACCATAAAGTTGGCACAATGTCTTCAATATTCTGAGGAAAAAAAATTTTAACCTAAAAGTGTCAGCTAAACTATCAGGTGAGCATGGAGGCAGAATGAGACATTATCAGGCGTGCAGGGATCAAAGTTTCTCTTCTATATACCCTTTCTGTGGAAGCTACATGAGCAAAGTGAGAGTAAAAAAATATAATGGAAATTTTAAAAATTCCCTGGTAACAGCTATGCAGGAGGTGGCTGATCTGACTTGGAATGAGAAGCTTGTGGGCTCTGAGAAAAATGTCTTCAAGGAAAAGAAGAGCATAGATTCTAAAATTAGATAGGATGGAAGAAATGAAGAATGAGAAACATCAGTGGGGGGGAGCCCCAAAAGCTGCACAAAAGAGTCAATTCAATGATGAAGTAAGCTACCATGAGGCATAATTGTGAGACCTGATGGACAGTGAAGAAAGAAAAACTACCTGCTACACACCATAGGGATATTCTTTGCATGATTAATATTCACCACCAGAGGTCAGAACATTCAACCATCAGAGGATTAAAAAAATTTAATCCTAGAATAAACGTGGTCTTTCAGTGTACAGAATTTATGTAGACAAAATAGAGGACTTAAATATGGTAACCAATCATTTTAATACAAAAGTAGAACAACTCATTAAATTTGAGAGGGTAGAATGGTGGTGGGCAGGTTAGGGGTCCCAATGCCCATACATGTCAAAGACAGACTGTACAGTTGATGGAACAAAAATATAGTTTTAAGTATATTATTTAAGGTTACAAATAAAACTCAAAAAAGAAAATAAAAATAATTGAGTTGCCAGGGGCTGAGGTGGAGGAATAAGATAGCCTGTAATGTGGCAGGAAGGAACTTTCTGGTGTGACAGATGGAGCTGTGGAGCCTTCTTGATAAAGAGGCTAGTCCCTCTGGTCTTCCACATTTTTCATGACTTTCAGACCTGGACTAGAGGGTCCCCCCTCCCCTCCCAGGGCCAGACCCTCCTGCCCTCAGGTTTGGTGCCCCACCTCCCCAAGGGTGAGTGCAGGTATGATTCCAGGCCAGGGGTTGCTGAGTCTGGCCCTGGGGTGGGAGGTGTGTGTGTGTGGGGTGGGAATTCCCAGAAGCAGCCTCTTGGTGGCAGTTATATGACTGTTGAGGTTGTCAAGGTTTGCAGAACTGTACATAAAAAAAGGGTGAAATACACTGCATGTAAATTATTATTTTTAAAAGGAACATTTTTTTTTAAAGTATATTCATTTATTTTGAGAGAGTAATTTAGGGACAGAGAGAGGGAAAGAGAGAATCCCAAGCAGGATCCACGTTGTCAGTGCAGGAATGGATGGAGGGCTTGAACCCACAAACTGTGAGATCATGACCTGAGCCAAAATCAAGAGCCAGGCACCCCATACTGAGCCACGTAGTGGCTTAACCACCTGAGCCATCCAGGCACCCCACACTGCATATAAATTATAACTCAGTAAGGCCAGCAAGGGGGCAATGAGATTATAAGTGAAGTAAATCCTCATCTTTCATAGGGGGAACTCAAAAGGTAATGTGTGATGTTGGTAAATCAACAAAACAGCAGTATAAGCATAGAATTAATAAGGAAAATTACCACCACAAGAAACAGCCAAAAGTGCTTCGTCTTGAAAGTAACAACGGAGAAGTAGACTACTGTTTAGCTTTATAATCTTATAATCTACCTGTTTTACTTATTTATTGGCATCAGTATTTTTAAAGAGAATTCTGAGACATTTAAAAAATACAGAACACCTGCTGGAAGAGTATGAAGAGCCTCCATACTTCCTTTACCCAATAATCTCCTCTATAGCAAAGGATCCAGTCCAGGCTCATATGTTACATCCAGATCTCATGTCTCTTGAGTGTCACACAATCTGGAACAGTTCAGTCTTTCCTTGACTTTCATAAGCTAGATATTTTTGAAGATTACAAGATGCTAATTTTGTTTTGTTCTTCAATTTGGGTTAACCTAATTTTTCCCCATAATAAGTTCCATATTAGATATTTTGACCCTAATATCATTGAAGAGATGTTTGTTTTCATTGCATCCAAGTGAGCAGTCCATGAGGTTGATTTGCCATATTACTACTGGTATTAACTAAGATAACATCTCCCAATTTTCTTCATTGTAAAGTTATACTTCTCCCTTTTATAATTAATAAGCATTTTGAGGTAGGATATTTGAGACTATATAAAATCATGTTCTATACCCTGCTTTCACCCATTATTTTAGGATCCATTAAATCTTCAGAATGCTTTTTACCTGAATTTGTTATTACCATAATTGCTAAATGGTCAATTTTTATTTAGTGGATCCGTAGATTACTATTTAATCAATGGATTGTGATCTATTAGTTATCATTATTTATTTTTATTCTTAATTTGTTTCAGATTTGCTCAGTGGGAGTCCCTTTGCTGACTTCTGTATCACTTTGACATATCCCTGTCATACTTTCAACATTTCCTTAGTTTCCAGCAGGAAAGGAATGTTCCCAGCTCATCTTCTTTCTCTGCCTCAGTCCTGGAAAAAGGCCCTCATAGCAGAGGGTAGGAGTCAGAAACCAAACTTTGGGTACTCAGTGTGCTCATTGCAGTTAGGGTTTTAAAGCTGCCAGGATTTTTAAATGGACACAGTTAGGAAATATGTATCTGTATGTACATAAACATATGTACATATTTATACATATATTTATTTCTATCTCTATGTATATCAACAACCATGAGTTCATAGTGATGGAACTCCAATTCTATTTCATTACCAAAACCTCATCTTAGCCTTTCTCCTTTCCATACATACATATCTGTCTATTTGCCTCCTTGAAGAGTGAAAAATACTGATTTTGTTATCCTCAATATATTTACTTTTTTGTTTAATTCCTCTACCTGTAAACAATCTTCCAAAGCTATCAGTTTACCACTCTATTTGTACATACTCCTTGTGGCTTCTAGCCACTGCCAGGCTGTCTTCCCATCCTCCCTGTCATGCATTATTTTGATTAAAATATCAAAAAGGAAAAATTTCAAAAGCCAAATACCATAAAAAGAATAAAAATCAAATTCTGAGGATTTGTGTCAAGTAATATTCTTATTGCTCTAAAAATAAAGGGTAAACCCAACTCGGTGGTTTCTCAACCCCCCTCCCTCACTACACCATAACTGTAATGTACTTCAAAGTTTGATCTGTTCTAGAAAGAAAAGAAGTCCACAGCTTGACTCTGTTATTTCCCTATTGATATCATGCACTTCCTATAATCCTAACACACACACACACACACACACACACACCCTACTTGAGCTCTGGGCACTTGGTAACCTGAGTTTACCACACAGAGAAAGTCTTTACCTGAAATGTCACAGTAAACTGTCTGCTGATAGAGCTTGGCTTCCAGAGGATTAAAGTACACAATGATTTCAGCTGATGAGTTAGGCCAGACATCACCTTCCTGAAACCATGAAAGAATCATTAAAAAACAATGTAATGAAGGGAAGACACTGCTTTTAAATGTTGCTATTATGTTATAACCTCGGAAAATTTGAAGAAAACATTTTTACAACAAATTAAAGAAAGACTATTTTACCCAACAGACAGTAAATTTATTCTTCTTGTTAAGAGGCAGTACCAGTTGGTACAGCCCCTCTGGAAAACAGTGTGGAGGTTCCTCAGGAATCTAACAATAGAACTGCTCTATGACCCAGCAATAGCACTGCTAGGAATTTACCCAAGGGATACAGAAATGCTGAGGCATAGGAGCACATGGACCCCAATGTTCATAGCAGCACTCTCCACAATAGCTAAAACATGGAAAGAGCCTAAGTGTCCATCAACAGATGAATGGATCAAGAAGATGTGGTTTATCTATACCATGGAATACTACATGGCAACGAGAAAGAATGAAATCTGGCCATGTGTAGCAACATGGATGGACCTTGAGGGTGTTATGCTGAGCGAAATAAGTCAGGCAGAGAAGGACAAATATCATATGTTTGCACGTATAGGAGGATTAGGAGGAACTTGACGGAGGAACAAGGGGGAGAAGAAGGGCGGAAATGGTGGGGGAAAGGGAGAGAGGCAAACCATGAGAGACTCTTGAATGCTGACAAAAACTGAGGACTGATGGATGTGGGGGGGAGGGGGATGGGCATGGAGGAGGACACTTGTGGGGATGAGCACTGAGTGTTATGTGGAAACTAATTTGACAATAAACTATTTGTAAAAAAAAAAAAAAAAAAAGTGGAAGTACCAGTTGGAAATGAGCTTCAAAGGTAATTTCAGTGACTTCATGAATATATAATTACTAAAGGAAAATAGGATGTTTAGAATATTTTCAGTATTTGTATATTCAATGGAGACTTGCTCTATTCCAACAAATGCCCAACACTGGGCTTCAGAAATGAAGAAAGCTGAGGTCTGAGACTACATGGAACTCACATCTTACAGGGATGATAAGTATGCTTACAAATATTTTATGACATATGTGATAGGTGCTNNNCCAGATGGGCTAACTTACTTGAGGGAGGGATCACATTCCTAACTTTTGAGGTGACAGCACAAGGACATACTCTTAATTTGTAAAAACATAGCAATGGTCCAATAAAAGACAATGTCCAGATCAAACACCGGTTCTAATTCAGTGTGATATTTCTTATTTTAATGCAAACCACTCAAAAGTAATAATAAGCCAGATTTTGAAATTATAATATAACATGCCGCATATGAGAATCTCCTTGAGGTATTCATTGAAAGACTTTTGTTATTAACCATGTAACCTGAGGCATCTTCATTAAATTCTCAGGGCTGTAAAAGGAGATGCTAGTAGCACCTGCTTCAAAGGGTTTCCCACCCAAGGTCTGACAAGGTCATGCAGATCAAATGCTTTGCCCCATGCTTGGTACATAGCAAGAGCTCAATAAATAACTGTTTAATATTATTGATGTTATTTTTATGCCACCTGGAAAGAATAAGATGAAAGTATTTTTCAAAAATTAGAGGGGGGAAGTGTGTATTTTTCTATGCTTTTGTAAATAGGCCCAGGTAGGGCATAAATGGTAATCAAAACAGAAAAGTTACAAATGATCCCACTAGCTAAAGAGAAAACTAAGAAAAGCAACTTAGGCTCTGTTTCAGACAATCGCCAATGCATATTCTATTCATTCCAGTCTGGCTGGAAATGCACACAGTACTGGAGTAAAGAATCAAGCAGAGAACAAAATGGTTTCAAAAGCAGACATGAAACAAGAGGGTGGAAATAGAAAACTTGAGCCAACTTGGGTTTGTTCATGAAGGTAACAGGCTGATCAGTGCACTTCCCAGGTAGCATCTGCCTGACTTCACAATGATGAAGGACGCAGAAGCTGCGGTGAGGGCTGTGAGTGTCGTGTGGGTCCTGGGAGTTCTCACATCCCAGATTAGCTCATAGAATGAAGGCCTCATGACCATAAGGACTGTTTTATTTCCAGCACCTAACACACAGGTGGCTCATAGTCCTCAACATATTTATTCAATCAGCCACATCCCTGACTATACAGTTATTAGCAGATGGCTATTTATCTTTGCAACCTATTTTGGCCATTTTCTCAATTGGACAAAAGTCATATAAATTTAGAACTGAAAGGGATCTTTAGAATCATGTGGGGATAGGGAAACCCTAAGTGCTTTCACTTATTGAGGCATTTCACTTTTCCAAACCTTGAAGCCAGTATTTGTTCCCTTCTGATAAACGGCAAATGCTGGCCCATTATGACTTGGGGCTATGATGATATGGAATGTTAGGAACATTCATGGCTAGAATGGACAAAGAGGTCAGGCACAAGAGGTGGCTCATCCATTCACATCGGTGTTCAGTTCCATCTTGGAACTGAAGACACAGACTTCCTCCTAACCAGTAGACACACGTATTCCCCTGGTAGGTATAGATGCTGTTCTGTTTGGGGGTGCAGAAAGGACATGACTAACCTGTTCCAAACTGACTGACCAAAGGAGCTATCTTGGAGCCTAAGAAAACCTATGCTAGAAAAGTCTTACCAGGACAGTAAGATGTGGTTGCAAGAAGGATATAATGGAAATCAGATAAGCTCAGTATATGTGAGAAAATTCAAACCTCTTAGTGTTTGGGGTAAGCCAGACCACTTTCAAATCATTAACCCAGCAAGAGAATCCAGGGTTCATGTGCATACAAGACAGCAGCATACTTAAGTTCTATCCTAGAAGCATTATTGAACACTTCATCACCACCGAAGTCTGATTAGCAGAACTAGTGGATTAGAAAACAGCGGGAAGACCTACTCCAGAGGTGACCAGAATCTCCCCTGAGGAGGGAGCTTGGGTGTTTTGATGTGATCCTTAAGAGAATCCTCTGATATGGAGGTTCCTGGAGGCTGAGAAGCCATTCCGCATGCTGAGGAAAGATGAGTGTGAGGGAATCTGAGTCCACAGGGTTCAGTCTGAGCAAATGGGACCATGGGGTCAGTGCCTTCTTATCCTGGGCTATAGCAGTTTTACTGTGCCTGCAACATCTGCTAGTCATTTACAGCTTTCACTGAGCCCTGGGAGAAAACTCAAGGACAAATCCTATTCTAAAACCCTCTCCTAGGGGTACCTGGGTGGCTCTGTCAGTTAAGCGTCTGACTCTTGATTTTAGCTCAGGTCATGATCTCACAGTCATGAGACTGAGCCCCCTGTTGGGCTCCACAATGAGTGTGGAGCCTGCTTAATCCCAAGCTGGTAGGGTGAAGTCTGCTTGGGATTCTCTCTCCCTCTCTTTCTCTCCACCTCCCCCGCAAAATAAATAAACTTAACAATTTTTTAAAAATAAAAATCACCTTCCTTCCCACCTATCACCCATCTCTTCCTTCCTTCCTTCCTTCCTTCCTTCCTTCCTTCCTTCCTCCCTCCCTCTCTCCTTCCCTCCCTCCCTTCCAATGAAAGATTATTAAAAATTTTGCAAAATTAGAATCCAACTGCAAGAATAGAGTTAATATATATGTTTAATTCACTTGGTTTATCTGTAAAGTAGTTTACAATATGCCTCAATGCCTACATTTGTCATATAAGATAGTTGCATTTTAATCCTCAACTTAAATTTAGAAGAGTGATCCAAATGTTTGCTACTCAAATTTTATACTTTCCAATCATACTCCCTAATCTGATGAGACTGAATTGAATCTAACTAAATCGTATATTGACAACCATGAACCAAGAGCTCATGTTCCCAGCACTGTGTTAAGTGCTGATATACATTATCTACCTCAAACTTTACAATCCTGTGAAGTAGTATTATCCTCATTTTAAAGAGAAGACAACCAAGGCAAACAAAAGTGTCTCACCCAAGACCACACCAAAAGTAGAGATGGAATTTTAAAATACATTTTTCTTTAATTTCTTTAATTTCCTGACATCCCTCCACCCCCACAATTATAACTAATGGTTAGGTCTCACCTTTCTCACATCGTAAAAAAAAAAAAATGTCAGTAGAAGAAATCTAAAAAACACTACATCTGATAAAATCAGGCTGAGATGAGGCCAGCATGACCTGGTGCTCCCATCTGCTAAACATAGTAGGAGGCCCTGTATGCTCATATGTTCAGTTACCTTGGAAGGTGACTCACAGGAGTTTTTTGTTTTTTGTTTTTTGTTTTTTTTTTTTTGGATGACACAGTCAACATTAGTTATGTGGCAGCTCTTGAGAAATGCATTGGTATATCTTTATAATGCAATGGTATATCTTTATATCCTAGTTGCGTCAGGGTGCTGTTGGCTTAGAACAAGTACAGTGAATAATGACTTCAAGAACATCTGTATAACATGATGAATTCTATTATGTTCCAGCAAAATGGAAAAATTGCCAACTATATCAGTAAATATTTTCAGCTGTATCATATTTAAGGAAAAAATTTTTAACTTCTCTTGGGAAATAAAAGGTTTCTATCAATCAATTAAAAACAGAAGCAGTGATAAGAAGCTATACTCTGTTTCACCACCTACAGTTGCTCTTCTAGAATCTTCCATATCAATAAGAGAAATCATGCTTCTCTTTATCATCACTAGCAGCAAATACAAGTTGTCTCAAAGAGAAACAAGAAAAAAAACCTGGAAGCTAATATATTGAATGTAAACTGTCTTAATTATCATTGAGAGAAAAGATTGAGTTGGCATATGACAGGCAAGGAGACACTGCTACTCCATTGTAATTCCTGGGGCAAGATGCTGTGCTTTCCTCTTTTTTCTTTTTTAATGTTTTATTTATTTTTGAGAGAGAGAGATAGAGACAGTGTGAGCAGGGGAGGGTCAGAGAGAAAGGGAGACACAGAATCGAAAGACAGGCTCCAAGCTCTGAGCTAGCTGTCAGCACAGAGGCTGACACAGGGCTCAAACCCACAAACCGTGAGATCATGACCTGGGCCGAAGTCAGAGGCTAACCAACTGAGCCACCCAGGTGCCCCTATGCTGTGCTTTCCATAAAGTTTTGATTCTCAAAATGACCAGAAAAAACTTTTAAGAGAGAAATCTAAGATCTGGCCATTTGTCAGAGAAAGCTTCACTAAAGATGTGTTCAATCTTCAATGAGATTCTCCAACCCATATGCAGTGAAAATTCCACTGGGGTTTTACAGGAAATGAGGTAGTTGTGTACGATTTTCATGCCCTTCTCTAGAAAGAACAGATTCTTGTCTCTTTCAGCAAAGAAGGGTGTTAACTTATTTAATGAGCCATGAGGAACTTTGCTGTTTCTAAGACTCCTCCAGGCCTCCCTCCACCTACAATGGCTCTCCAATACAACAGTGGATGTACCAGCACAACTGGAAAAGGTTTGCCTGAGCGCAAAGATCTGAGAAGGATGAACAATAATAAAAGGAGACTGAAGGATGGAAAACCGTACTGACAGAAGAGCTGTGACTTGTCAAGGGCACTTTGCTCTCAGCAAATTCCTGTCCTCCTTTCTCCTTTCTGGTGTCCATTTCCGAGGAGTCAGCTCCCACATGTTTGCAATGTGACTCACGACTAATGGTACAAGAAATGGAAGGGGTTTGCAGCATAAAGCTAGATCTTTCCTCTTTGGTAGCCATCTGGGCTTCCACCCAATCTGGTTCTGCTGAGCCTACATGCTATGCCGATTTGGGAAAAATAAGGCAAACTAAATTTGAGCTGTACTTTCCGTCTGAATTGCTGAACCACATGTTTTCTGTAGGCTTAGGTGACGACAAAGCATGGTTTACTATTACTTACATGATAATAAAGAAATTATCAAGTTTCCCTGTTTTTGAGGCTTAGTTAAATTAAGCTAAAGCTTCCCTTGGGATATTGGATGAAGTTTTTTTAAATTTTTAATTGTTTTAATGTTTGTTTATTTTTGAGAGACAGTGAGAGTATGAGTTGGGGAGGGGGAGAGTGAGGGAATGAGAGGATCTGAAGAAGGCTCTGACAGCAGAGAGCCTGATGTGGGGCTCAAACTCATAGAACAATGAGATCATGACCTGAGCTGAAGTGAGACCTTTAACTGACTTGGGCCACCCAGGTGCCCCTGGATGAAGTTTTCTTTGATTGAAAAGACATTTGCTAACAGAAGGAGAAATGTTTTCCCTGCTCACCGATGTGAGGCAATCAGTGAAGACCAGTTTGGGCAAATAGCTTTAAATTCTCAGGCTTCCCTTTTTGAGAAAATATCAAGTGTTCAACATTCAGAAAATTGCTGCATCTTTTAAAAGTGTGACCTGAGCCAGTGGTACCAAAGTCCAGAGATAAGGCCAACACATCTGTGCTGTTATTTCTCAGAGGACTCCCAGAAACCCATGGAAATTTAAAGCTTAATTCTCTTTTTGCCCTGTGATATTCTTCTGCCTCACAGTTCTCAGAATTGTGGTTTTCATCTTTGAATCTCTCTCACTCAGGTACCCGAGACACCTAAGTAGAGGATATAACATAATGAGACTGTCAAAATTCTGTACAGCCAGAGTCCATCTAGTAAAATAGAATATTATATTTCTGAAAGCAGTCAATTCCACTTGCTTTTCTGGAAGGCACAAAGCATGCATAATAGACTCAATTTTGCATTTTTTTTCCAAAGGGGGAAAAATGATGCAGAAGCAGATAGCTTGAGAAATAATCAGTATTCTACCAAACTCAGTACCTTCTCTGGGGAAGGCATATATGGAAATTTTTAGGCCAATACTCCAAGACATTATCAAAAGAATTGACATGAAGAACTTGATATAAATAGTAGTAATATACCACATACATTGATGACTAGAATAAAAATCATGGTTACCACGAGAATGTCAATAAATTACCAAGTAAAGCTAAGAAGAAAAAAATCCACCCAGACCTCTGTCCTATATCTGTCCGGAATTGATTTCTCCCTGTAGTTACTTGGGACCCTTATCTAACCCCACTTCTCTACCAGTGGACACCTTTGGGGTTTCTCCAAAGACAAACTCCCATCTCTGTATACTGACATCAGTACCCAAGATACTCCAGCATAAATAAAGGTCAGAACAACAGATTCTATGGCAATGTTATACATTGAACGTATTGAGAAGAAAGTGAGTCAAGACATAGGAACTAACCAATGGCTAAGTGGTTAACAGGTGGTAGAAAAGAGTAAGAATTTGCAGTTCTAGAGTTTGGGTCAGCATTGAGTTAAAGCACTTCCCACATGATCAAGTTAACAGAATTTCATTAAATTCAAACTCATCACCACCTCGGGGCATTTTAAGGACAGTGACTGATCTGGATCTTAAATCTACTTGCTTTAATCTAAAAGAGCCTCTAGAATAGGAACTGAGTTCCCATAAAATATTCAATATGCACAGAACACAATAAGGGCTTGGTTTTAGATGATGCATTTGAGGAACCAAGATATTTAGATGTAGGTCTGGGAAAATAAGCATATCATTTATTTCTTGTAAGACCCTAAGGAAATAGGTGTTTTTCTTTTTTTTAAGTTTATCTCATTTGAAGACAGTGTTCTTCCTCAGTGGACACAGAGGCTGAAGAGCCTGTCAGAAAGCAAGGTGGCCTCTAAGCTACTGCATCACCTTTTATTTTTATTTTCTGGACAGGGTATCCATTAGATTGATTGTTAGATCAGTTGGTGAACTGCTTAGTTTTAATCCTCCCTGATTCTACAGTGAATTAAGCTCATATCAAAAAAGAAATTAAAAGGAATCTCTCCCTAATAAAAAACTAATCACTGATGCATAGCTCAACTGTCAGAAATTAAACAGTGGCCATTTGGCATAGCTGATCTAATACACAAGCAAGATACAGACGAGAACTTCAGGAGACAATGGTGATGAACCCACCAGAAAAGGGTAGAAAGACATGTAAGATATGGTGATGAGCTCTCAGCTGGCTGGTTTTCCTCTTAGACACAGTTCTGTAAATTTACAGCTACTCTTCTCTTTTTAGAGAGAGAAAAGGTGCCCAAAGGTGAGCATCTGGGGATTGTCCTGGACCCTGTGCAATTTTCCTAGTTTGCTCTGCTCTTCGAATTTCCATCTTCTTTACATGCCTTCAATGAAGATCTCTATATAGTACTCACAAATCTTGCTTCTACTTCTGATTCAACTTTTACAAATTTAGTACTGCATTTCCAAAATATCTTGGATATCTATTGTCATCTCAAATTCACCATATTCAGAGCCAAACTCATCATCACCCACTGATTTCCATCCCTTCCTTCCTTCCTCCCTCCCTCCCTCCCTCCCTTCCTCCCTCCCTCCATCCATCTACTGGCACTGTGGTAGGTCTGGGGCATAGATAAGGATAAGGCACTCTTTGACCTTAAGGAGCTCAGAGTTTGCTCCAAACTGGAGAATCAAAACTTATGAGTCAAAAAAAAAAAAAAAAAAAGATCTAAGTGTCCTACCTCAACATTCTTATTCTGTGTACAAGGCAACCAAAGCCCAGAGATATCAAATGGCTCATTTAAGGTCGCAACTGTTATTGGCAAAGCCAGGCATTAAACCCAACACTCCTGACCTGCTAATTTCCATCAAGGACATCATAGTTGTCCCAGCCACTCTACTTCAGATCCGAGGAGACACATGATTCCTCACCATATTCCACCCTCAACAACCAATCAAAAGCACTTTAATGTCTTTCTTTTGAACATCTCTCACATCTGCCATTTCCTTTGCTTTGCAACCATCACCAGGCCAACCATCCAGGTCAACATGACCTTCATACATCACCCTGAACTTGTCTGAAGAGATGTTCAGTCTCCCTGGTACTTCCTGCACGAGCACATTTCCCCTGTCTGACCTACACCCTCCTCCAACCCCCCTCCAATTTGATCCACACATGGCTACCAAGATAACATTTCTAAACCATTTTGGGCACATCACACTCCTGCTCCAAACCCCACAATGAATCTCAGATATGCTCAGCATGCTGTGTGGGAGAAGGGGTCTGTGTTCATGGGAAAATACCACTTGTACTCTACTCCTTGGAGAATCATTTTATCTTGAACTAGTATTTCTCGAGCATATTTGACCACAGAACTTCCTTTTTGCAAGGAACACATATTACCACCCCTCAGATCCACTAATGGCAGAAACACACTGTGGGAAGCAATAGCCTGTAGGCTACAGTTCGACAGGTTGGCCAAGCAACCCAGACTTCCTCTACAATCCTTCCCATCCTTCCATGACTGCCTTCTTCAGCAAAACTGGTTCATTCAATGTTATTTAATACTTTCTTTATTCTCATAATTCCTCCAACTGGAAATATTCTCCTTCTTCTTTTCCACTTACTTAAATCTTACCCTTCCTCCAAAATTCAGTTCAGGTATCATCTCTTCAATAAATCCTTTCCCAACTCTCTCATCCAAAATTACTGTAGCATTTATCTATTTGCGTCAGAAAACCAACCAAAGTCTCAATAGCGGAGACTTTGAGCTATATGCATAGCTTTCACTTGGGTCAAGAAGCTAATGAAATGGTAAAAATTTCCCTATCAAATACCCTTAAATTAATTTACAAGGTAAGGTTATATTACATTCACAAGAACTGCATTTCTATAAAGCTATCAGGATCTTGAAGGAGGGGGAAAAAGGAGATTTAACATCAATAAATAATTCACTATTACTGACAATGAATTCTGCTGTTTTGACCAGAATAACTTTAGAAAGACACTGGGAAAGTTTCATGCCTTCATTTTCATTTTGCAAAAATTGTCAAGAACCAGCTAATGAATGCTATAATGAGAAGAAAAGTGAATAGTGTACAAAAAGAACAAAATGATTACAGATGCCATAAATACCATTTATATTCTAAGCGAATATTATTCCCTTTCTGTTTCCAGTATTTTTTCACTTGATATAAACAAAACTAGTCTCATTTATTTAAAAGGTACCATTTCTGTATATAATTATTTAAGAAAATTTTTTTCCTAATGGTGAAAAGATGCTTGTGATAATAATTCCCAATTCAATTCCTATTTAAAGTTCAAAAGCAATAATTAAATGCCATACTTTAACACACATGTATCTCCACAATCTCCCTAAGAAGTTTCAGATTATGGAAGAGCATGTGAAGAGAAGGAAATCTGAGGTAACCCTAGTCCTTCTATTTTCTGAATTGAAAATGTACAAACTCACTTGTGGGCCTCCCACTTCCTCCTGACCGCCAATGTTTGCCATCCCAGAGCCATTCACTCCCCAAAAGCTATGACAAACAGGAGAGCAGTATAAGCTAGGAAGAAACTTGGACTGTGTATCCTCTGGACCTTACTGGTATGTCTAAGATTACCATGACTGATTGCTCTTCCCTGCCTCTGCCCAGCTCAGCCCATGCTTGCTTGGACTTACAGTGCCTTCTTGATCTCTTTTATAGCTTCAGGCTTGACCTATTATCATAGGGAACAGTCCTGTTCCTTAGACTATATGTTCATCTTGTTGCACCCTCTTGCTGGTCTACCAGATCATATCTGAAGATCCCTTTGCTCAGTTGAGCCCTGGACAGACTTCTGAGGTGAGAGTAGATTTAGCTTCAAGCTATATCTCCAAACTTATTATCCCACATGAACCCTTCATTTCAAGCAAACTAATTCATTCATGGAGTCTTGAATTATCCATGCCATACACATCCCCCATTTTGTTTTTCAAACGTCCTGTCCTGTAAGACCCAGTTCAAGGCTCTGCTCCCAAGAAACCTTCTCTAATTTGGCCTCAACGGCTGAACTAGTATACTGACTGATCCACACGTGGCTACCAAGATAACATTTCTAAACCATTTTGGGCACATCACACTCCTGCTCCAAAGATTTATGTAGCAGGTCCTGCAAAACAACAGTCCCAAAGCCTGTCTCCAAGGAGAACTCTCTCTCAGAAAGTTATGATAATGCAAATTATCATATTAAAGACTTAGAAATCTTACATCAAAGAAACCTTTAAAACAATATTGAAAACCCTATTTCTGAAACTTATTTAGCTATGGAATCCCTTTTCTATCTCCTATCCTTTAGTAACAGTTTGGAAGCACAGTTATAGGGAAAATAGGTCTCCAGAAGTCTGTGGCATTTCCCATAAGTAATCTTGTATTCTAATGTGTACATGTGCCCATGTCTTCTCTCCAACTGGTTGGAGTAGTAACAACCCAGCAGCTCCGATTAGGTTTGGGCTTTCTCTACATCTATTACTATCTTTATCCTCACTCACTTTATGCTTGCCAAGTGTAAGGTCATGCACAGTGCCTAGCACATAGTGAATATAGAAGATTCCAGCTACTTTCATTTTGAAGCAGTAGAGAATGTGGTGAAGAGTTCAGTCTGTGGAACTTCTCCAAAGAGGACATATCCAGATAGCCAACAGACACATGAAACGTTGCTCAATGTCACTCATAATCAAGGAACACAAATCAAAACCACACTAAGATACCACTTCAGGCCAGTCAGAGTGGCTAAAATGAACAAATCAGGGGACTATAGATGCTGGTGAGGATGTGAAGAAACGGGCACCCTCCTACACTGTTGGTGGGAGTGTAAACTGGCGCAGCCCCTCTGGAAAACAGTGTGGAGGTTCCTCAAAAAATTGACAGTAGAACTCCCCTATGACCCCGCAATAGCACTGCTAGGAATTTACCCAAGGGATACAGGAGTGCTGATGAACAGGGACACATGGACCCTAACGTTCATAGCAGCACTTTCAACAACAGCCAAATCATGGAAAGAGCCTAAATGTCCATCAACAGATGAATAGATCAAGAAGATGTGGTTTATCTGTGCAATGGAATACTACATGGCAATGAGAAAGAATGAAATCTGGCCATTTGTACCAACGTGTATGGAACTCGAGGGTGTTATGCTAAGTGAAATAAGTCAGGCAGAGAAGGCAGATACCATATGTTTTCACTCATATGTGAAACAGGAGAAACTTAACACAGGACGATGGGGAAGGGGAAAAATAGATAAGGAGAGGGAGGGAGGCAAAACATAAGAAACCCTTAAATACTGAGAACAAACTGAGGGTTGAGGGGGTTGGGGAAGAGGGTTGAAAAGAAGTGATGGGCATGAAGGAGGGCAATTGTTGGAATGAGCACTGGGTGTTATATGGAAACCAACTTGACAATAAACAAACAAACAAGCAAACAAAAAAAGAGTTCAGTCTTTGGAAAATGACCAACCCCATTCTAAGTCTGGCCAGCCCTCACCAGTGAGATTGAGGATTATGTCTGTTTTGCTCATTCATGCTTTATATACACACAGTGCTTGGTACAGAACATACAGTTAGTTAAGTATTTATTAAGTGAAGTGGGACAATACGGTTCTCAACCCAAATGATTTTGCCTATCAGGAAAACATTTGACAATGGCCAGAGATAGTTTGGGCTGTCAAAACAGCACCTGGTGGTCAGGGATGCTATTAAACATCCTACAATGTACAGGGCAAAGAATTATCTAGCCCCCAAAATTGAGAAACCTAGAGTCACACTGATCAGGGATAAATTTCTAGATATGAACACTATTTGGCTTTGAGCAAGTCCTTGAATTCTTCTAAGTCTTAATTCCCTCATCTGTACAATGCAGAACTGATTATATCTTATAAGGTTGTAATAAGATAATATATATACAAATGAGATAAACTGAGTAACACATATGAGATGTTTAATACAGTGATTGGTGAACAGAAAGTATGACCTATAAATATGACCTGTAAGCATTCTTACCATTAGCCTTTATTCATTGTCTCATAATGATATGAGGCTTTCAGTTGAAATCTTGATGGTCTCAAAATTCACTGTTACCAATTTCAGAGTGAGTAATTTAATCAAAATAAGCCCTGCGCCCCCATTTATGTCTCCTGTACAGTCAGATTTTATTTATGTGCTTACCAGTGGCTCAATAGTGAAAATATCATTCAAGAAGAGCATGCTGTCTTCCTGAACCAGCTTTCTCTGATTCTCAAAGGTGCGGGACAGAATGGAAAGACGTTCTCGGAGTGAAGGATCAGTAATGCACTCTTCAAGAAACTCATCAGTCTCATTCTTTTCCTCTTTGCTCAGATCATCACAGACCCTAAAGAAAATAGAGAAAATGTGAGATTCATTTTGATACTCCCATGAAGAACATTGTAAAGGGCTCCCCTCCGGTCTGTCCTCCTGGAAGTGGTCTGCCCATCACCCTGAGGTGGTCCCTCCTTGCCCTAAGTCTGTAACATACAAGCTGGGTGACTTTGGACTTTAATCTCTCAAGAGTATCAGTTTGCCAATAGGTTAGTCACTTCCTTCAATAACCCCTCCCGGGTTTCCTGTTCCACTCAATGCCCATTTACTTACTCCTGAGCCCTTATGTATATTTAGACAAATATTATTTTCTTTCAGGTAATTAAGTTTCCCAGTCTACTTTTCTTAAAGTTTATTTATTTATTTTGAGAGAGAGAGAGAGAGAGAGACCACAAGCAGGGGAGAGGCAGAGAAAGGGAGAGACAGAATCCCAAGCAGGCCCTGCACAATCAGCACAGAGCCCAATGCAGGGCTTGAACTCACGAACTATGAGATCACGACCTGAGTTTATATCAAGAGTCTAACGCTTAACCAACTGCACCACCCAGGCACCCCTCCCAGAATGCTTTTTAAATAACATCTACCCTGCCTCTTACACTTGAAAAACAATTTTGTTTCTTTTTAAGCTAGCTTAGCATTTTTATTTTATTTTTTTAAATTTTTTAATGTTTTATTTATTTCTGAGAGAGGGCATGAGCAGGGAAGGGTCAGAGAGAGAGGGAGACACAGAATCTGAAGTAGGCTCCAGGCTCTGAGCTAGCTATCAGCACAGAACCCAACGTGGGGCTTAACCCCACGAACTGTGAGATCATGACCGGAGCCAAAGTCGGACACTTAACCGACTGAGCCACCCAGGCACCCCTGCCTAGCATTTTTAAAAAGTTTATTTATTTATTTATTTTGACAGAGACAGAAACAGCATGAACGAGGGAGAGACAGAGAGAGAGATGGAGAGAGGGAATCCCAAGCAGGCTCTGTGCTGCCAGTGCAGAGCCCAACACAGGGCTTGAACTCATGAAACTGTGAGATCATGACCTGAGCCACCCAGGAGCTCCTGCTTAGCTCTGATTCCTTCTTAGCGGTTAGTCCCCTAGAAAACAGAATCTGGGACCAACAAGGACCAGTCTTGGTTACTGATTCTACTACCATTTACTAGCTCTGTGACTTTGGGGGTTATTGAAGCCTAAGTGCCTTCACCTTAAAAACAGAAATAATAGAAGTTCCCCCATCATAAAGATGTGTTGAAGATTCAACATGGTTAAGGACCTGGTGTAGTTCCTAGGACACAGCAGGTACTCAATAAATAAGTTTTCTCCCGGGGTCAACCATAGGCAATTACCAAGCTGTCAAACTTATAAAATGCTCAAACCACACCTAAAGACAGCTCCTCTTCTCTCTCCTTCTAGCTCTTTTTTAAAAATTTTTTATTTTTAATGTTTTTTATTTATTTCTGAGAGAGAGAGACAGCATGAACAGGAGAGGGTCAGAGACAGAGGGAGATACAGAATCTGAAACAGGCTCCAGGCTCTGAGCTAGCTGTCAGCACAGAGCCCGATGAGGGGCTCAAACCCACAAATCATGAGATCATGACCTGAGCTGAAGTCGGACACTTAACTAACTGAGCCACCCAGGAATCCCCTTTCCTTCCAGCTCTTAACATCCATCGTGATAAGTCAGAAAAGCAGACTTCCCCAGCTCTCTGCTCACTGCCCTCACTTGAGCTGTGCTCCTATTACTCCTCTTATTTGTTACTTCATCTTCACTTTGATGACTGAATTCTATCTCCTCCCAGGAGGTTTGACCACTTTCCCAACATTTTAATGGTATTACCAATGGTGAGAGATAACTTATTTAGTTAAGTGAGTGCTCAGTAAGAACCCTGAGTCACCAAATCCCTGTCCCAGGCCCAGCTATTTTCTAAATGACTTCATTAAAACTGTATGTACAGCAATGTCAAATAGTATCTTTTAATAACTTTAGCATTCAGGGTCCTTTGGTCACAGAGCATCAAGAAGTCAAAGAAATGGGTTCAATGTGTTCTTGTCCCAAGGAAGAAAGCATCACAGGATGCACAGGCTTCCTTTTCATTGCTAACTGGAAAGTAGTGTCCAAGGTAAACAGAACAGCACACCTTGTACGCTGCTGGGACAAATTAAAGAGAACTCAATGCACAGAAAGAAAGAAAACCACTTACTCCTGTGAGTGGAATTTTTGATACCTACCTTTACGATACACCCTGAAGAAACAATCATGGATAAAAACAGTGACATAGCCAGAAAGATTTTCTCAAAGTGCTAGCTAAATCACCAATAAATGTGGGTAAATTTGATGTGAGAGACTGAAGGACTGGTTAAACAAATAATAGGAATCATAAACATTACATTTCTTTAGGATATTGGGTTATTGGGAATGCAGTGTGGGGATAAAATGTTTTGTATGGATTGAGGATAATGCTGCATGAACTGATGACAATGATTATCTCAAAACTTAAAACAGAAAACAAAACAGAAAAACACAAAAATTCCCCCAAACACTTCTCCCATGCTGTTGGGATTCATGAATCACTAACAACTGCATAATGTGAAGGGGGTCATGATAAACTGTATGTCTTCTTTGCCCTTTGATTAGAGAAATTGAGCCATGGCTGAGAGTCTAAGAAGGGAACGTGCAACAACACCCTGAGCTGGGTTGACTTCAACAAGGGCTTCAATATACCTCAGTCTATTGTTTGGCCATCTTGTCCTGCTGATATTCATGGTCTCCTACATTCAGAGGGGGTTCTGTTTTACACTGAGGAAACTTCATAACAACATAACATTTCAGCCTTCTATCTCAGTAAAACCATGGATTTAACCCTTTTAACAAACAGTCTGGTAGCCACCTTCAGGCATCAAGCCTATAGACTATAATAAATGTGGAAGAATTGTGTCTCACATACAGTAACATTGAATCAGTAATGTCCCCTCATCCTGGAGATCCTGCTCCTTTGCAGCACCCTCAAAAGGTAGTAACTGGATGCTGAGGGGATTAAAAACTAAGGGCCTGGGGCTTCAAGAGAGAAATACTCCCATATCCACACTTGGCATGGAAAATATGAAGCCATCCATCTTCAAATGGACCATGTAACCCTGGACACCAGGCAACTCTGTGATGACTATTATAAACTGAAGACTAGAGGTCTTCCTTCCTGTTTGCCAAGTACCATTCAAGTCTTCAGATTCTTATACAACCCTAAAGAAGAGAAGGGCCCCTCAAACACAAGTAAGATTAAATTTATTACTAGCCACATGGCAGGTTCAAAGTCCAATTAAAACTGATCTATTTAGAGAAACACATCACTTCCTATACCTGAATGGTGTAGAGTAAATCCATGCTGACAACTTTGTGGGGTCCCATTGAGGATTCTCAGAGTTCTTGTATAGAACAAACTTAGAATTATACCCAAATGCTATTAAAACAATGGCCATGACCTTCATGGAGAAATGGGAAGCAAAAATCCTCAAAACCCCATGCCAAGTCTCTAAACAGAATAAACTGTGATGAGAATGAGTACGAAAGAATCTTGTAGGATGTTTTATAATCTCTCAGGACAAGGAGGAGGAAGCAAGGAAAGAGGAATGAATCTTCCATTTCTGAAGAGATTAATTTCTCTGCAAGTCCCAGAAAAAACATCAACAAAGAGAAAGACCCAAAGGATAATTTTTTAAAGGTCCATATATCTCATTCTGAAGGTTAAAAAAAATGAAAAACAAAACAAATCCCAGAATTTCTTCCTAGGGGGAGTGATATCTTTATTGTCAAAGTCTAGAGCCTGGGATTAGCTCCAGGTCCTCAAATATGGACATGTGTCCTAAGGTTGGTACCAATATGTTTTGGTAGGTAAAGAGAAAGTCATCCTTCTTAGAATGGAAATAATAAACTGCCAGAAAGAAATAAGGTTTCCTATTCTTGAGTAAGGATGAAATTCCTCCACAGAGAAAAGAGATCTCCAAGTCTTGACTCAGGCCACATCATCAAGATGCTGGATTCATCAAGACAGAAACCACAATGGCTAGAATAGGGTCTTGAGACTATCCATGAAAGCAATTAGCATTCTCAACCTCACAGTGAGCAACTTTCAGCCCCTGTAAGATGAATGCCTTAGGACAAGTTTTAAGCTATATATATAACTGGAGAGCAATGGGCAGATTCTTGAGTCTCACCTAAAAATCTACACTGAAGTTTTAAATTCTAGGTCTCTGGGGAGCTACAAAGGGAAACCGTAGTCTCTCAAAGTATGCATGAGCCCATTTAGAATAGATCTTCTCTGTTCCAAGTTGAGGATCAAACTAATTACATTTACCTTGCTTTTCAAGAGGATGGGCATTCCATGGCTCATTATGTCCAGGACAAAAATTCATAATTAATAACATGAACTTTGATTTTAAAAAATACATTAAAAAATAAAAGTTGTGGCAGATTTGGGGACATATCAAGGCACAAGAGAGGCATAGAAGAGAAAAGACACCCGATCAAATAAGAAATTGGGCATAAATGACTTTGTTTCCCCTCTGTTTTACATCTTGCCCTAGGCATCTGGCCCTAGGAGAGGGGGAGGGAGAAGGGAAGGAGCAGCATACTCAATAAACTCTTCATTTAGATCAACCAATCCAGTTTGGAGAAACATGAGTTGTGCTGCCATGTGTCACCCAAAGTGAAATTGGAAGTATTCTTATTTAGTCATCTGAAGCCACTTTTCAAGTTAATTATTAATGGAGGGAGCATGGTCTTAGATGATGAAAGGAGGCTTCCAATCATGGTTATGGAAATACTATTTCATATTATTCCTCTGTTACAAAAAAAAATGCTACAGGGACTAATAGAAAGAGCAAGAGAGATAATAAAAGAAAGACAACACAAGAGAAAAGGAAGAATAAGCCTCAGAATAATATGAAAGAGATAGGGGTACGAGTATAAGGGGAGGTAAAGTAGAGGGGAAAAAAGAAATGTCCATCTGTGTGTCACTGAAATTATATTCTCTATCCCCGGTATCTCTGATAATAATTGGTTCGAACTTTTCTTAAGTTTAACTGTTGAAATTAAATCCCTTAAACAGTTTTTGGACATTGGCACGCCATCAACATGCCTCATACATACAGTCAAACACACAGAGTTGAAGCTAAAGCTGGCTTTCCTTCAGACAGTGTGTACCCATCTTCCAAAAAGATTATGCCCACAGGACAAACAGGATATTGAAACACTGTGTTTACTGGCATTTCTGTGTTTGCACCTGATTTCCTATTTTATCTTTAAACATGCTTGGACCAAGAACACTCATGAACAAGGGTATCAGGACAAATGAAGCAGCAGATGAGCAGTTTTCTCTTGTCTTTTTGAACCACTGGTATTTCTATGCTATGAGGCAAACTAAAGTTTTTAGGCAGGAAAGGCTTTTCTTTTCTCACTTTTTAAAGATGGCACAGTGGTAATCCAGTGATTAAAGCTCATTGTCTGAATGATAAAGCTCTGGTCCACTGTGTCCTGCCATTGTCATAGCTCCTTCTGATTCAATTAGGGGCACACACTGGGGGATTTCTGCCTGGTTTCTGTGGACCTAAGACTTTTATTTTTATCACATACTAACTTGGTTTTAAACAAAGCTTTGAAGCTTCCCAGGGCTAATCTTTAATGAAAATGGAGAGGCAAATAAAAAAGGCTGAAATAAATTCCAATGAAAGCAGCAAAAGTGCTAATTCAGGGAGGGTGGAAGGAGATAAAAATGAAATTGGACTTTAAAAGAGGCAAGGACAGACTCGGTAAGAAGAAATACGCAAAATTTAACAGTGATGAGATTAGTTAAAAGAGTTTGGCTTTTCATTTTATTAATTTTCTCCACTGTCTGAAGTATCATTTTAAAAAGTAGAAGATTAAAGATACCAACAAGGAATCATTATTAAATTATATGGTTAACAAGGATTGAGCAATGCTACTAAAACTGAGAATATAAAAATTATTATATCTAAGCCCTTCTTTTTCCTAATGCTTCCTGTTTTTTGGAAATACTTTTTCACTGAAAAAAATTCCACATTGATCCTAATCCAAAAGAGATTATTTTTAGAAACTATGATATCTAACCAATCTGACTAGGGTTATAAGACAAACTACAGACCTGCAGGTTAGTTTTGAAAGAATAGTGAAAAAATGACATATTTGGTCTTTATTTTTCTTTTCTTTTTTATTAAAAAATTTTTTTTTTAAATATTTTATTTATTCNGGGAGTCACAGACTGAAACAGGCCCCAGGCTCTGAGCTGGCAGTCAGCACAGAGCCCGACGCGGGGCTCGAACCCACGAAACGCGAGATCATGACCTAAGCGAAAGTCGGACGCTTAACCGACTAAGCCACCCAGGCGCCCCGGTCTTTATTTTTCTTTTAAAGTTTATTTATTTATTTTGAGAGAGACAAAGACAGTGCAAGTGGGGGAGAGGAAGAGAGAGAGGGGGAAAAAGAGAGAGTCACAAACAGGCTCCACACTGTGGGCACAGAGCCCAACTTGGGGCTCAAACCCACGTAACTGTGAGATCCTGACCTGAGCCAAAGCCGAGTCGGATGCTTAACCTACTGAGATACCTATGTGCCCATGATATATTTAGTCTTTAAAATCCAGGAGTTTAGCTACTAATAAATTACACCCAGGTTAAGATTAACAGGGGATGGGCAATACTGTGTTCCGCATAGCTTTTTAAATGAAATTCTTTAAGTGAAATTAAAATATTTTAATTCTTTTCTTTAAATGAAAAAACGAGCAACATACACTAGAACTAAGACCTTGTTTGAGTTGTTAAAAACTTACCACAAAAGTCACTGATTTTTCATAATAACTGAGCTTTGAGGTCTCCCAAATTATAGCATATTGGCAATTTTTCTTACAAACCTATACTTTTCTCTGTCTTCTTCTTCCTGGGTAGCAAATATCTTCCACTGGAAATGTGCAATGATGTTACTGCGGTTGTGAATAGTTATATTTCGCTGGCTGGTCAGAGATATGTAGGTTTTCTCAATGATCAAGGAATTCCTGTCCAGTCTTATATTCATGTCTATGGCAGCTCCATACAGAGATAAAAATATTTTTTCACCTAGAAATTAACAAAGTATAAATACACTTTGAGAATTTTTTCTAGAATGATGCTACTAGGCTATTTTTCCCCAAGATAAAGTGATAGCACAAGTACTAGACATTTTATTCTTTTTCTTCCCTATCAATCCACAGATCAGACATGATCAGTAAACTTAAGTATTATGTCTGGTGTAGTTATAGAGAATCAGACTATCTTATTTGGTCACTGTAAAAACCACATAAAATATGAATTGCTATGGTACGTATGACAAGACTGTTTCTTCCTTGTAATATTTTAAAATCCTAAAGCCTGACCAAGAGGGTACTTGAGTTTTAGAATTATATCATATGCCTCGTCTTTATTCCAAACATGAATTGGAAATCTGATTCCTTTTTTTTTTTAAGAAATTGCTTTTTTTTAAGTTTACTCATTTATTTTGAGAGAGAGAGAGAGAGTGGGAGGGGCAGAGAAAGAGAGAGAGAGAGAGAGAGAGAGAGAGAGAGATTCCCAAGCAGGTTCCACACTGCCAGCACAGAGCCCAATGTGGGGCTTGAACTCATGAACGATGAGATGAGATCATGACCTAATTAAGAGTCCGTTGCTTAACTGAATAAGCTACCCAGAGCCACACAGCACCCTCTTTCTTTAATGTTATTTTATTTTTGGGAGCGAGAGAAAGCACAATTAGGAGACTGGCAGAGAGGGACACAGAGGATCCAAAGCAGGCTCTGCACTGAGAGCACAGAGCCAAATGCAGGGCTCAAACTAATAGCCATGAGTTCACGACCTGAGTGGAAGTCAGAGGCTCAACCGACTGAGCCACCCAGGGGCCCCTGAAATTCTGATTCTTTTTTTTAATGTTTATTTTTGAGAGAGAGGGAGAGACCCAGTATAAGCAGGGAAGCCGCAGAGAGAGAGGGAGACAGAATCTGAAGTGGACTCCAGGCTTCAAGCTATCAGCACAAAGCCCAATTCAGGGCTTGAACTCACCAGCCATGAAATCATGAACCAAAGTCAGATGCTTAACCCATGTGCCCTTGATTCTTAAAGTAACTATATCAAGTATATCCGGGAAGAGCTACACATCATGCAAGGATCTAAGTCCAATCAAAGGAGATCAGAAAAAAAGAATAACTTCATTAGTGAAAAGCTATTTAAAAGGAACCACTTCTTTAAACAGCAGCAATGAAAACAAAAATGAAACACACACACACACACACACACACACACACATTCTATCTGGATTATATAGTTACATAGTCATTACATAAAAAGAAGACAAACTAGGGGCACCTGTATAGCTCAGTTGGTTAAACATCTGACTTCAGCTCAGATCATGATCTCACAGTTTGTGAGGTCAAGACCCATATTGGGCTCACTGTTGTCAGCAGATCCCATCCCCCTGTCTCTCTGCCTCTCCCCTTGTGTACTTTCTTTCGCTCAAAAATAAATAAATAAATAAATAAATAAATAAGGTATGTATTCTTGTCAACTTTTAAACTTTCTGATGAGCTAAATTTAACAATCTGATAAGTGAAAAATTCATTGTTGTTTTAATTTGCATAGTCTTAATTATGGGTGATATTGAACACCTTTTCATCTATTAATTGGACGTGTGTGTGTGTGTGTGTGTGTGTGTGTGCACGCGCGCATGTAGTTTTTTTTCTGTGAGATGCCTAATATAGCCTTGGTCATTTTCCTTTTGAGGAGTTTACCTTTTGCTTATTGATTTGTGAGACCTTTATGATATTAAAAAATTAGCTTTTGGGGCACCTGGGGGCTCAGTTAGTTAAGCGTCCAACTTTGGCTCAGGTCATGATCTCAAAGTTTGTGGGTTCAAGCCCCACGTCAGGCTCTATGCTGACAGTTTAGAGCCTGGAGTCTCCTTCGGATTCTATGTCTCCCTCTCTCTCTACCCCTCCCCTGCTCATGCTCTATCTCTCTGTCTCTCATATTAAAAAAATTTTTTTAATTAGCTTTTTGTGATACATGTATTTTTTCCCTCTTTTAGACATATGAATTTCTTTATGACTTCTTTCTGAATAGGTCTTTTTTTCTTAGTCTTTATGTAGTCTAATTCTTTTCTTTATGGGTTTTAAAAATAAGTTTATATATTTTTAAATTACATTCTTATCTCAACTTCCACCACCCCTTTAAAAGTAGCTCCTTTCTTGGGGCACCTGGGTGGCTCAGTTGGTTGGGCATCCACCTTCGGCTCAGGTCATGATCTCACTGCTCATGAGTTCGAGCCCCGTGTCAGGCTCTGTGCTGACAGCTCAGAGCCTGGAGCCTGCTTCAGATTCTGTGTCTCCCTCTCTCTCTGATCCTCCCCTGCTCATGCTGTCTCTCTCTGTCTCTCAAAAATAAAGAAAATATTTAAAAAATTTTTTTCAGTAGATCCTTTCTTAAAGAAATTAAGGAGACCATAAACAGGTCTGGCTCATTGTACTACTTAATATCAGATATATGTGATTTTTTCTCCAACAATGATACTAAACTACCAGGCTAAAGTTTTAGGAAAATAGGACTGAAGAGATCAATGAGCATGCATGGTAGAACATATATGAACACATATGGAGAAAGTTAACTCTGAAATAGGGTTCAGGGTTATATATTATACTGGAATTGTCTATATCTTGCAGAGAACTTCAGTGCTTGGATCTGGCGATCATGGACTGGTTTCACCCTCAGAAGCCTAGCATAAACAACTCATTTCTCTTTAGAGGAAAGAACCTGTATCCAAAAGGTAAAGAGACTTCAAAATTTTCAACATTTTTTAAATACATAGCCAAATATAACCAGGCATGCAAAGAAACAAAACTCTATTTGTTTGAATGAGGAGATATAAGAAAAACAGAAACAGATTAACAAAGAATTATATACTAGAATCATCATATACAGACTGAAAACCAGCACTGCTTAAAGAAATAAAAGATGAGCTTGAAGCTATACCAAACAAATGGAAAATCAAACAAAGATCTAGAAAACGTGAATAAGAGTCATACTCTAGGCTCTTATAGATACAAAATAAAATCACCTAAAATTTTAAAACTGTAGAAATAAGATTAAAGGACAATTTTAATAATTTTATGAAAAATTAGAAAAATATAATATGATTCTGAAAATATGAAAGGCAATGAAGAAATAAAAATACATGAAAAATGAATGATGAATGAGTAAAAGACTAGGCAGATGGAGTGAGAAGGAATAAAAGGCGGGTGAGCCAGAGTGCACTGTTTGGGGCCAGACCCTCAGGGGTTTTCTGAGAGCAGGTGTTAAGGGAGAAAGAAGAAGGGAACAGGAGAGAAACAGAAAAATGGAAAAGTGACCAGGTCTGAAGCTGAAGGCTACCTCAAGAAACAAGCCAAAGTACACATGGTGGAGAGTCCTAAATACCACTACGAGTAGGGTAGTAAAATAACCAAAGTCTCAACAAGAGAGACCAAGAGACACCATTGAAAGAACACTTCCTGAACGGACAGCCCCTGGACACTCAAAGAACCTTCTTTAATACAGCAGTACTCGCAGATGCAGAGTGCATAACAAGCTTTTAAAACTAATAAGAGATAGAAAGCTAACCAACATGACAAATGGAAGAAGTCTCCTCCAAAGAAATTCCAGGAAGAAATGACAGCTGAAGAACTGCTAAAAACAGATATAAGCAACATAACTGAACAAGAATTTAGAACAATAGTCATTAAATTAATAGCTGGGCTTGAAAAAGGCATGGAAGGCATCAGAGAAACTATTGCTACAAAGACTATGGAGCTTAAAAATAGTTGTGATGAATTTAAAAATGCTATAAATGAGATGCATAATAAAATGGAGGCATCAAATGCACGGATTGAGGAGGCAGAGAGGAGAATAGGTGAATTAGAAGACACATTACAGAAAAAGGGAAAGCTGAGGAAAAGAGAGATAAACTGATCCAGGAACACAAAAGGAGAGTTCGAGAGCGGAGTGATATAATCAAACGGAACAGAGAGAGGGGGCAAGATGGCGGAGAAGTAGGGAGCTTCGTACATTGCACTCACCCCCATATCTTACACGGAAAAGATCTGAAGCCATAGGAAACCTGACAGAACCCAAGAGATTGGGAGAAAAAGGATGCAGAATCCACTGAGAAAGACTTCTAACGTGAGTGTGAACTGGGGAAGATAAAATCAGGCTGGGACCGGAGACTCGAGGGACCGGGGCTCTCCCCCTCTGCGGGGAGTGAGGGGGAAAAAGAGAGAGGCTGAAACCGCTCAAGACACGGTCCCTGTCGCTGGGAAACAGAAAAACCTCCGCTCGGGGCACAGAAGGACCTTGGGCGCCTGTGTGCCAGGTCCCTGCACGCCAACTCGTCCCGGAGGGGCTGCGCGCTGACCACTTCTTGGTGCTCTTGGCTGGCTAGACCCTTAGATGAGCTGCGCATCTCCGCGCCATCGTGCTCCTCGCTGGCTGGACTCCTGGAGGGACGGCGTGTGTACCGGGCCTCTGCACTCCTGGCTGGCTGGAACTCTAGAGGGAAGGCGAAGAGCTTAAAAACTGGGAGATTTGCCTGCGAGTTCGTGTTTCGGGTGACGAGACACAGAGGGACCTGGTTTCCCTCTCTCCAGCGGGCCCGGCGTGCCGCGCAGGCAAACCCCCACCCATGCTCGCCAACCCGACCTGGAGGAGGAGAAGGGAGCAGCAATTCTGGCTCCACTCCCAGGGCTAAGCAAAAGGCTTGGAATTGCCCTGAGGGGATCACCTGCGAGGTTGTGTCTATGGCAATTTCAGAGGGGTGCGTGGACTGGGATTAGGAAACTAGGCCTGGTCTAGGTTAAAGAGTGCAACCCACTTTGGCTGCACCCCTGGCACGAGGAGTTTACACACCCAAAAAAGCGAGGTGCTAGCGCTTGGTTCAAGAAGGGACTGGAGCGCCGCCACTCTCCTCCCCACAGCCACCAAGGCAGAACTCCCTCCTGACGCATTGGATCACACCACGCCCATTCCTGCTTGAGAGCTGCCCTCCTCCTCTTTTTTTTTCTCTTCCTTTTTTTTCTTTTCTTTCCTGGAAAGAAAATCTGACCTGATTAACTCTGGTCACCAGGCTTGTTTAAACAGTCACATTTAGTCCATTTTGTAGATTAAATTCTACACCTACCACCTTTTCATCTCTTTCTCTCAGGAGTGAGTAGACTATATAGTTTCTCTGGATAACACCAGCGTCCTTCTCTCACCTATCCAACCATATTCTACCCTTTAGCTCTTTGAAAAAAGCTTCTTATCCCTTCTGCTTGTTCATTCTATTTCCAATTTTGCCTCATCCCCGCCCTGTCTTCTCTCTCTTTCTCTATGCTCTTCAACCAGCACTGCATACACCCGGCTATTTAATTGTAGCTGGGAAATCCAGTTATATACTTTAAACTGCTCTTTGTCCATCAGTTTTCTTCTTTTTCCCTTTTCTTTTCTTCTTTTTGACCTTTTTATGTATTTTTCTATTTTCTATTATTCGCCTTCCCTCTTCCATTTTTTCTCTTAACTTTTTCATTTCCCCTCTTGGTTTGCATGCTAGTTGGATTTGTCTGTGCATTTGTGTGCCTCTGCTCCCTGTGTTTGTCGGTCTGTTTGCTTCTCCAGGGCTACCTCAAGGAACAAGCCAAAGTAAACTTGGGTGGAGAGTCCCAAATATCACTACGAGTAGGAAAATAAAATAACCAAGGTCCGAACAAGAGAGACAAAAAGATACCATTCAAAAAACACTCTTCGAAAGGATAGGCCCTGGACAGTCAAAGAGTCTTCTTGGGTAAAACAGTGCTCACAGGTGCAGAGAGCATAACAAGTCTTTAAAACTAACAAGAGACAGAAAGCTAACTAAAATGATGAAACAAAAGAGCTCTCCTCCAAAGAATTCCAAGAAGAATTGACAGCTAATGAACTGCTCAAAACAGATATAAGCAGCATAACTGAACAAGATATTAGAACAATAATCATAGAATTAATAGCTGGGCTTGATAAAAGCATAGAGGACATCAAAGAAACTATGCTACAAACAACATGGAGAATAAAAATAGGCATGATGATGGGGCTCCTGGGTGGCTTAGTCGGTTAAGCGTACGACTTTCGCTTAGGTCACGATCTCACAGTTTGTGGGTTCGAGCCCCGCGTCGGGCTCTGTGCTGGCTGCCAGCTCAGAGCCTGGAGCCTGTTTCAGAGTCTGTGACTCCCTCTCTCTCTGACCCTCCCCTGCTCACGCTGTCCCTCTCTCTCTCTCCTAGAAATAAATTAAAAAACATTAAAAAAATAGGCATGATGAATTTTAAAAATGCAATAAATGAGATACATAATAAATTAGAGGTCTCCAATGCATGGAATGAAGAGGCAGAATGGAGAATAAGTAATTAGAAGACACCATTATAGAAAAAGAGGAAACTGAGAAAAAAAGAGACCAACTGATCCAGGAACAGGATTCGAGAGCTCAGCGATACGGTCAAACACAACAATATCCGTATCATAGGAATCCCAGAAGAGGAAGAGAGAGGGAAAGGTGCTGAAGGAGTCCTGGAACAAATTATAGCAGAGAACCTCCCCAACCAGGGGAAGGAAGTAAACGTTGAAATACAAGAGGCACAGAGGATTCCCCTCAGACGTAATTTGAATCTATCTTCGGCACAGCATATCATAGTAAAAATGGCAAAATATAAGGACAAAGAGAGAATTTTGAAAGCAGCTTGGGAGAAAAGGGCCCTAACATACAAAGGGAAACCTATCAGAGTGGTGACAGACTATCTACTGAAACTTGGCAGGCCAGAAAGGATTGGCAGGAGATCGTCAATGTGATGAGCGGAAAAAATATGCAGCCAAGAATCCTCTATCCAGCAAACCTGTCATTCAGAATAGAAGGAGAGATAAAAGTCTTCCCAAATAAACAAAAATTGAAAGAATTCATCACCACTAAACCAACCCTACAAGAATTTCCTGAGGGGGACTCTGTGAGGGAAATGTTGCAGGGAACGCAAGGTATCAGAGACACCACCACAGGCATGAATCCTACAAAGAACACAATGACTCTAAACCCATATTTTTCAATAATNTATAATTACAGGGTCTATCCATCAGGAAGGGCTAACAATTATAAATGTCTACACACCGAATACTGAAGCACCCAATACGTAAAACAATTAATCACAAACAGAAACAATCTTATGGATAAGAATGTGCTAATAGCAGGGGACTTTAATACTCCACTTACAGCAATGGATAGATCAACCAGACAGAAAATCACTAAAGAAACAATGGACTTGAATGACACATTGGACCAGATGGATTTGACAGATATATTTAGAACTCTACATCCTGTGGCCATGGAATTCACTTTCTTCTCAAGTACACATGGCACATTCTCCAAGATAGATCACATACCGGGATATAAAGCAGCCCCCGATAAATATAAAAGAATTGAGATCATACCATGCACACTCTCAGATCACAATGCTATGAAACTTGAAATCAATCACAGGAAGAAGTCTGGAAAACTTCCAAAAACATGGAGGTTAAAGAACACCCTACCAAAGAACGAACGGGCCAATCAAGCAATTAGATTAGAAATTAAAAAACATATGGAAACAAATGAAAATGAAAACACAACAATTCAAAATCTATGGGATGCGGCAAAGGCAGTCCTAAGGGGAAAGTACCTTGCACTCCAGGCCTATTTCAAGAAATTAGAAAAAGCGCAAGTACAAAATCTAACAGCGCACCTACAGGAACTAGAGGGAGAGCAACAAGGGCACCCCAAACCCAGTAGGAGAAGAGAAATAATAAAAATCAGGGCAGAAATAAACAACATAGAAACCAAAAAGCAGTTGAACAGATCAATGAAATTAAGAGTTGGTTTTTTGAAAAAACAAACAAATTGGCAAACCTCTAGCCAGGCTTCTCAAAAAGAAAAGAGAAAGCACTCAAATAGACAAAATCCTGAATGAAAATGGACTTATTACAACCAACCCCTCAGAAATATAAGCAATTATCAGGGATACTATGAGAAATAATATGCCAACAAGTTGGACAACTTAAGAGAAATGGACAAACTCCTAAACACATACTCACTACCAAAATTCACATGGAAAGAGATAGAAAATATGAACAGACCCATAACTAGTGAAGAAATTGAATCAGTTATCAAAAATCTCCCAACAAACAAGAGCCCTGGGCCATATGGTTTCCCTGGGGAATTCTGCCAGACACTTAAAACAGAATTAATACCCATTCTTCTCAAGCTATTCTAAAAAACAGAAATTGAAGGAAAACTTCGGACTCATTTTACGAAGCCAGCATCACTTTGATTCCCTAGTCAGACAGAGACCTAGCAAAAAAAGAGAACTACTGGCCAATATCCTTAATGAATACGGATGCAAAAATCCTCAACAACATACGTGCAAATCATATTCAACAGCGCATAAAAAGAATTATCCATCCTGATCAAGTGGGATTCATTCGTGAGTTACAGGACTGTTTCAATATTCGCAAATCAATCAATGTGATACATCACATTAACAAAAGAAAAGATAAAAACCATATGATCCTGTCGATAGATGCAGAAAAAGCATTTGACAAAATACAGCATACCTTTATTTATTTATAAATAAATAAAAAGTAAAGGATTATAAATTAGCATTATTTTTCTTTTAGCACTTGAATAATGCCACCTTACTATCTTCTGGCTTCCATAATTTCAGCTGAAAAGTTTGTCATCTGTATTATTAGCATGCCCTTTAAATTAATAAGTCTTTTTTCTTCTGACCCCTTTTATGACATCCTCTTTGCTTTAGTTTTCAGCAGTATTTGTATAAGGGTTTGCTAAGCTTTGTGAATCGTGAATTAATGTCATTCAGCATTTTGGGAACATTCTCAGCCACTGTATTTTAAAATATTGTTTTACCCCACTCTTTCCTCTATTTCTAAAACTACAGTTATATGTATGTTGACCTTTTGACTATGTTCTACATATCTTTTTATTTCTGCTCTATTTTTTCCCATTCTATTTTGTCTCTCTCTGTGCTTCAGTTTAGATATTTTCAGGTTTACTAGCTCTGTCTTCTGCTATGTCCATTCTACTGTTAAGCTAACACAATTAGTTTTTCATTTCCAACACTATATTTTCAGTGTAACATTGGTATTAAAATAGGACAATATATATACTGATTAAACTTCTGAATATCAATGTAAAATCCTAAATTAAAAATTAACAATCATAAGTCATCAGCACATTAAAAAGATGTGCTAAATAAAAATTAACAATCATAATTTATCAGCACATTAAAAGATACTTCACAACCAAGTGGCGTTTATTTTGGGAATAAAAAGATGGCTCACTATTAGAAAATCTATTAATACAGAATAGATCTAAGGAGAAAAATTATATAATGTTCTCCACTGATGCTGCAAAAGAATTTTACAAAATTAAAACCATATTTTTAATTTTAAAAACTCAAGAACATAGGAACTGAGAGAATTAAAACATAATATAAAGTCTCATAATTAAAACAGCACTAAGAGACAGATAAATGGAATAGAATAAAAAGTTACAATAGGCCCAAATACATGCTGGAATGTATTATATTACATAAGCAGCATTTCAAATCATTGGTGTAACAATAAACTTTGTGTAAAAAAAAAAGTGCTATTGGGACAGCTTGGTAACCATAGGGAGAAACAGATCTTACATCTAACAATAGAATGGATGCTAAATGAATAAGATATTTAGGTGTTCAGTATGAATCCATGAAAGTAGAACAATACCCAGTATTTCTAACTTTAGAGGGGTAAGTTTTCTAACCATCTCAAAATTCAGTCCTCTAAAGCATATTAAGAAATTCTATCTCATAAAAATGAAAAAAGAAATTTTGCACAGTGCAAAAATGTGTAAGTAAAAACAAAAGAAAAAAAGTGGTTAAAATATTTGCACCGCATATCTGAGACAAAGGAATTATATCCCCGAATATGCAAAAAAGTCTTAGACCTCAGTAAGATAATCTACTACAAGAATGGAATAGTGTTGTATAAAAAAGAAATATACAGGTCCCCTATATTAAAAGATGCTTAACTTCACTCATATTAAAAGTGACAAAGCTAAAAATGTATTTATATACCATTTCCTCCAAACACATTGGTAGAACAAAAGTTTGAGAACATAATCTGTCATCAAGACTGTGTAAAGAAGGCACTCTCACACATTGTTGTGGGAATGCAAAAAAATTCTTCCTCACTCTCAGGGTGAATTTAGTGACACAGATTAAAATTCTATCAAACTTATAAAACAACTTGCCCTCTGGCCAACTTCTAGGAATTTATCCTATAGACAAGTTAGAATAAGATCAAGAGTGTTCAGTACAAAGGCTCCACCAAAAAACTGCTAGAACTGACACCTGAATTCAGCAGTCACAGGATATAAAATCAATGTACAGAAATCTGTTGCATATCTATACACCAATAGTGAAGCAACAGAAAGAGAAATCAAGGAATTGCACAAAAACCCACAAAATACCAGGAATAAACCTAACCAAAGAGGTGAAAGATCTGTATGCTGAAAACTATAGAAAGGTTATAAAAGAAATTGAAGAGGACACAAAATATGAAAACACATCCCATGCTCATAGATTGGAAGAACAAATATTGTTAAAATGTAGATACTACCCAAAGCAATATACATATTTAAAGCAATCCCTATCAAAATAACACCAACATTCTTCACAGAGCTAAATGTCCTAAAATTGTTAGCCAACAATAGTAAAATGTATATGGAACCAGAAAAGACCCTGAATAGCCAAAGCAATCCTGAAAAAGGAAACCAAGCCTGGAGGCATCACAATCTCAGACATCAAGATGTATTACAAAGCTGTAATCATCAAGACAGTATGATACTGGCACAAGAACAGACACATAGATCAATGGAACAAAATAGAGAGCCCAGAAGTAGACCCACAAACATATGACCAACTAATCTCTGACAAAGCAGGAAAGAATATCCAATGGAAAAAATACAGTCTCTTCATCAAATGATATTGGGAAAACTAGACAGCGACATGCAGAAGAATGAACCTGGACTACTTTCATAAACCATACACAAAAATAAACTCAAAATGGATGAAAGACCTAACATAAGACAGGAAAGCCATCAAAATCCTAGAGGAGAAAAGGGGCAACAACTTCTTTGACCTTTGCTCGTAGCAACTTCTTACTTGACATGTCTCCATAGGCAAGGGAAACAAAAGCAAAAATGAACTATTGGGACTTCATCAAGATAAAAAGCTTCTGCACAATGAAGGAAACAATCAGCAAAACTAAAAGGTAACTTACAGAACAGGAAAAGATATAGGTGAGGGACATTAAGGAGGACTCTTGTTGGGATGAGCACTGTGTGTTGTATATAAGTGATGAAATAATCACTAAATTCGTTTCCTAAAGTCATCATTACACCCTATGTTAACTAGCTTGGATTTAAACTTAAATTTAAATTTAAAAAATAGTATTAATTACAGAATTGCTCTTAATAACAACAGAGTGGAAACAGCCAAAGTACCCACCAAGAGAAGGATGGTTAAATAATCAATTTGTACTACAGCTAAAAATGAAATGCTATACAGGTATAAAAGTACAAGGTGAGGGGCGCCTGGGTGGCTTAGTCGGTTAAGCATCCGACTTTCGCTTAGGTCATGATCTCCCGGTTCGTGGGTTCGAGCCCCGCGTTGGGCTCTGTGCTGGCTGCCAGCTCAGAGCCTGGAGCCTATTTCAGAGTCTGTATCTCCCTCTCTCTCTGACCTTCCCCTGCTCACGCTCT
Source organism: Crocuta crocuta (assembly GCF_008692635.1). NCBI lineage: Eukaryota > Metazoa > Chordata > Mammalia > Carnivora > Hyaenidae > Crocuta > Crocuta crocuta. Next base: position 770,752 of record NW_027528867.1, read on the forward strand.
CTCTCTCTCTCCTAGAAATAAATAAAAATATTAAAAAAAAAAGTACAAGGTGATTTGGAAAGATCTTCAGAATATATGATTAAGTGGAAAAAGCAAGGTTGAGAACAATTCATAGTGTGCTATTTTTATGTAAGGAGAGAAATTAAGAATATGCACTCATGTTTGCATCTATTTGTCATAAAAACATTGGAATAAAATTAGAGCTGGGTGGAGTAAATGAGGTAAAATAGAAATGACATCTTTCAATATAAACTTTTGATGTTTGAACACATGAATACATTACTCATTCAAAACTTTAATGTAATTTGAAAGCATTACAGGGCCTTCAGGAAACATGTAAAGTTGTCCGATATCAATAGTAATGAGAAATACCATTTTATAACCATTAGATTAACAAAATTCACAGTTTGCTATTCTGTTTTGGCACTATATTGGCAAGGATGTGGAAAAACAAGAACTTCCATATACTACTGGTGAAAATACAAATTGGTACAACCACCTGACTAACCAACTTCATTTCCAGTAAAGCTCAAGATATGCTTGCCTTATAACTTTGCAATTGCACTTCTTAAAGACAATCTCATCCAGCTGCACAAGACATATACAGAGATACTCAGTGTGGCACTGCTTGTAATAGCAAAAAATTGGAAGAACATACTAATATTCAATAGGAGAATAGGTGGATTATAGCATATTCACAGTGCTAAAATGAATTAGAGCTATCTGGATGTATGTATTTAGATCTTTAAAACATAATGTTGAATGAAAAAGTCAAGCTTGTAAATAGTATATATAGTATAATATCATTTATGTGAAGTTTAAAATCACTCAAGACAAAAGCATATATTTTTTATGGATAAATATGTAAAAACAGCATAAAAATGCACCAAATACAACTTCTCTGAGGACCAAGCCATGGGAATTAGATTAGGAAAGACTAATGAAGGGACTTCAAATCTATTATCAGTTTAGTTATCCATAAAACATCTGAAAGAAATGTGTATAGCAAAATGTTGAGATATGTTAAATATAATGGCTGTTGGTTATATTATTTCTGTGCTTCTGTAATTATTTGAAGTTATTTCATTGCTTAAAAATCTAATCAAGGGAAAAGATCCAAGGGCTTACTTATTTCATACAAACAAAGAGTCAGAGCGACTAATATCATCAATTTGAGTTGCTCACTGCAAAACTGTTCCTTCCAGAAATATAGCAAGAGTCATTATACTCTTTTCGAAAACCATCTAATATTGATTTTTTATCAGTCTCTCTTCCCCAAATCATCAGATCCATAAAGTAAGGGAAGCAATAACTCTCGTCATGATTCTACAACCTTAGAAAGGGTTCCCAATCCCAAGCTACTCAGAAAACAGATAAGATGAAAGGGATATTATGCCTGTGAGAATGGATAAGATTGTTGTTCCGCAGCACTGGTATTTTTGTGTCTCCTTGGAATGCCTGTTCCCACTTTGCTTCCTTTTTGGTTTCTGGAGTTGACTGTTGCAATCATTGTAGATGAGGTTAGCCACCATCATTTATTATGTCCTAGTAAAAACGTGTTTTGTGGAAGTCTCATAACATCCTGCCATTACATTTTGCTACTAGCAATCAAGCAAAAAAAAAAAAGAACAAAATTAATTTTACAAAAAAAAATATGAAGCTACCTATAGTCACAATACATTTCATACTGGGGTTTCAGTACTTTCAGACAACTGAGGGTAAAAAATAAAATGTATGAGTGGAGCCATAGATTCTCTAGGAACTCGCAAGTTGATGGAAAGGGTGTTTCTCATCTCTTCATCACAGCAGGGTCAAAATCACCATTCAAGTGAATTGCTAAATCAAACTTTCATCAGAAGTGCTCACTCTCTGAAGGGTGCTCACTTACTAGACTTGACTGAGCTTACCGAGCACATCGGTGACAATGTCAAAGTCAGTATTCCCCATATATATGGAAGGTAGTGTAGGATTAGAGAAAGTATGCTGGCCTCAGGGGTGCCAAAGACCTGGGTTCAAGTTCTAGCTTTACTTAGGTATATGGTCATTTAATGTCTCTGGGCCTCAGTTTACTCATTTCTAAAATAAAGGGAGTTAAATAAACACAAAGAACAATGTGGTGGTTGCCAGAGGGGAGGGAAGTGGAAGGTGGGGTGAAGTGAAGGGTATTAAGAGGTACAAACTTCCATTTATAAAATAATCACAGGGATGAAAAGTACAGCATAGGGAATCCAATCAATAATACTGCAGTAATTTTGTATGGTGACAGATGGCAACTACACTTACTGTTGGCGAACAATTTATAATGTATATAAATGTCCAGTCACCATGTTGTACACCTGAAACTACTATAATATTGTATATTGGGGAGCCTGGGCAGCTCAGTTGGTTGAGCTTCCGACTTCGGCTCAGGTCATGATCTCACAGTTTGTGAGTTCGAGCCCTGCTGTGCTGATAGCCCAGAGCCTGGAGCCTCCTTCAGATTCTATGTCTCCCTCTCTCTCTGCCTCTCCCTTGCTCATGCTCTGTCTCTCTCTCTCAGAAATAAGTAAACAGTGGGGCGCCTGGGTGGCTTAGTCGGTTAAGCATCCGACTTTTGCTTAGGTCATGATCTCACGGTTTGTGGGTTCGAGCCCCACGTCGGGCTCTGTGCTGACTGCCAGCTCAGAGTCTGGAGCCTGTTTCAGTCTGTGACTCCTTCTCTCTCTGACCCTCCCCTGCTCACGCTGTCTCTCTCTCTCTTTTTCTCTCTCCTAGAAATAAATAAAACATTAAAAAAAAATAAGTAAACAGTAAAAAAAAAATTTTAATATTGTATGTCAACTATACACCAATTAAAAGTTTTTTAATAAAATAAATGGAGTTAAGAAATGTCCTCTAATGTCCCTTTAAATACAAACACCTAATGACTTGAGTCTTCATTTGCTATGTAAATTATAGAAACCTCATTCCACCTTCCTAACAGTCTCTAACCATTAGAATGTCCAAACTTCTGCTATTCCCTATCCTAAGCTATGGAATAAGAAATGAAGAAAAGAAAACTAGGTCAAGGAATGTTTCTATTGCTGCTGAAGCCACATTACAACATTTACTCTTTTACAATAAATATGTTTTGCTAGGTTTTCTAATTATAATAGCACACACTTGTAATTAACTATAATAACCACACAACTGAAACAAAGCTTATGCAGCTAAGCTTGCATAGGTATATTCAAATACATATTACTTAATAGTTTCACTGTAAGATAATATATTGCACTCCATTACTTATTATGTTATATTTTGGTATTCCTTTATTAATCTTTAGGAGAAAAAAGAACTTCTTTATGGTTTATTAGTGTAAAATATAAAATGACTATAAAAGTGTTGTGTGAAGTACTAATATTATGATTACTTGTCTCTTTAATAATACATCATCATGCTTTTGGGGAGTCTTTTTGCCAACTTCTGACATCTGAATTGAAACATCTCGTCTTCAGTAGGAGACATAATACTTTAAAAATGCTGAGTAAGTGCATCAGCTCTATTTCCTGATTATGCCAGTGGTTAATGTCACCTTTAAGGTGAGAGCAACTTCACTAGGCATTGAATAAAAAACACTGCTATGATCCTACTTCTGGGATTCATTCAAGTAACCAAAGGTTTAACAAGAATGTCTTTTTTTCTTAAAGCCTGTCCTAAATACTAATATCTCCTTGAACTCTTACATTATATAAAGTTTCTCAACATCCAGTTAAAAAGTGCAAAATTTAAGCAATTAACCATTTGTCAAATAATATTTTCACTTCTCAGTTTTATTGAGATAATAGAACTAGTTTATTCATCTGTTCTGTTTCTGTTTCTATTCAACTGTTTTTCTTTTTTGTTGTTAAGAATGTTGTCTTGAGTAATTGTGGTTTCATTTTTTTGGAAGATTTTATTTTTAATTACTCTCTACACGCAACATGGGGCTTGAACTCACAACCTGAGATCAAGAGTCACACACTATACCAACTGAGCCAGCCAGGCATCCCTTGAGAAAACGTGTTCTTTATCTTTTCTGGAGGAATTAGTTTATAAAAGGTATCAAGTTATTTCAGCTCTTCTGTTTTAGACCATAATAAAAAGGTCTGGGATAAAATCAATTCCCTAAATAAACTTGGTTTTACCACAGAAGAGAACACACAGAACAAAGGAGGGAAGAGTTCTGGGTCAGGTATACACTGATAAGTAAAATATTACATTTTGGTGAAATTTACATTCAACTTTGTTAATGGCTAGAGCACTGGTTCAAACTCTGATTGCCAAAAAGGCAAAATTTCCTAGCTGTGTTTAATCAAGAATGAAGAACTAGCAACTGAAGAGCATAAACATAACTGTTAGAAATGTGATTGAGTACTTCCCACTGAGGATTATCAATGCTCCTCCTTCTGGAATACTGTGTGGGGAAGTGTGAAAAAAAATCCATGCTAAACATCTCTCCTCAAATCAATTCATACATAAACAGCTGCAGAAAGTTCAATCAAATGCTTATTTAGTGAAAAGAGAAGGCAATGATCATAGCTGCTTGGAAAAGCTCCTAGATTAATTGTGCTTAGACAGTCATTACTCGTTTTCACTAATGGAAGATTATAGGTTCTGGTCATTGATAACCCACAATAAAGATGAAAGCATATTCTTTTTTTTTTTTTTTTTATTTTTTTTTTAATGTTTTTATTTATTTATAGGAGAGAGAGAGAGAGACAGCATGAGCAGGGGAGGGTCAGAGAGAGAGGGAGTCACAGACTGAAACAGGCTCCAGGCTCTGAGCTGGCAGTCAGCACAGAGCCCGACGTGGGGCTCGAACCCACGAACCACGAGATCATGACCTAAGTGAAAGTCGGACGCTTAACCGACTAAGCCACCCAGGCGCCCCGATGAAAGCATATTCTTAACAGCAGTTCATTTGACATAAAGAAAAATGCTACAAGATAGTTTATCTACCTCTATCTGCAATCTTTAGAAAATGACTATTTGTAAACCAAAGTTGACATCAAACCTTAGTGTGGAAATAAACTTTGCCATGGTGATTAAATTTTAGTACACAGATATTCATTTCCTTTAGCACAGGACTACAAATGTAAGTATGGGTGCCAATCCAAATACTTACCTTAAAGTAAAATCCAGATTGAGGGCCACTGAGAGAAAGCAGCTGCATTTCAAAGTCAACGGATTAAGGGAGTAAAAATGCATAGGGAGTGATGTATGAGATTAGGGAGATGATACACTCAGGTGGAAAAATCACTGCACGGAGGTTAGAGTCTGAGCCTGGGTTCTAATAGCACTTCTGGCTTTGTATGTGACCTTGGGCAAGCCACTTAATTTCTTAAAGCTTCAGTATTTTATTTTGTAAGATCTAAGAAGTAGATTTGATTATTAGTTAAATCTTCTCTCAAGCTTTTATTCTATTGATCTATGAGCACTCTAAGCTGTTGGCCTCAAAACCCAACCAAATAAAAATGTTGACATTTTACTTCTACTTTTTTTTTTTATATAAATTATACTATATACAATATACTAGAGTACTCATATGTCAAATGTATTAAAAACGTGACTCAGGGGCGCCTGGGTGGCTCAGTTAGTTGAGGGTCCAACTTCAGTTCAGGTCATGATCTCATGATTCATGAGTTTAAGCCCCATGTCGAGCTCTGTGCTGACAGCTCAGAGCCTGGAGTCTGCTTTGTATTCTCTCTCCTCCTCTCTCTCTGCCCCTCCCCTGCTTGCACTCTGTCTCTCTCTTAAAAATAAATAAGCATTTTTAAAAATATGACCCAAAATATTTAAAAAGGTGAATTAAACATGAACAATATTTTAAAGATAATTTATTTGATGTGTTTGCCAACAAAAGATTGACTACACTTCATTCTTGTGATATAGTATCAAAACATGATTCTAAGGCCACATTTTTCTCAATACTTGATTTTAGGGTTCGACATAAACAAAAATGATACTCACAAAGATACAGAGGTCTAGATTGAAGAAATGTATCAGTGACTGAATTTATTAACACTCATATTTTTCACTTTCATCCACTATCAACACTAACAACACAAAGGCTTTTGTTGAAATTCATGAAAGAAAGAGAGAAAGAAAGAAAGAAAGAAAAAAGATACAAATTACCAATATCAATAATGAAAGAGGAGATATCACTATAGATCCTACAGACATTACAAAGTTTAGGATTATTATGAACAGTTTTATGCCAATAAAGTAAAATTTTTAGATTAAATGGAAAGATTCCTTGAAAAAGTTTACCAAAAATAACACAAGAAAAAAAAAAAGAAATATCTGAGTAGCTCTAAATGTACTAAATAAATTGAATAACTGGAAACAAAACCCTCCCCACACACACAAAAAAATTTTCCAGGCCCAGATAGCTTGAAAAATGAATTTTACAATCACTTAAAGAAGAAATAACATGAATATTAGAAATAACAACAACAAAACCCTTCCAAAGAATAAAAAAGTTGAATAATTTCCTTATTTTATGAGACCAATTTATTTTTTCAGATCAAAGACAAAGCTACTACATGAAAAGGTGAAATATATGATCATCTCAAAAAATGCAGAAGTAATGAATGAAAGTCAACACCCATTCACAATTAAAGGTCTTAGAAACCTAGAGATAGAAAGGAATTTTCTTAATCCGATGGAGTGCCCACTAAAAACATCATCCTAACTGATAAAATACTGAGTACTTCCCCCTCTGAGACTGACAGCAAGAAAAGGATGTTTGCCATCATCATTACCATCGAATGCTGTGCTAAAGGTCTAGTTGTGCAAGAAAGACTAAGAAATAAAAGGCTTAAAGACTGAAAAAGAATAAAACTATCATTATTTGCAGATGACCTGATTGTGTATATACAAAATCTAAAACTATTTACAGATAAACTGTGAGTCAGGAAGTTAAAAATTTATCAGGGTGTGAAGATATAAAAGACCAATATACAAAAGTCAACTCCTTTTTGATATTCAGAAAATAAAATTAGAAGAAAAATACCATACTATCTAAAAGAGGAAAAAATGACAAACACCACTTCATAAAAATTAAATTCTTTTGCTAACGAAGACATCATTAAGAAAATTAGAAAGATAATCCACTGTGAGGAGATACAATAATTATTTCTGAATATTTGTATTGAGAATATATATGTGTATATATATACATACATACATATACTTATATATGTATGTATGTATATATATATATATATATAAAACTGCAAGTCAAAAACAAAAGGACAAACAATCCCAAAAAGAATGGGCAAAAAATCTGAATACACATGAGAAAAGAAGACAAAAAATGGTCTAAATCACATGAAAAGGCACTCAACATTAATAGTCATATACAGAAATGCCAATCAAAAATGAAATACATAGGCTTTTGCTGACATTTGGTTGGTGATAACTTCATACCCAGTACAATGACTTAAGATAAAAGTCTGACAAATGATGAAGAGTTGATGAGAATGTGGAGTGACCGGAGCTCTCATCCACTGCCGGGGAGTGGGGGTGGGGGCAGGAGGAGAGCAGGGGTGGGGGCGGTACGTAAAATGCTTCAACTGCTTTAGAAAACTGTTTGGAAGCTTCTCAGAAAGTTAAGCATATACCTACTCTAGACGCCAGCAACTCCACTCCTAAATATTTACCTGAGAGAAGTAAAAACATATGCACACACACAACTTGTACAAGAATGGTTATTAAAGCTTTGTTCATAATCATTCCAAACTACAAATGATCTAAGATTACATGAGCAGGAGAATGAATGAACTGTGTATAACTGTGCAGTGGAACAGTGCTCAGGAGCAAAAAGGGAATTTCTGATACACACAACAATGTGAATGTCAAAGATATTCTGTTAAGTGAAAGAAAACAGACACAAGAGTAAATGCTATGTGAGCACATTTATTTGAAGTCCAAGAACAGGCAATACTAATATGGGGTGATAGGACCCCAAATGTCTAGGATGGGGATGGAAGGACTGACTGGAGAGAGCATGAGGGACTCTCTGAAGCCATGGATGTTCTCTCTCTCACATGGAGTGGTCATCACATGGGTATTTATACATGACAAAACTCATCAAACTGTACAGTGAACAAACATCTGTTGTTTGTGCATCTTATTGTATCTAAATTATACCTCAATAAAAAAATGTAATAAAAAGTCACTTACACAAGGCAATGGGAAATGCCAAAATGGTGGCATGAGGTGGGTTTCCTGAAAACAGAATGTCTTTGTCATTTAAAATGTATGTGGAAGTTACTGGAGGGGTTGTGGGAGGGAGAATGGGCTAAATGGGTAAGGGGCATTAAAGAATCTACTCCTGACATCATTGTTGCACCATATGCTAACTAACTTGGATGTGAACTTAAAAAAATAAATTAAAAATATATGAAAACTTTTAAAAGGTAAAAAAAAAATCACTTACACAAACATAAAAAGTAATGAATGTATAGAATAAATCTAACCACAATGTTTGAGACTTCTACCCAGAAAACTACTGCTCAGAGAAACTAGAGAAAACCTAAATACATGGAGGGTTAAACCATGTTTATAATATGAGATGTGGAGAGGATTATAAAATAGTAGGAAATAAATAATGCTGAACGATGTGAAAAAACACATAAACTGAGTCAGTTTTAAGCAGCAAATTAAACTGAGGTTTGAAATAATTAACCTATTCAATAAAATATTTTTTAAACTACTTTAAAATTCATCATTAACCCTATAGGATAATAAGAACACCAAAGTGAGGTGAAGAATTGCAGGAAATAATGTAGTGCCAAGGCTGTCTTTTGTCCTAATGGCTTCCGTTAACTCTTGAGCCTCTCTAACTATTGCACTGTATGCATATGACAGGTCTATGATGGGTCTGTAAGTCTAGGGCCTGCCCAAAGTGGGGATGCTAAGACCAGAATTTATAAAACACAAAAGGGCAGAAGATATGATGGGGTTCAGCACACAGTGTCCCAAAATATGGCACACCGTGGCATTCTGACTATTTCAAGTGGAAGGAATGTGAGAATTGGCAGATAAGAGAGGATTTTCTGACCTTTCACCAAAACAGGCTGTAAGACCCACATGTGAGAAGTGGCCCCTTATACTTGGATGAAAGGAGCAGCCTTGTCTGCAGGCAGAGGGAGACTGAGAGGGATCTGAATGACACCGAGAGGAAGCTGTTCTCCCAAATTTGCTACACTTAGCTCATACTCTTTTTGGTTTTAACACATTTTTCCACAACTCTACTCTTCATCAAACGCAGCAAAAAATACCCAGGTTTAACTACTTCTTCAAGATCTTCATCTCCTTCTGAAAGCTCCCATGCCAAGGTGAGATAGGGAAACAGAAGGACCCCATAAAAATCAGGTTTTGTTCTTCTTCCTGCTTTCTGTCCTTGCCAGGACCTGCACCCCTAGCCTACTTTACACATGCCTCAGAATGTCCTCCTGGTAAGGGACAAGGAGTTCATGATTCCTCTAGAATAGATGATATAGGGCCAGGTGAGAAGGACCTGAGGAAGCCATTATATGTGCATTCCAGACCAAGGCTCCAGGCATCTTAATGCCAAGGTCTCCTGGCTCCAAGGAATAACACCTGGGCTTTGGTCTTCTAACCAGTTCCTGGATGCCTGAGGGGACACAGGCAACAAAGACAAGAACCCCCCCCCCCTTTGCTTTCTGAGTTTCTTGAACACTGCATCTATATCTTCAATAAATTCTGCTCTTACTTCCTATGGGCTCATGTTTGATTTCTGTCCCACACAAAGCCAAAGACCCTCTTGGCGGGACCTGTGGGACCCCTAGAGGTCCCCAGACTCAGCCTGACTGACCAAAGGAAAACTTATATTAAATTAATGTGTATGGTTTTCTCTTTTTGTCTTTTGTTACAGAGGCCCTGCCCCAAAGCCTAGAAGAGTGGAGGAAAAAGATATTTTTCTTTCCCTATTGATACCTTGGTTGAAAACCATCAGAAAAAATAAACAGCAGCTAAATAAATAATCAGACAAAATATATTTAAGTTATGAGATGCAGAATGAAAATAACAATGTTTAACATATTTAAGAAATAAAAGGGAAACTTGAAAAATCAAGTAGTAGAGATCAGATTTAAGAACAGATTAATCAAGAACCAAATAAAATTTCAGAAAGGAAAATACTTATAAGAATTGAAAAATAAAAACTCAGCAGATGAGGGGCACCTGGGTGGCTCGGTCGGTTATGTGTCTGACTTTGGCTCATGTCATGATCTCAGGGTTCATGGGTTCCAGCCCTGTATCGGGCTCTATGCTGACAGCTCAAAGTTTGGAGCCTGCTTCAGATTCTGTGTCTCCATCTCTCTCTGTCCCTCCTCTGCTTGTGCTCTCTGTCTCTCTGTCTCTGTCTCTGTCTCTCTCTCAAAAACAAACAAACATTAAAAAAAATTTTTTTTAAACTCAGCAGATGAGACTTCATGGAAGAAGGAATGATTGAATGGAGAAGAAAGTATCCAGAGAAGTCTTACAGAGCCAAAGAAATGGAAAACATAAATAGAGGTTAAAAGGAATAAAGAATAAAGTAATAGACTCAGAAACAGAGCAATAGAGTAACTAATTGTAATTCCAGAACAAGATAATAAGAGGGGAGAAGAGTCAATAATCTATATGGGAACAAAAATTAAACACAGTCCCTTCCTCACACATGTACAAATATGAAATCAAAGATCAGTCATCAACCTAAACATTGAAGCTACAACTATTATCCTTCTAAAAGTAGACATAGGAGACTATGGTTTGTGATCTTGGAGAAGGTAACAATTTCTTAGCAAGAAGGCAAAAAGCATTAATCTTAAAGGAATATCATTATATCAAAGGAATATAATTAGGATTAATAAGCATTAATCTTAAAGTCATATCATTTGATGTTGACTATCAAAGTTAAAAATTTCTGCTGATCAAGAAACATGAAAGAAATGAAAAGGCAAGCTACAGACTGGAAGGTCATATTAATAGCACGTATGTCTGACAAATGGTTAGTATTGAGAATATCAAGTTATAAAGTACTCTTACAAATTAATAATAAAAGAAAAACAACTCAATAAAAAATGAGCAAGACTTGAACAGACACTTCATTAAAAAAGATATATGAATGGCCAATAAGCACAGGTAAAGGTGCTCAACATCATTAATCATTAGATGAAAATTAAAATCACTAGAGGACCTAACTTGACACTACTAGTATGTCTAAAATGATTAAGATAACACTATGTGGTAGCAAGGGAAAAAAGACAACACTTTATTGGCAAGGATGTGAAGCAATTAGAAGTCTCACACTTTGTTGGTGGGAGTGTAAAATGGCAAAACTACTTTGGAAAAAAGGACATCCCTGATGTATTATAAACCATGCTTTTTACTTTCCTCTATTGTATTACATGAGCCAAAGCTTTCCCCTTTGTGCTTAAGCTAGTTCAGATCAGGTTTGTCTTGAGACAGCCAGTGAACCCTGTCCTACACTAAAAGACAAGATACATAGATTGTACCACTGGAGATATGTCACTGTTATGCCAGGCACCGTGGAACTTGACCACTTAACCACAGGTCCATAGGCAAGCACTTGAACATCTTGCTCAGATATGCATCCACAAAGCTAGCAACTCTAAACTGTGAACTACATGTCATTTGTTGCTCCGTCCCTGGCTGTGCACTTGTGTTTTCTGCCTACAATGCCCTTCTGATACAGACAATCTGGGTCAATAAGCACGAATGGTTAAAAAAGAAGTGAGAAGGAAATGAAAAATAATCATGAAATAATAAATGGCAATGGTAAAATATTAATTTGAAAACCAACTTTGGAGACTTGCATAATGTACATCCAGTCCACACGACCATAAATTAAGTAGTAGCAAAAACAATGTATAATTTTCATGATTATACAGACTGTGGCCTTCAAAACCCTGCTAGTGGCAGTAGACACAGTACTATATTTAAGTAAGCTATTAAGTAAGATACTTGCACATTCTAAGAATTAAAACAGCTGAACCTTACATAGACTGGTGCGAACACAAAAGAACATTCTGAATTGGGGTTTACATTTTTATAATGTTACCAAATGCAGTAATAAATCAAATGGAAAACTCATGGACTATTAAGTTACCTTCAAGTTCCATGCACATATAAATAACCTTAAACTACCTGCATGACTTCAGGGTGTAGTTTCCTTCCAGAGCGCTGTATTTCTCAGGCTTTCAAGCCCTGGAGAAACCAGTCAGGTGGGATTTATATCTGGCTCAACATTATTTCTGGTGGACACATTCATTCTTTGGTTCTTTACCTTGTGGATCTTAGCTTACTCTAATGCTGCCAAAATAATCACCTCCTATTCTGCTTCACCATATTTTCCATTTGACCTGTCTTAACATGTAGAACTTTTGACAAAGAATAATGCATACCTGTGTCATAATGCACAATAAGTCTTTTGCTGTGATTGCCTACAGTCTGTGGCTCAAAGTCCACTTCCAGTTGCATGGACTCTCCCACATTAAGAGTTCCAACAGATGGCTCTACCGAGAAAGGCCTGCAGGACACATGGAAACACACCATCAGAACACATCCTAACACATGTGGGAGGAGGAGGAGAGGATGCAGACAGGGCATAGAATTCTGCAGAAATCTCAGACCACCCCCTCCCACCAATTCAGTGATTCAGAAGTAAAGTATACTTTACCCCCTAATGTGAAAGGATTTTACACATTGATTTTAATGTTTGATTTTAATGTTAAAATAGCAGTAATAGATCAGCAAGTCTAAGAGAAATTTAAATGATATCATAATATTCTTGTTTGTGTCCTTGCCTTTCAGCCATTCTCTTAGCATTCACTGAGTGATTCCAGTGGTCAGACTTAAAACAAGTATGCAAATGTGGTAAGCCACAAAAGAAAAGTATCTTCAAAGGGATAAAAATCAAGTTTTGTGACAGTTCAAAGAAGATTTAATAATCGAAAAATATATCAGAGTCCCAAAAGATAATACAATCACATGAGGATAATTTGAGGTCAGTTTAACAAAGCGTCCATTAAAAAGGGGCTTAGAAGTATAGGGGAACTACAAAAGATGATACAATCCCCCAGGAAAATAAACAGGAAAGCCTTTACGACATCTAGGGCCAAAGAGCCAAGGAGCAGCAGTGGTTTTGAAACCCACAAGAGTCCTACTTGAGAATGCTGCCTTATGAGGAGCAAAGAGCTTTAGTCAAGACAGACAGACAGCTCAGGTGGCCTCACAGGGAAGACACCAGGGGGGAAAGTGTCCTGACTTCACATTCTCCTGTGTCATCACCTGCTGGGACTCCTACTGGCTAGAAACCAAAGGCTCAGGAGCCCGATGACCAGAGCCATACAGGTCAGCCCTGGGGGTGACACCAAGCCAGGGAAGGTGAAGAGCATTTAGAAAGGCAAACTGGGGACAAGTCCTGTGCTTGAAAATAGAATTTGGGCATGTAGACATTACAGGGTGATAGGGTAGATTTGAAAACAGGAAATAGTTTCATTTAATTTCCCTGGAAGGAAGTGGTAAGAGAGAAACTGGATCTGACCATGAAGTACATTAAATAACTTACAGCATTTTTCATTCTCAATAGAAAACCCAGCCCATTTAATTATTTTCATGGTCCATTTCACTTCTCTAAATTGCTAGTTTTTCAAAGTAATGCGTTGTACAATGTATCTGGCAGGCTAAGCTGTTTCTGATTATTTACTTCTATCACAACCATTTTTTAGTTTCATCCCTAAATCTTCCCCGAGATAATGAACTTAAAGTCAGAAAACCTGAGCTTTCTACTGTGAGGAGATAGCTGTGGCACGGGTAGCACTTGGTGATACCTGAGGCCATCACTGCAGGGTGTCCAGTGCTTCCTACCACGGGCAACTGTTTATTTTCTCTGGGGCTTTCTACTGGGATCTCCCTCTACTTTCACTTCTTGATCTTCCTATGTCTTTGTCCTTTCCCACACCTATAGCACCCATCCTCCAGCGAACTCCGGACATTGCTGTAGAGACTCTATGGGGTGGTGTTCCCTAGCCTGAAACCAGCTAAGAAAGTTCAAAACCCAGCTCCGCCATGACTCTGGAGCAAGTCACTGAACATTCAGTCTCCTCATCTGTAAGATGAGGGTGATGACGGCACCTGCTTCAGAGGGCTGTTGGGAGGACTAAAGGAGCTGGTACAGGTGAAGTGCTTAAAATAACGCCTGGTACCTAGAAAGTGCTAAACAAGTGCTTATTATTATTTATGTTATCTCCCTCACTGGCAGCTTCTAGATTCTTATTATTATATATAATAATTAATAATTATTATAATTATTATATATTAATNGGCATTTGAGGTCCCACACAATCTTCTCCCAACTACATTTTGCATTCTTATTAAATACATACATCTGTCCAAATGTCCCACACATCTGTCACATTCCAAGTCAGGCTGGGGAGGGGCAGGGTGGGAGGGCTCTGTTCCCTTCACTGGAACCTCACATAGCACTGCAGCCCCTCTCTCTTCCAACCAGACTGTGCCCTCTACACAGACCACTAAGGTCTTACAAGAATACTTATCAATTTCCACAGGTCATACTTTTCCCAAAGCCACCCAAAATTGCTCAGACTCAAAGCTACCTCTCAGATGGAATCTTCCCTAATTCTCTGTCTTGTGAACAAAGTCTCTTTCCTCTCAGAGGCTGTGACTTTCTTTTTACTTCTTGCTTCAGTTCACCTTGTACTACAGTTAGTTTTCATGTCTGCCCCTGTCAATAGCTACAGACTCTTGAGATGACAGGAAAGGGAAAGCAAATAAACTTCCATGAGCATGGACTCCGTAATGGGCACCACACTGGGTACCTTACATATGTCAATCCTTGTAATCCTGGGAGAAACCTTTAGTAAATAGGTATTGTTATCGCATTTTATTTATTTTTTGAGAAATTTTTGAATGTTTTTTATTTATTTCTGAGAGAGAGAGAGACTGTGAGCAGAGGAGGGTCAGAGATAGAGAGATAGAGAGAGACAGAATCTGAAGCAGGCTCCAAGGCTCTGAGCTAGCTGTCAGCACAGAGCCCAATGTGGGGCTCGAACCCACGAACCGTGAGATCATGACCTGAGCCGATGCCAGACGCTTAACCGACTGAGCCACCCAAGCACCCCTGTTATTGCATTTTAGACATGAGAAAACAGATGCTCCAAAAGGTCAGGCAACTGGCCCAAAGTTGTCCATCCAGGTAGTGGCAGAGCTGCCTTCAAGTTCTTTCTGCCTATCCAAACCACCCCTGAACATGGAAGCCACTTAGGTTTATCTTTGTGTCTCTCACCTAACACACAGTTCTTTACTCACAGAAGCATCTCAGAAGAGGTTGTGGATTGAATTATAACTAACTTTCAGAGGGAAATATAAATATCTGTAATCATTAAATAATCTTTATAACATCTTGGTGGAACAAAAACGGAGCAGACTTTCAGTATCTCAAGAATTTCTGCTTCCTGAGATGAAGGTAAGTCATCCAAAATAAATCTCACAGTTTTAAAAGTTCCTTCCTCCCTTATGGTATTAGTAAGAATCTTAAGAATTGAGCCCAGTTTTCTGACTTTGGGAACAATGTTGTGATATTTTCTTCTATCTTTGCTTCCCTAGTTCCTAATATTTTTCTTCCCACATGGTGCTTTGATTTTCTTTTCAAATATTTCTTGGTAGCAAAAAGGACAGTTTTAAAATCAATTGGATAGCATTACATTGTATAACCCAAGCTAATTTTCTATGGACAAAGAGACGCCTCTCTAGGACCTCCAGAAATCCAAATTCTGTACAAAGGTAACAGATACTTCCCTGTTATGCTCACTGTGGGGTTTATATTACACTAAATTTCTTCAACAGTTAAAAAATTATCTGGGATCACCATTGCTACTTAGAGCTGCCTAAGCTTTCTCAATAAATCAGACGTTAATTGGGTAGAGTGTGTTAAGTTCTGGTGCTTAAACATTGTCTGTAATTTGATTTCGTACTCCACTTTACTACAGGCAGACAGACTGAACTGGCTAGAAAATATCAAGTATCAGAAAATGCTCTTAACAAAGAAGCACTGTTTCTCAAGGGTATAAGGCTAGCCCCGTCTACCAAAATGTTTGGTTTTGATATAATATCCTCATTAATACTGAGTACTTGAGTAGGGACAGAACTCAATATAAAAAATCAGGAGCCATAAAAAGATTTTGAGTTTTTGTTCAATCTCCTATAATCTGCTTTTGAGAATTAATACTTTAGTTCAATTTAGATTCAAAATTTTAGCAAAAGGTCAATATTAGCTCGGTTATATTAAATATGGAATATGATATTAGTATGTTTTCTTCAGACAATCTTTCTTATTAGCTGATTCCTAACCTGAGATTTTACATTTTGAGATTCCTTCTTAATCTTTTCTATTTCACCTTTCAAAATTAATCCTACCTTAATAGTCAAAATTATGCTGGTACCTACTAGACTTTCAGATCAAATCTGTAATAAAGCTGAAGAGTAACTGTTTATGTTCTCTGTATATTTTATAGTTCATTGCAACTCCTTTTATTAGTGTAAAAAACATTATGCCTATTTTATATTACTGGGAGAATTTTTTATTTTAAATTATTGTACAGGTTTATAGTTGTAGCTTGCCTTTGTGATATACTGTTGGATAGGCATCCTATAAACATTTATTGAGCACTTATTTCTTCTTGGCACTATATTTGATGCTAGGAAAATACAAATGAAAATGGTTAGATACAATCCTTGCATTTGAGCTCACATTCTAATCAGGGCAACAGACATGTAAAGAAAGTTTGTTTTTTATAATTTACATGAACCTAACCATTTATAAACTTAACTATTAACTCATTATTTCAATGTAAAGAATATGGTCTGTTTTTTAAATAATTTTCCATGAGATACTGTTTCTAACTGTGTGTTAACTCTAAAAGGGACCAGACAAATAGGAGACTCTAGGTTTTTTACTCCAAAGTCTCACAGTGTATCTACTGCCCTCCCATGTCTATTGGCCATCATATTAACTGAAAGAGTGGTACTCACCACTGTGGGGGCAACACAATCACCTGTGTATTTTTTAGAATGGATGCTTGTCAGGGCATCTCCCCAAGATTCTGATTCAATACAGTATGACCACAAGTTCAGTTACATCCTTTCTCATTGTTGACAGCAAGGTTCCCAGTTGCAAACAACAGAAACCAACTCCAGCTAACTTAAACAAAATAGAGATTTATTGGAAGGATTTGCGGTAGCTCACAGAATTGATGGCATGGCTGGAAAATATGCATTTTGTGGAAAGAACATGAAATTACTGTATCATGAATAGATATTATATTTAAACAGGAAAACAAAAATATCTGCAAACAGGAAATATAATTGAGTGATTGATGAGAGAGATGAGAAGCCCAACTTAAGATGGTGAGATTGCTCAGGGATTAGTAACAGCAGTTAGCCATTTCCACCCCTGGGCTAGAGACACAAAAAGAGGAGGAAGTATTATCAGATCCTGGGGATCTGGCAGAAGTTGAAACCATGGCAGGCTAGTCTGATGACAATCAGAACCATAGAGGAGATAGTTCACTGCTGGGGACTCTGCTGAAGTCAGAGAGGGAGGAGAAGAAATGCCCTGGCTCCTTGCTACCATGCAATCTCCTTCTAGCGTCCTCCCCCACCCCCACCCCCACCCCAGGGGTCAAACCCAGCGGAAATCCAGCTGGCCTAGGCAGCTACGAAGGCTAACAGTCCAGAGATACTGAATAGAACCTGGGAAGAGCAAGGAGAGGATCTGAGGGTAAGCAAGCCCAGAACTGGCCCATGTTTGTTCTAATCTAGGCTTTTGGCTGTTAACTTACTGGGGGAACTTGGATAATAGGTCATTTCCCTTCTCAGTCCTTATTTCTATCATCTGTAAAATGGGATGTTGGACGAGAGTTTCTGATGTCTTTATGATTCCTAGCTAGTACTTGAGTGGGCTTACCATTTTACCTTGCAAGTATTTCTATATTAGGAGAAGATGATTCACATTCATAGTTATATGGATAGAAAAGTTTTAAATCTTTTCTTGCAACTTCATACTATGAAATCCATGCAGTGATTTTGCTTCACTTTTGCTCGAATGTGATATATAACAAATTGGCATTTATGTGTAGCTTTTAGGATTTTGCCAGGAAGATATGCTACCTGCACCTGGTTTTCCACCTTAAGTGGATTTTCTTTTTCATAGGGATAATACCCATGTAACAGGAAGTTTTTAATGCATATTATGGAACATGGCTGTGGAAGGCCCTTTTTAAGTCAAAGAAGGTTCATGTTTTCTAACTCATGGTGAGCCAGTTAACCTGCTTCCTTCTCCTTCAATCAAACTCTGTGGATCTCACAAGATGGCAAAGGCTCTATAGGCACTTAGAGACAATGTCAAAAGACATTGATCTTCAAAAGAACTTTGACTTTGCCTTTGCTGGTTGATTTAGCTAAATTGGCTCAATGGGTCTTACTTCTACCTGGGATACAGAGGCTAGAAAGAGGTTGCCCACCCTAACAATGAATAAGAGCCAGGTAAACAACAAAATCACAACTTTTCTCAAACCAATCAGAAAGGAAATGTTGCAGAGCAAACAAGTAGCCTGAAATCTAAAGTTGGACAATCCTCCTGCCCTCAGGGGAGATGGGGAAGGTACACACCATTTTAACTATGGAAGACAGAACTTCCCTACAAGCAGAAGAAAGAAGAAATGGAATAGAAGAAATGTTTGAAGAGATGATGACCGAGAGTTTCCTAAAATAATGAAAGATCTAGGAAGATTGGAACCCCATGCAGGATGGAAACCAAAACTAAACAAAAGCAAAACAAAATCCTTAAAACAACAAGAACAAAGATAAAAACAAAACCCACATCTAGACATATCTTATTCAAATTGCTAAAAATCAAATATAAACACAAAATCCTAAAGGCAGCCCAAGAAAAAGACGCATTTATGTATAGAAGAACAAAGGTAAGAGTTATGGCAGTATTATCATAAGAAAAGACAATGAAATGACATCTTTAAAATCCTGAAAAAATTATGCAGAATTGTCAACCCAGAATTCTAAGCTGAAGAAAAAATACCTTTCAAAAATGAAGGCAAAATACTTTCTTTCAAATAGACAAAACAGAGAATTTCTAATAGAGCTGTGCTATGAGAAATATTAAAAGTAGTTTTTTAACCAAGAGAAATAGGATCCCAGGGGCGCCTGGGTGGCTTAGTCGGTTAAGCGTCCGACTTTCGCTTAAGCGTCCGACTTTCGCTTAGGTCATGATCTCGCGGTTTGTGGGTTCGAGCCCCGCGTCGGGCTCTGTGCTGNAACTTAGGCCTACATGAAACTGTTCAGAGATAGTCATGCTACTGGGATGCTCCTGTGAAGAATAAACACAAATTTCCTCCCAAGGAATGTGCCTTCCACCCACATTATGGCAGCCCTACCACATACAATATGACAGAATAGGTAATCTAGAAAGACTGGATAAAATATAACTTACACAAATGTACAGCTGAGCATGCATAAAAAAAGGCAGATCTACAGGATTTGAAAGCAAAGAGGAAGCTAACACCCAGAGCTGTTAGCCATCAAGCTAATGGTCTGACCTGGATTCTCAATAACCTTAAAGCCTGGGTTATTTTTTGTTTGTTTTATTTAAATTCAAGTTAGTTAACATATACTGTAGCATTGGTTCTGGAGTCCAATTTAAGTGATTCATTACTTACATATAACATGCAATGCAAGTGCCCTCCTTAATGCCCATCACCCATTTAGCCCACTTCCCCACCCACCTCCCCTCCAGCAACCTTCAGTTTGTTCTCTATATTTAAGAGTCTCTTATGGGTTTGCCCCCCTCTCTGTTTTTATTTTTCCTTCCATTCCCCTATGTTCATCTGTTTCGTTTCATAAATTCCACATAGGAGTGAAATCAAATATTTGTCTTTCTCTGACTGACTTATTTCGCTTAGCATAATACACTCTAGTTCTATCCACGCTGTTGCAAATGGTAAGATTTTATTCTCTGATTATTGAGTAATATTCTATTGTGTATATATATGCACCACATCTTCTTTATCCATTCATCAGTCAATGGACATTTGAGCTCTTTCCATAATTTGGGTATTGTCGACAGCATTGCTATAAACATTGAGGTGCATATGCCCCTTCAAATCAGCACTTTTGTATCCTTTGGATAAATACCTAGTATTGCAACTGCTGGGTTGTAGGGTAGTTCTATTCTTTATTTTTAGGGGAACCTTCATACTGTTCTCCAGAGTGGCCGTACCAGTTTGCATTCTCACCAGCAGTGCAAAAGTGTGTTCCCCTTTCTCCACATTCTCACCAACATCTGTTGTTGCCTGAGTTATTAATTTTAGCCATTCCAACAGGTGTGAGGTGGTATCTCATTGTGGTTTTGATCTGTATTTCCTTGATAATTAGTGGTATTAAGCATATTTTCATGTGTCTGTTAGTTATCTGGGTGTCTTCTTTGGAAGTATCTATTCATGTCTTCTGCCCATTTCTTCACTGGATTATTTGTTTTTTGGGTATTGATTTTGATAAGTTCTTTATAGATTTTGAGTACTAACTCTTTATCCAATATGTCATTTGTAAATATCTTCTTCCATTGGTTGCCTTTCAGTTTTGCTGATTGTTTCCTTCACTGTGCAGAAGGTTTTTATCATGATGACGTCCCAATAGCTGATTTTGCTTTTGTCTTCCTTGCCTCCAGAGACATGTCTAGTAAGAAGTTGCTGTGACCAAGGTCAAAGAGGTTGCTGCCTGTTTTTTTCTTCTAGGATTTTGATGGTTCCCTGTCTTGCATTTAGGTCTTGCATCCATTTTGAATTTATTTTTGTGTATGATGTAAGAAAGTGGTCCAGGCTCATTCTTCTGCATGTTGCTGTCCAGTTTTCCCAATACCATTTGATGAAGAGACGGTCTTTTTTCCAATGGGTATTCTTTCCTGCTTTGTCAAAAACTAGTTGGCCATAGGATTGTGAGTCCATTTCTGGGTTCTCTTTTGTGGGTACCTGTTCTATTGATCTATGTGTCTGTTTTTGTGTCAGCACCATACTATCTTGATGATTACAGCTTTGTAATACATCTAGATGTCTGGAATTGTGATGCCTCCAGGCTTGATTTTCTTTTTCAGGATTGTTTTGGTTATTCAGGGTCTTTTCTGGTTCCATACAAATTTTAGAATTGTTCTACCTTTGTGAAGAATGCTGATGTTATTTTGATAGGGATTTCACTGAATGTGCAGATTGCTTTGGGTAGTATGGACATTTTAACAATATTTGCTCTTCCAATCCATGAGCATGGAATGATTTTCCATTTCTCTGTGTCTTCTTCAATTTCTTTTATAAGCTTTCTATAGTTTTCAGTACACAGACCTTTTACGTCTTTGGTTAGGTTTATTCCTAAATATTTGTGGTTTAGTGTGCACTTGTAAAGGGAATCAATTCCTTGATTTCTCTTTCTGTTACTTCATCAATGGCATATAGAAATGCAAGTGATTTCTGCATGTTAATTTCATATCCTGTGACTTTGCTAAATTCACATATCAGTTCCAGCATTTTTGGGTGGAGTCTTCAGGTTTTCCATGTAGAGTATCATGTTGTCTGTGAAGACTGAAAGTTTGACTTCTTCCTTGCCAATATGGATGGCTTTTATTTCTTTTTGATGTCTGACTCCCAAGGCGAGGACTTCCAGTACTATGTTGAACAAGAGTGGTGAAAGTGGACATCTCTGTTGTGTTCCTGATGTTATGGGGAAAGTTTTCAGTTTTTCACCATTGAGAATGATATTAGCTGTGAATCTTTCATATATGGCCTTTATGATATTGAGGTATCTTTCTTCAATCCCTACCTTCTTGAGGGTTTTTATCAAGAAAGGATGCTGTATGTTGTCAAATGCTTTTTCTGCATCTATTGAGAGGATCATATGGTTCTTATTCTTTCTTTTATTAATATAGTATATCACATTGAGTGATTTGCAAATATTGAACCAGCCCTGCAGCTCAGGAATAAATCCTACTTGATCACAGTGAATAATTCTTTTAATGTACTCTTGAATTCTATTTTCTAGTATCTTGTTGAGAATTTTTAAATCCAGGTTCATCAGGGATATTAGCCTGTGATTCTCCTTTTTAGTGGGGTCTTTATCTGGTTTTGGAATCGTTGTAATGCTGGCTTCATAGAATGAGTTTGGAAGTTTTCCTTCCATTTCTATTGTTTGGAAGAGTTTGAGAAGAATAGGTATTAAGTCTTCTTTAAATGTCAGTAGAATTCCCCTGGGAAGCTATCTGACTGAGGACTATTGTTTTTTGGGAGATTTTTGATAACTAATTCAATTTCTCTGCTAGTTATGGGTCTGCTCAACATTCTATTTCTTCCTGTTTCGGTTTTGGTAGTGTGTGAGATTCTACAAATTTCTTCATTTCTTCCAGATTGCCCAGTTTGTTGGCATATAATTTTTCATTTTTCTCTTATAATTGTTTGTATTTCTCTGGTATTGGTTGTGATCTCTCCTCTTTCATTCATGATTTCATCTATTTGGATCCTTTCTCCTTCTTTTTGATAAGTCTGGCTAGGAGTTTATCAATTCTGTTTATTCTTTTAAATAACCAACTATTAGTTTCATTGATCTGTTCTCCTGGGTGGTTTTGTTGTTGTTGTTCCTATGTCATTTATTTCTACTCTAATCTTTATTATTTCCCTTCTTCTGTTGACTCTAGGCTTTACTTGATGTTCTATTTCTAGATCCTTTAGGTGTAAGATTGCTTCTTGAGGTAGGCCCGAATTACAATACACTTCCCCCTTAGGACTGCCTTTGCTACATCTCATTGGGTTTGGACTGTCATGTTTTCATTTTAATTGGCTTCCATGTATTTTTTTAAAATTTCTTCTTTAATTTCCTGGTTAACTCATTCATTCTTTCGTAGGATGTTCTTTAACCTCCATGTATTTGAGGACTTTCCAAATTTTTTCTTGTGACTGATTTCAATTTTCATAGCATATGATCTGAAAATATGCATGGTATGATCCCGATCTTTTTGTACCTATTGAGGGCTAATTTGTGCCCCAGTATGTGATCTATTCTGGAGAATGTTCCATGTGCACTCAAGAAGAATGTGTTCTACTCTTTAGGATGAAATGTTCTGAAAATGTCTGTTAAGTCCATCTAGTCCAGTGTGTCATTTAAAGCCATTGTTTCCTTGTTGATTTTTTGCTTAGATGATCTGTTACTGTACATGGAGTAATAAAGTCCCCTACTATTATAGTATTATTATCAATGAGTTTCTTTATGTTTGTTATTAATTTATATATTTGGGTGTTCACAAGCTGGGGCATAAATATTTACAATTATTAGATCTTCTTGATGGAGAGACACTTTAATTATCATATAATGTGCTTCTTCATCTCTTGTTACAGTCTTTGGTTTAAAATCTAGTTTGTCAATGTAAGTAAGGCTATTCCAGCTTTCTTTTACATCCATTAGCAGGATAGATGGTTCTCCCTCCCTTCACTTTCAATCTTCAGTTGTTTTTAAGTCTAAACTGAGTATTCTGGGGGCGCCTGAGTGGCTCAGTCAGTTGAGCATCCGACTTCAGCTCAGGTCATGATCTCAAGGTTTGTGGGTTCAAGCCCCGCATCGGGCTCTCCTGTGCTGACAGCCAGCTCAGAGCCTGGAGCCTGCTTCAGATTCTGTGTCTCCCTCTCTTTCTGACCGCCCCCTGCTCTCTCTCTCTCCCTCTCTCTCAGAAATAAATAAAACATTTTAAAAAGTTCATTAAAATGAGTATTCTGTAGGCAGCATATAGATGGATCCCGGTGTGGTTTTTTTAAATTTTTATTTTAATGCTCATTTTTGAGAATGAGACAGAGTAGGAGTAGGGGAGAGGGAGACACAGAACCCAAAGCAGGTTCCAGGCTCTGAGCTGTCACCACAGAGCCCGATGCAGAGCTCGAACTCACAAACTGTGAGATTATGACCTGGGCCATAGTTGGACACTTAACCAACTGAGCCACCCTGGCACCCCAGTTTTTTTTTTTTTTTATTCATTCTGATACTCCATGTCTTTTGATTGGATCATTTAGTCCATTTACATTCACAGAGATTACTGAAAGATATGAATTTAGTGCCATTGTGTTAGCTGTATGCTTGGTGTTTCTGGTGATGTTCTCTGGTCCTTTGTATAGTCTTTGGATTTCTTTTTTTCCTCCAGTCAGAGTCCTTCTTAAAATTTCTTGCAGGGCTGGTTTAGGAGTCACAAACTCTTTTTGTTTTGTTTTTTGTCTGGGAAACTTTTGATCTCTCCTTCTATTCTGAATGATTGCCTTGATGGATAAACAGTTCTTTGCTGCATATTTTTCCCATTCAGCACTTTGAATGCAGTCCACTCCCTATTGGACTGCCAAATTTCAGTGGACAGGTCTGCTGTCCTGTCCTGATCCTTAACGTTATGTAGGGTAAGGATCTATTGTCTACAGCTGCTTTCAGATTTCTCTCTTTATCTTGTATTTGGAAGTTTGACTATGATATGTCATGTGTTACATGTTTCTGTTGATTTTCAAGGGGAGTTTTCTGTGGCTCTTGGATTTGAATGCTTGTTTTCTTCCCCAAATTGGGGAAGTTCTCAGCTACAATTTTTTCAAATAAAGGTTCTGCCCCCTTTTCCTCACTCTTCTTCTGGGACTCCTATTTATAGATATTGTCTTGTGTTATGGAGTCACTAAGTTCTCTAAGTCTCCCCTATGATATAATACTTTCCTTTGCTTCTTTTCAGCTTTATTTTTTTCCATGATTTTATCTTGTATATCACCTATTCTGTCCTCTGCTTATTCGATCCTCATTGGGACCATATCCAGTCAATTTTGCATCTCAGTTATAACATTTTTAAAATTTTAGCCTGACTAGCTTTTTGTTCTTTGATCTCTGCAGCAAGGGTTTCTCCAGTGTCTTCTATTCTTTTTTCAAGCCCAAGTAGTAGTCTTATGGCTATTGTTCTAAATTCTTGTTAAGATATATTGCTTATATCTGTTTTGAGCAAGTCCCTGACTGTGATTTCTTCTTAACCTTTCTTTTGGGGAGAATTCTCCTGTCTTATCATTTTGGCTACGTTTCTGTCTTTTAATGGCATGTTGTTTCCTGCAACTGAGAGTAATGCTATATTGAAAAGGGGTCATACTCTATCCAGGGCCTGGAACTTCCGGAAGTATTTCTGGTGTATGCTGTGCGCACTCTGCTGTTGCATTTTGGCTGCTCAATTCCACTAATTAGTCTTTTGCATAGTTCCTCCTTGCTTGTAGTGGGGACTGTTTGGACCTATAACTAGGTATGCTTTGACTTGTTTGCTAAAATACGCCTGGAAAAAAGGAATGGCAGGAGATCTTCAATGTGATGAACAGAAAAAATATGCAGCCAAGAATCCTCTAACCAGCAAGCCTGTCATTCAAAATAAAAGGAGAGATAAAAATCTTTCCAAATAAGCAGAAATTGAGAGAGTTTGTCACCACTAAGCCAGCCCTACAAGAAATCCTGAGGGGGATGCTCTGAAGGAAATGTTGCAAGGAAAAAAAGATACCAGAGACACCACCACAAGCATGAACTCCACAAAGGACACAAAGACTCTAAATCCACATATCTCAATAATAACACTGAATGTAAATGGGCTGAATGATCCAATCAAAAGACATAGGGTAGTAGAATGGANGCCAGAGCCCAAAAAAAGAGAAAAGGAAAAGAAACAAAAACAACAAAAAAACTCAGAGAATCAAAAAACTATGAGCCTGACTTCAAAGAAAAAGAAAAGAAAAAAAAGAAGACTGAGCCATAAAAAGAGAAAAGGAAAGGAAAAAACAACAGCAACAACAACAAGAAGCTATGAACCTGATTCCAAAAGAAAAAAAAAGAAGGATAAAAGTTCAGGAAAAAGGTAAGCCTGGTCCTATTTCCACCAGAACTGCAGATGTCGTTTGAAGCACTTGATTTTCAGTACACTTGGTGCATGTGGGGTGCTGGCTGTGCTGGTCTTCTGGAGGAGAAGCCCACTGTGGGCTCAGAGTCAATTGGGCCCCAGTAATCAATCAGTTGGCAGGGACAGAGGGGCAGGGTTTGATATAAGGGGGTCCCACCTCCACTGGAGGCCACTGTGCTGCTCCCTCAAGTCCCACCGTGTTGATGTTGAGGGGAAAATGGCACTACCCCAATCTCTCATTCCCAGACAGGGGATCTCACACCCACAACTGTTCAGGCAGCCCTCCTAGAATAGTGAGGGCAGTCAGTTCGCTCAGCACCATAGCTTTCCTGCATTTTTTCTTTGGAGCACACCTGGGATTCAAAACCAAAGTCTTAAAGGACCTGGCACTGCACAGACTGTCTCTTGAGTAGAGCCTCTTCTTGCTGTGTTTGAAGTTCTCTGTTCCTGAAAAACAGTCCCATGCCTGCATGGTGCAAGGAATCTATGGTGTAGCACCTCTAAAAGCAGCAAAAAGGTCATAGGCCTTGTCCCCTGCCAATGAAAGGCCTTTTGTTGGCACCTACACGGTCTTTTGTCCTTGGACACGCAAAATACCCTTTTCCAGAAGTATTCCACAAAGGAGAATGTTCTCTCCCAGTGTGCCCGGGAGATCCCCACCCCATGCTATGTACTCCTGGGCCAGCTCCCTCCCTCTCCCCAGAAGCGCACACCACAACTCTGCTCCAGACAAAGTCGCACACTTCCAAAACCTCAGAGCTTGAGCTCCAAATGCCGTTTGAAAAAAACAAAACAAAAAACCTGTGACACTCAGTACTTCTCTCTCCACAGTCCATGATCCAGAGAGGTTTCCCTTTTGTATGAACCTGATGCCGCACTCTCTCAACCCATCTCTCTTTCTCACTTTTGTCTCTCTGTGGATAGGTTCCCTCCCCCTTTGCAGCACTGCTGTTTTTATCTCCTCCAATTCACTTCTACAAACCTCACACCAGCCGAGCTATCTCCCTCCCACTGTGGTGATCCTTCTGACAGTCCACAGATTGATTTCCTGTATGTTCCAAATGATTAGACCTCAATAGAGCTATGTTTGAGGGACAAGGACAGCCCAGGATCCGCCTACTTCTCTGTCACCTGAAGCCCGGGTTTTAATACCCCTGCTGGAGCAGGAAACAAACTGTGAGACTTTTAAGTCAGGGGACTGGTTAGAAATCCCCAGATACCATGGGGAAACTTAAAGGACTAAATAAAATATTCTCCCATTAGCACAAGGAAAAATGTCTATCTTGGTTTTAAGTGAAGGAAACAAAGTTTCTCTAGAGATTTCATAGCTCTGGACATGTATCTTATGCAGGTTTGAGGTTTGAATATACATTATCAGTCCAGGAACTTTAAGCCAACAAATTACCAGAAGAGAAGTCTACATGGTCTAACCTTTAAGAACCACGCAGAAGCAAATGCTAATCCTTTCTGGGAGATGTGCCCTTAAACCTACAAAAGATTCCATAGATAATGACCTTCTGAAAATGAGCTCACAATCCAGACCAATATATACATTTCTTCTTAAAAAGTCATAGAAAAGAACCTGACCTTCTACTTCCTGTCTTCCCAAGCTGGTCATTCTTGTTATGGCCCCACTGATTTACCACTATTCATATGCCCCATGACAATCATTCTTACCCATCTAGTAAGAGAGTTCCTCAAGAGCAAGGGCTGTCTCATCATTTTGGTGTCTACCACACTACAGCTGTTCCATAAATAATCAGAATAAATTATTTTCCTTCCCTTATTAGCTATGTGTTCTTGAGCAAGTTGTACAAAGTCTATGACTCAGTGTTCTCATCCTCAAGGTCAGTGCAGGTAGAGTCCTGCTTAATTCTCATCTCTCTGAATTCTTCTGCCTCACTCTTCTATTTTAAAGGACCCTTGTAGGATACAGAAATGCTGATGCATAGGAGCACATGTACCCCCAATGTTCATAGCAGCACTCTCAACAATAGCTAAAACATGGAAAGAGCCTAAGTGTCCATCAACGGACGAATGGATCAAGAAGATGTGGTTTATCTATACCATGGAATACTACATGGCAAAGAGAAACAATGAAATCTGGCCATGTGTAGCATCATGGATGGACCTTGAGGGTGTTATGCTTAGCGAAATAAGTCAGGCAGAGAAGGACAAATATCATATGTTTGCATGTATAGGAGGATTAGGAGGAACTTAACTGAGGAACAAGGGGGAGAAGAAGGGGGGAAATGGTGGGGGAAAGGGAGAGAGGCAAACCATGAGAGACTCTTGAATGTGGACAAAAACTGAGGACTGATGGATGTGGGGGGGAGGGAGGATGGGCATGGAGGAGGGCACTTGTGGGGATGAGCACTGGGTGTTATGTGGAAACTAATGTGACAATAAAAAAATAAATAAAAAAATAAAAATAAAGGACCCTTGTAATTACACTGGGCCCATCCAGATAATCCAGGATATCCTCCATTTTTAGGTCAGCTGATTAGGAGCCTTAATGATATCTGCAGCCCAAATCACCCTTTGCCATGTAACATTATATAGTCACAGGTTCTAGGGATTAGGACATTAGATATACTTGGGGAGTCATTATTCTGCCTACCACGCTGACAGTAGTTCATCTGATGAAAACAACAACAATCATTTGTTACATAGCACTTTCTATGTACCAGCAGTTTATTTATTTATTTTCAAAGTAAACTCTATACTCAGCATGGGGCTTGAACTCATGACCCTGAGATCAAGAGTCATGTGCTCTACAGACCAAACCAGCCAGGCGCCCACTGTATGCCAGTAGGTTACATTTATCCATTCATTTATTCCTCACAACAATCCTATGAAGGGGCTACTACACTTTACCCCATTTTTTTTTTCAGCCAAGGAATGTGGCACGCAAGCCAGGGAATGTGGGTGGCCCTGGAAGCTGGAAAGGGCAAAGAAATGGATTCTCCCTGGAGCTATCAGAAAAGAACACAGCCCCACCCACACTTTAATTTTGATCCAGTGAGGTTTCTGGTCAATTGAAATATCAGATAATAAATTTGTTGCTTTAATCTGGTAAGTTTGTAATAATTTGCTACATTAGCAATAGAAAACAGATATACAGCCAGTAATAATATTCCCCGTCAAAACACATATGTTTATTAATAGATTTCTCTATGCTAAATTAGAAAGACTTTTATCAGCATTAAGGAAAAACATCCATTGTTGGATGTTAACCTTGAATTTGGGTTTCCTCTTGGACTGAAGAAGTTTGCCCTATGTTAGTACGGTCTCCCAGCCTTGCAACTGAAGATGGTAACAAGCAGTTCCGCCCTGACTGCTAGTCCAGCAAATTACTTGTGCTGACTCGATTTAGCTATAATCAATCAAAACCAAGAACTGAAGGAATGCATACCTATGAGTTTTGATGTGAAACACAGCATCTTTGTTGCCAATGTTTCGTACCAGCAGAATCTTCTGCGTGCTGTATTTGACAGGGCAAGTGGAAAAATTCAGCTTGTCAGGAAAATCTAGGATGGCTCGTGCACCTCTAGCTCTGATGGGTACAATAAACTTTTCTCTTTCTGTTATGCAGGTCAACATATGGGCATAATCCTACAAGAGAAGGGTACAATTGTTATTTATGGAAATGCCAACATGATCAAGATAACTGTGCAAGAAATATGGCCATATGCCAGCTACCTTGCAAAACAACTTAATGTATTCCATGGAAGCTCCTCAAGACAATTATAGATGTGCGTTCAATGAGATATTCTTTTCTGAGAGAAAGAACCGTTCACGTGTCAATGCGTACAAGTCAATGGAGAAGTTTATGCTTCATGTGTTTTCCAGATATTAGTGAGATAGGATGGAAGCCAGTCAAGGGTCAAGTTTTCTTTTCTTTTTTCTTTTCTTTTCTTTTTTTCTTTTTTTTTTTGAGAGAGAGAGAGGGTGCAAGTGAGCAGAGGGGGCAGAGTGGGGACAGAGAGAGAGAGAATCTCAGGAGAGGCAGAGGGAGAGAGAAAGAGAGAGAGAACCAGGGCTCACCCAAAGTGGGGCTCAAGTTCACCTAATGTGGGACCCAAATTCACAAACCATGAGATCATGACCCAGGCCAAAGTAAGATGCTTAACAACTGAGCCACCCAGGCCCCTGAGCCACATTTGTCTTTAGATCAGAGGAAGTTCACACCGGTTCCTCACATCGTCCTTCTAACCCTATTTATCCTTCAAGTCATTATATTAATGGTTCCAATTTATGGTCTCTCTAAGTCCATGATCCCCAACATGACTTTGCATCTTCTCCATCATGATTGTGGTCTATTTCTCCATCCCATGCTTTGATCAGTGGAATGTGGCAGAAATTATGCTGTGCCAGTTCTAAGCTGAGGCCTCAGGAAGTCTTGGGCATTTCTAGTCTTGGTCTTGGAACCCTGCCACTGCCATTTGAATAAACGCTATCCAGCTTATTGCAGGATGAGAGCCCAGATGTTCCAGACATATAAGCCATGCCAGACCAGTGTACAGCCTCAGATGTGTGAGACAGCCCGACCCAGATGAATAGCAGTGCTTACCTAACACATGAGTGGGACCAGTCAAGACTAGCTGAACCAGAGTCTTGTGAGCAATAATATTTATTATTTGAAACCAATGAATTTGGGAGTGGTCTGCTACTATATGCAATAAATAACTGATATATGGCCCAGTTTAAACCTTATCTCTCATGCAAAGCCATCACTGATCATTCTAAATAAAAATGCTGAGGTCCAAGGAATTTATCTTCCCTAGTGTTGGATTTAAATGCAACAGAAATGGTCAATTAAGTTGCCCCTTTGTGTCATTTCATAAGATAGAAAAATAGAATTCTTATCCTCAGTGTACCAAAGAAAAAGTGAAAATGGAATTCTCACCAACAAACAAAAGTAAATATAAAAGGGAAGTATTAATAGTCCCCTCAAGAACAGACCAGAGTCTCAGAAGTTGCTATGAGAAGAATTTGTTATCTAAACCAGGCTTTTTTTTTTTTTTTTTCATTTTAAGCTTTCCCATCATTTAGCAGCAAGGCAACATGGTAAATGTAAAGTCCACATTGAATCTAAATGTCCCTTCAGTAACCATGTAGTAAATAGTATTAAAAGCTGGAGGTTTTAGAAAAACTGGCTTTAACCTTTCGGCATAGAGTGGGAATGGGGATGTGAGACATATAGATTGATGTATAAACCTAGCCATGCACTCAATCCCATGTAACCCACAGGATGAGTATAAAGTACTGGTCTTCTTGATTCATTTATCTATTCAACCATGTTAAGTGTTCAGGGACCAGGTACGGAGCTCGGTGTGCAAATACAATGAAGCAGGAAACACAGACATAGAGCACTTCAAGCCTACATAACCATGGAGATCATGGAAAGTTAATTAAGCATATCTAATATACAATGTAAGACATATAAAAATAAAGATAAAAGAGCCAGGAATGCTCATGTAACAAGCGCTGTGCACCTGCAGTCTCTCTGTCTCCCTGAACTCCAGACTCTCACCCAGCTGCCCAGTTAGCATCTCACTGGATGTTCATCACAAACTTAAGCCGATTAATGCCACTGCCTGCAGTTTGGCACAGACGCCCTGTTGAGGAGGGTTGGGAATGAAATCCAGCGTTCTACTCGCTCCAACTGCATCTGCCCAGAGGGGAAGCCTTTTTCTCATACCCACAAAGGCTCCACAATGCCATCTGAGTCCTGCTCATGGCCTGTTTCCTCACTGCCTCCCTGTCTCAGTACTGCTACCTCCATCGTTCCAGGGGCCTGAACTTAAAACCCTGGAATGAGGCATTCCTGATTACTCTATTTCTCATTTCTTAGTAAATTCTGTAGAACTGACCTTCCAAACACATCCAGACCATGATTATTTCTCATCTCTGTCCTGCCGCCTGGCCCCAGCCACTCCTATTTTTCCTGGGCAGAGTGTATTCTACTTCAGCCCTTGTTTCCTTACAGTCTGTTTTGCACACAAGGCCCAAGGGGTCTGGCTCAGCTTGTTCCTCTGCTCAGTGACCCAGGGTGAGGCCCGTGAATGCTACAGCTGGCACCCCTGTCACTTCTCCGGCCACAGCTTCTCTCCCACTTGCTCACTCTGCTCCACGACAGGTGTCCTTGCTGCTCTTCAAACATGCTACAACTGCTCCTCCTCCAGAGCCTTCAAACCCAATATTCGTTCTGTGCAGAACACACTTCCCTCTAGTCACTCATATAGCTCACTCCCTCACCTCCTTCAAGACTTTGTAAGGCTCACTGCTCACTGTTCACTGAGGCCTCCCTAACAGCCGTATTTTAAACTTACTCCTCCGCCTACTGTGTATCACTACCCAGCCTTTCCTCTTGCTTTAGTTTCCCAAAGCATCCAACATAGCATATATTTTACCTATTTGTTGAGTCTACCATATGCCTGCCCCTAAAATCTCCAACATCAACAGGGACTCTATCCACTGTATTAATTTCATATATCCAGTGCCTAGAACAGGGCCTAGGACACAGTAACCATTCAAAAATATTTGCTGAGAGCACAGAAATGAGTAATGCAATGTTGGGCAGTAGTGAGTGGTGGAAAATGAAGTATCAGGAGGGGATGGAGAGTGATCGCTTGCTTTTCCACATGGCATGTGAAAGGGCCTCCATGAGCAGTGACATTTCAGCAGAGATCTGAGAGAAATGAAACCCAAACCATGTGCGGATGGATGGCACTCTAGGCAAAGGATGATTTGGAGCTAGTGGCCAGAGGTCAGGAAAGGTTAGAGACCCGACAGGGAGGTTGTAGGGGCCAGATCACACCAGACCTTATAAGCTAGTTGGGACCCGAAGATGGCCAAAAGCATGCTGATGCTGAAACCTGATCATGGTGGACCTGACTTATGTTTTAGAAAGATCACTAGCTGCCATGTGGGCAGTGAACTCTAAAAGGCTAAAAGAAGAAAAGCGAGGCCACTTAGGAAGCCCCTGCAACAGTCCAAGCAGAGAGGACAATGACCTAGCCGAGGGTAGTAAATGCTTCATCCAGCATTTGGTGAGTTGTAAGCACTCCTTAAACGTTAGTTGTCATTAAAATGTTGTATTAAATACAATAATTTGTATAAGGCATATGGGAAAAACTCAACTTGTTTCCTCTTATTGTGAGAATAATAATATGATAACCCTGATGATAATAACAGTAATACAAGACAATTTCAGAAAGCAACAAGAGCTTTGAAGAAAATAAAACACGGTAGAGTTATAATGTTGGAAGGGGCTGCTTTAGGTGAGAACAACCAAGCAGGACTTCCTGAGGAGGTGACCTTTGGATGGAGACCTGAATGGCAAAAGGAGCCAGTGAGGTGAGATCTAGGAATGGATTATTCCCGGAAACAGGAATTGGCAAATGAAAAGTTCTTAAGGTAGTAACAAGTAATAAAAATTAATCGACAGTATTCATGAAATGTATTAAAATTGAGTTATTGGACTCTTAGCTCCTCAACTAATTCTGGTTTCTAGACGGTAATACCAGGCTCAAAAATTATGCTATTCAGACATAAGGGAGTACAAATTACATTAAGCATACTTGATCCTAGAAAACCCCACAGAATTCACCAACAAAATAGCCTAGTCTGATTACATCAGAATCCTAAAGAGAGAATACTGTTTTCATTTTTTCTTAGTGGATCAAACTCAGCAAGGAAAGGTTTCGTGGGGAATTAGGAAGTAGAAAGCTACTGGCATATGTGGAAACTTAATATTAACTGAGGATTTGAGAGAAAGAACAAAAGATGCTACTGAATCCAGAATGAGAGGTGATCCCAAAGTAATTTGTTTTATTTTATTCTCTATTTACATGTTCTCTGCTTTGTTCTATGAGGAATTGAAGACAGCTTAAAGTAGTTTAGGAGGCTAATTGAAATATTCACAGAGTTGTTTTCAAACCTTTTGAAATTTCAAATGAGGAAGATTTAAAGTTCGATCTGAATTACATGGTTTTTTTTTCATAATCAATTCACATAGTCATAAAAGAATATGAAGGAATTCTTTAAACTCCATAAAAATGTATTCTAATCTCTGAAGTTCTGTATTTAATATGACTATGTTAGATTATGTAATATACAATTATATATTGCTCTACTGGCTTAAAATTAATTCAGATGCAATGCCTGGGGAGGCTCTGTCAGCCTTCAAGCTAAGCAATTACTTTAGTTTATATACTCCCTTCCATTGTATTTAGATTCAGAGCAATTAGGTCACTGTTCAGAGCCAAAATATTTATTCCAAGCTCTTTCCCCTCTACTGTGAGAGACACGAATCACTTTCTATCCTAAAATCTTATCCTTTATAAAAATGCTCTCCAGATGAAACATCCAGTCTACTTTTTGTCCATTTGCCTTCCTTCAAACATGCCTACCCCCAAACTTTAAAAAATCAGCAACAGAATATGAAAATGGAAGATCTAACTTTCTGAGAAATGGAAAAAAATGAATCTTGATTTTACATTAGCTCCAGGATAGAAAGCAAACACGGCAATAATTCTGTCCTTTAAAGTCTCAGGCAAAGGAAAATGGTATCATCTCCTGCAGCAAATGACCCTTGAGACAAAGGCAAGCATGGCCAAAGTGGTTAAACCCTCACAACCCTTTTTTTTTCTCTTTGCCTTTTCTCCACTCCTACACTTGATGGGAGAATGGCTCACACAGAGCAAAACTAGAACTAGATTTGATTAGGACTCAGTGAATTTAATACTTGGTATCCCCAGAAAATGTTATAAATTCCCCAACTGGTTAAAATATTTATTATATAGTATCTTCTCAATCAGAAACACATCCTTCGAAAGAGAATATTCAGCTCTGAAGTCCTAATCAGTTTAAAAATGAGACTGGTTAGGCACCACGGGCCTTATCCTCTACCACTCTGACTCTTCTTTTGACTTAGCTGGGTCTCAGCTTCCTAGCAGCAGCTATATTTCTCCATCTAATCAAAGAGAATGACCTCTGACCTTTGGTGTGAAAAGAGACTTGAGACTTCCAAATTTATTTTGACCATTTTTGTCCTTAGTGTACAATGATAATGTGGTTACTTCATGATTCATGTAGAAGTTATCCACTTAAGGTAATTAATTTCCTCTGTAACTTTTTGCTTTCCATGTTACCCCTAGATCTACTAATCCACCTATACCTATACCACTGTACTCTGCCTTCACTCCTGTTTCTAAGGTCAAACCCTGTCCTTGTATATTAGATCTCAATCCTTTTAGCTCACTCCGTGATTTTCCTGAAACATCAACGTTCCCTCTTTACTGAACATTCACACATCCGCATAAATAGCTTCCTCTTAAATATTAAATAATCTACTTTTGAGCCCAACAGCCACCTCCAGCCCCATTTTTCCAATTGCCCTTTACAGCAAAACTGCTCACAGATATTATTTATACTCAATATCACCACATCCTTGCTGTCCATTCTCTCTTCAACTCATCCCATTAGGTGTCTACACAACATTCCACAGAATCTCTTCCTGCCAAGGTCACTTATGGCCTTGCCAAAGCCAATGGCTAATTCCACATCCTTATTTTATTCTACTTTTCATAGCTTCGGACATAATCCAAAGTTGATCTCTCCTTCCTTTTTGAAATACTGTATCCATTTGCGATTCCAGGGCACTGTAATCTTCTGGTTTTCCTCCTACTTCATTACCCCCCCTTCCTCTTAGTGTCATCCTCCTTTTCCCAACCCCTCCTTTATGTACACTCACTCTCCACACCACCTCATCCACCCCTTGGTGGAAAGTGTTATCTTTCACATGATTTTCAAATCTACATCTGTAGCCAACATCTCCCTTTTGCCATAGATAATTGTGCCTAGCTGCCTATTTGGTATTTCCACTTGGGTGTCTAAAGTGAAAATCCAACTTAACATATAAAAACCAGATTTCCTGGGGGCGCCTGCGTGGCTCAGTCAGTTAAGCATCTGACTTCGGCTCAGGTCATGATCTCATTGTGATTTCAAGTCCTGCTTTGGGGTCTGTACTGACAGCTTGGAGCCTGGAGCCTGCTATGGATTCTGTGTCTCCCTCTCTCTCTGCCTCTCCACAACTCACGCTCACTCTCTGTCTCTCTCTCTCTCAAAAATAAACACTAAAAAACACTAAACACAAAATAAATACTATATATATATATATATATAACCTAGATAACATAAAATATGATAGCATTTTTCTAGTCTTCTTAGACCACAGTCTTTAAATTTCATAGTAACAAACCAGGAAAACTATTTTGACCACAGGTTATATATTCCCTTAAAGCATAAATGAGCAATAAAATTGCTCTTCAAACCACCGTGGTCATTTCCATATGACAATTCTATAGTAAAGAGATGCTTTCTTAAGTACAAAAANTTTTCATTCTCCCTTTAATAGTAAAGACACAAATTTAAGAGGTCAAGAATATATATAATATACATATTTAAATATGTATTTATATATATAAATAAGTATATATAAACACATATAATAAGTATATATTTAAACTAGGGAGATATGAATAGTGACTGGATATTTGATGATACTGTCATTTTTTAGGCATGATAGTGGTATTGTGGTTATGTTAACTTTTTAAAAGGTCCTTATCTTTCAGAGACAAATAATGAAGTACTTGCAGATGAAATAATATGATGTATGGGACTTAACTAAAAAATCCTCTGAGCAGGAGCAGGATAGATGAAACAAGATTGGTCATATGCTGATAACTTGAAAATCTGGATGATGACAGTTCGTTCTGGCTTTACGTAAGGTGCAAGCTTCCATAATCACAGTATTTTTTACACTTTTTCAGTGGCTTCCTATCCCATTTTGCATGGCTTCTATGACCCTTCATGACTTTGCCCTCTGCATCCTGGTCTCCTACCATTTTCCAGCAGGTTCCTCCACTCCAGCTACATGCCTTCCTCACTTCTCTGCACCTGCTGTCAAGCGTGCTTCAGTCACAGACCTTTCTACTTGCTATTCCCTCTCCCTGACAAAAATCTTCCCTCAGGTCTTTGCATGGCTTAATTTGGTTCTCTGCTCAATGCTGCCTCTTATAGAAGTCTTCCCTGATCCTTCTACTGAAAACAAACAGGAGCCCATCACTCTCTATTCTCTATCATGCCAATATTTGACATTAAATTACACATCTGCTCATT
This sequence comes from Crocuta crocuta, assembly GCF_008692635.1. NCBI lineage: Eukaryota > Metazoa > Chordata > Mammalia > Carnivora > Hyaenidae > Crocuta > Crocuta crocuta. The sequence goes on from NW_027528867.1 coordinate 807,980, forward strand.
ATTTATGAGGAACATAAGCTCCATGAAGGCCAAAGCTTGTTTTCTTCTCCAATGGATCCTGGCTCATACAAGTAGGCCTGGCACAGAGTGAATGAAAGAATATTACTCATTTTTAATATCTTTATTTGGGTACTAAACTATCAAGAGTTCTTCATAAAGAGAATTTCCAACATTCTCATTAGCCTTATTATGAAATGATATTTATCACATCCAGAATGCTAAAAAAGTAGTCACATAGACTCACTGAGGATATGAAATTAAATGGAGAGAAACAAGAAGAAGTTAACATCTAATACATTCATGGCACAAAAAGATACTTGAGCCCTTTTCATATGCTCTTGCTTTTATTATCTGTAGGCCATCCTCAAGTTGAAGAAATCTTCTTATATTTTCTTGAGATTAACTTTTACTTACTTATCTTACTCAACAAATATTTACCACATGCTTATTTGTCAGGCATTGTGCTAGGCACCTCGATGACAGGGGCGACCCAGACAGGCTTAGGGAAGGCTAATTCCATGCAGGAAGAAGACAAAATCTCTATCATAATGTTTGCCAACCAAAATTGTTACCTGTGGAAAATTTTATGGTGTCCACAATTTAATTAAAAATGATGGCCATATAGTTCATTATCATTGTACATTTAGATAACATAAAATATGGTAGCATTTTCTAGTCTTCCTGGACCACAATTGTTAAATTACATGGTAACAAAACAAGAAAACTATTTTAACCACAAGTTATATATTTCCTTAAAACATAACTGAGCAATAAAATTATTCTTCAAACCACCATGGTCATTTCCATATGACAATTCTATAGTAAACAGATGCTTTCTTAAATCCGAGAAAATACACAGTTTTGCTTTCCTACAAAAGCCTAGTATTTTTCATTCTGCCTTTAATAGTAAAGATACAAATTTAAGAGGTCAAAAAAAGTGCCAGGCTCCAGAATTTTATAGTGTTATGATAACACTGACTTCTATTTCTACCACATTGACATACACTAGGATTATTAGGTTAATAACATATCCAATCATTTTTTAAAATGTCTCTGTGACAAGAAGAGATAAGGAAAGCCAAAGTGAATCTGCTGCACCTGTTATCTGAGCACTTGGCATTCTTAACAAGTTAAATCCCCAGGAAGCCATATTAAAAGATGACAGGAAAAAAATGTAAATTACATTATCATCTTTGACATACTAATATACATGGGTGCTGAAAATCCAATTGAAAGGGTACTGGCTTATTAAGCTGTGGCATGCTGCAATTTACAGATCTCACCCTCCAGATGTGAGGAGGGTAAATGAGAATGGAGTGTGCTCAGATCAGCAGGGGATAAGGAAGAAAAAATACATACGTACATTGGCTATCAATTTAGCCAACTGAAGAAAAAGTGACAGAGTGAAAAGACTGACTTCTATTTTTCCTAAAATAAATCTGAGTCCTCTGCTACATTCTGGAGCAGCACTAAAGGCAGCATGGGTAATCCTAGCTGGTCATTCTGTGCATGGCTCTACTGGCTTTCCAACAGTGAGTGAATGCAGATGACCAAACGGCTGGAAGAAACCGAGGGTGGGGCCCTGCTGTGGTGCAAGGATAACGGGATCTCTGCAGGAAAAGGGGACCAAAACTAGCAGCAGGCGCTTCCCCAAATTCTCACCATCCAAGACAGTCAGCAGAAGGAGAAATCACTTTGTTCTAGAGAAACATATTCTGTAAATTTTATTATAGCTTAGAGTCCAAATCCAACACAAAATCTTAAGGTACCTGAAGTTGAATACTTAAATTTCTCATAGGCAACCAGTATTCTCACTCTCTGTCTCCTCATACATGCATGTAGCCTTTGAGAACTTTCAAATCCTTAGAAGAAACAGCAAAACAACTTACAACTTAATTTTTTTTTAATTATAGGTTTCCCAATAGACAGGCAGTGTTGGTGAAAGGTTAAGCGGGAATAAAAAAACAAGGAGTAAGATAAGCAGGCATAAAATACAGCAAAGTAATAACCCTCAATAGGAATGTTAACATTTCATATTTATATAATAAACACAACATACCTAAGATACATTTCAATTATTTATTTGCTATACACATAGGCAGTAATAAAGTCTTTCACTTTGTTTTTAGCATTTGATTAGGGAAAGTTTTAAACATACACAAAGAAAACAAATGAGTATAACAAATCCCATGTACCCACAGCCCAGATTCGACAAATATTAACATTCTGCCATTCTGGCTTCCTCTATACCTCCATCTAACCCCCTTTTCCTCCTTCCACTGTTGTTATTTGATAGTTTTTAAGGTAAATTTTAGATATATTAGAAAGCATAAGTATTAAAAGTATAAGTTTAACAAATGAATTAATCTACATACCCCACACACTTATCACAATATAAAATATTACATCTCCTAAGAAAGTTCCATGTGTCCATTTCTCAGCCAGGCTACCTACAGGTAGAACAACAGTTATCCAACTGAAGACATATTTTCTCCAGCACAGGAAAAAAATTAAGGAAATCCAAGTCCGCAAAACCAGCAAGCCTTATATTTCTATATTTCAAGCTGCACAAAGGCTTCTAATCATCTTCCTACTGAAATGACAGTGTAGGAATTTCATAACCAAACTCAATCCAAATACCATTCTCTTCACAGACAGTATTCAGATTCAGACACTGCAGGAAAGGGGGGGGGGGNGATAACATGTAACAACAACAGTAACGTCAACCCCCCAACCACCATCACCACTACTTCTGGAGCTATTTATCTTTTCATTTATTTCAATAGTACCACAAGCAAAATTACAGGTCCACAAGCACAACCCGAGAAATAAAATAATAATACCACAAAGTGGCAAAATAATAACAGTAGCATTATTCTAAAAGAATTTCTAACCACTCACTACAGTGATACATGCCTGGCAGACCACATTATATTCTCTATCCCTGCTCTCCAGAAAAGTAACAGCAGCAATAGTAACAAGACACTAGTCATGGCATTAACAGCAGCTGACTTGTATTAGTGATGAAGACGCAAGGATTCAAAGCTAGTACTTTGTGTCTCTATCATGCTTTTTTGATTCTAACCCTAATCGTGCAAAACAGATAAGCACACACACCATTAACACCATATATAACCTGACATTTTGTTATGTTTATTTGAGTCTTGTTTTTCATCCTGACTCCTTCGATTATGCTGGTAAAACTCCTTTCCTCCTCCTCACAAGTCCCTACTTCAGCCCACAGAGAAGAAAGCTCAATTTACAGTTTTGCACTCCTGGAAAAGGGCTAGGGAGGAAGCCTCCATTCTCAGTCCCCCATAACTGGTCCTTCCTTCCAGGAGGAAGTGGAATTTCTATAACTTAGAAGGGCTTCAGAATGGACTGGCTTCCCCACATCTGGAATGGTGCTGCAGGGAAAGGCCTCTTTTCAAACTCAGGCTCTTTTTAGCAGCCTAGGTGCAGACAGGGCTAAGCATATCAGGCTGGTCTCTGCTCTCAGCTCGAGATGCTCCATTCAAGCGTGGGTGGAGCTATCCACATGTCAGCCCTTCAGGGCCACTTATCTACCAGTCACTGGGGTGGAGGACACCCTGTCCAGGCCTCAGGTACTGGCCACATTCTTTGCCATTAATGAGACTGATACTGTGATCAATATTTGGATCTTGGGTCTCTTTCCTGAACTAGTTAGAATCCAGGGAGGAGGGATGCAACTAACTACAATCCCAAACTTCCAAGAAGCCATAATCTTTATGCTTTGCCTCAGCTCACCGTATCTGGACCGCACCTGTTCCTTTTTGGTGACCCTGTGGCTGACAGTCAAATATAAATATTCTGAGGTAGGGGAGGGGGTTGGCAGAGCACCCAGAAATATTACCCTTCTTTATACCCTGGCTGCTGACAGCTTGTGTAAGCCCTCAGCTATGGTTGATGATTCTTCCCTCATTCTCAGGGGTGGACTATCCCCTTCTCTCAGCCATCCTGACCACCACTCTAACCACCATCACCAGCATCACCACTAATATATCAACACCAACAACACCACCCTCAACAACAACACCGCTGCCACCAACACCATCAGCAACATGACTACCAACACCACAACCAATACCACTAACAGCACCATTACCAACGCATCCAAGAATGTTCAGAATTGCAAACTGCTAGCGGCAAGTATTCAACTACTTTCTTACCTTGTTCTCCTCCGGAGTGAAGAGGACTCGGAATGTGGATGGCACTCCTGGAGCTACTTTGTGGCCAATGTCTTTGGGGCTGATTACTTTAAAGTATGGTGAACTTTCTTCAACAACTTTCACCATCCTTGGAATCTGCAAGAAAAACACACCATGATGGCCACTCTGCCTGTGGAAAAGCAGAAGCAAAAGCACAGGCTTTGGAGTCCACCAGGAAATCTCCATCTACTACTTACCAGCTTCGACCTAGATCAAGGTTAACTTCTGTCTCCTTAATTGTGAGAAGAGATGACTCATTCAGTGCATTTGAGCTTTAATTTTTTAAAATTATTATTCACTTTTATCATTACTGCAAGCCTTTGTTCATTTTATCATTTAAATGTGACATGTTAGCCTAAGTGTCCATCAATGGATGTGGATCAAGAAGATGTGGTTTATCTATACCATGGAATACTACATGGCAATGAGAAACAATGAAATCTGGCCATGTGTAGCAACATGGATGGACCTTGAGGGTGTTATGCTGAGCGAAATAAGTCAGGCAGAGAAGGACAAATATCATATGTTTGCACATATAGAAGGATTAGGAGGAACTTAACTGAGGACCATGGGGGAGAAGAAGGGAGGAAATGGTGGGGGAAAGGGAGAGAGGCAAACCATGAGAGACTCTTGAATGGTGAGAAACAAACTGAGGACTGATGGATGTGGGGGGCAGGGGGGAGATGGGCATGGAGGAGGGCATTTGTGGGGATGAGCACTGGGTGTTATATGGAAACCAATTTGACAATAAACTATTTGTAAAAAAAATAAGTAAATGTGACATGTTAGAAGGGGCACTGCTTGATCAGGTAAAACCCCACCCATAGGGTAGATATCAGCTGTATTTCTCCTCGTTTAAGAACTGCTCTGGGAGAAGGAATCACACTTACTGCTCTCCTGCTATGGACCATCCACCATACATGATGAGCTGCTTAATCCTCTCAATAACCTCTGAGCTTCATTATGACCTCCATTCTACAGGTGGGGAACAAGACACTCATCCTTGGTGCTATAGCTTTGCCCTGTCCCAGCTTCACTCCACCTTCCCTCTTGGGACTATCCTAAGTAGATACCACTGTGCACAAGAACATACAGCAAGCAGCACAGGGTTCCCAGGCCAGTGTCAGAGTGGCTTCAGACAGTTCCATTCTCTTCAAGTCCTCCTCTGTTCTGCTTGCCTTGCCCGGAGCACACATCTCTGTTTATCTAAGACAGTCTAAGCGATAAAGGAAATAACAAACGTTAAGGAGAACCTAGAGGTTCTAGGAACACAAGAAAAGGGAAAAGACTTTTTTTTTCAGACTCTGAAGGGGGCAAAAGAAAGTGAATATAGTTAAGTATGAATGAGAAGTCTCAGGGAAAAAATGAGAACAAAAGAACCCCCACAACCTCTCAAAACTGAAATCCAGATGGGCAAGGGAAGAAGAAATGCAGAGAGATCAAATTTAAGGCTAATCTTAAGACTAGACAGTGGGGAGGCAGGGAAGAGATGTGTGCAAATCTGATAGGAGCTCAACGGGCATGGCTGGTAGGGGGAATGTGCAGTGTCATTTACAATGTGCAGAATGATACTACATAAGCTTTCTGGGAATACTTTTGGTAAGAGCATAATTATGGATTAAAAAACTAGAAAGGAAAACACCAACAACTCTAGAAATAAGAACAATAATATTGGTTTAGTGCTTCCTATGCGACAGGTGCTGAGCTGAATACTTTACAAGCATTATTTCATTTAATATTCCAAACAACCTACTGAAATGGGTGCTATTAGTATCCTCATGGCCCGGAGAAGTGAAGTGACTTACCCAAGGTCTGCAGAGAGACAGATGAGTTTGAAACTAGGGTCTGGGTGCTAATAATTATACCCCAAGTACAGTTGTGCTCTGGCTTGTACAGTGCTCATAACTTACTCTCATCTTGTGTGTGAGAAAGATAGAGAAATAATGACCAAATGGGCTCTGTAGTTTATATTCAATGCCACTGAGGAAGCAAATAAATAGTGAAAAGCACAGAAATTCTATCCCAGCAGTTCTTTACAAGTCCATGAACTAAGGAAGCAGAGAAGCAGGCTTATATTAGCTACCTAGTACAAAGGTCTTGAGAGACACTCACCCATGAACAAACCTGCCTAGCCTAGAGAAGTCTATCTGCTTTGAGTAGCTGGACTTTCCCTGGAGGGGAACCCTCCTTTCACGAGGTCCATCAGTGCAGCAGCACCTACGCAAGAGGTGTTGGGTTACCCATGAGAAGTGAGTGCCGTCGGGCAGACAAAACTGACACATGCCCTATACCCCTTTACTTGCTCATGTATACCCGCTGGGAATCATAGCTTGTTTAGGGCTAAGGAGTGACCAAAGTACCCTTGGGCCAGCTCCTCTCTGTCTTTAATAGCCTTAAAATACCTGAGCAAGAGTCAAAAAGTCATGGTGCGGGGGAAAAAGAGAACTGGAAGTGACAAAGTGACTTGGTTGGCAGCTCTACATGAAAAGAGAGAGCCCTACTGTGTATGTAATGTATCTCTTCTTAAGGTCTAGGGGCTTAATCCTGAGCATCTCAGATTCTCTTTCTTCTCTCTGACTACCCTTTTAACTTCTGTCCCTTGAGCTTCACTTGCTAACATTCCTGCCGCCAAAAGCTAAATTTACCATTTTCTCCAGAGTCTGACTTTGCTGTCACTAAATCACCCCATTGATCTCTGAAAGGCATCACTGATTCCTTTAATGAGCTACTGTACCAAATATAACTGCAAGTATTCTTGCATAGTCTTCATTTATTTTTTTATTTTCTCTTACAGCTAGGCTTTTTGTCTCTACACTCTTAAACTCCTGAGATATTCCTACTGCCTTTACATCTGAAGTTTAGTAACTATTCGATGCCTTCCTCCCCATCTGGCTACTTTTCACACTTTAGCTGTGCTTTATGCTGAACTCCCACATTATTCTTTCTTCCATTATTGTTAGATGTCCAGGAAATCTTCAGGAACTTAACACCTTTTTCTTGAAGTATAGCCTAATTTATCTCTTGGGGGAAAAAGGCATATGGATGGAGAAGAGACTCAATGGCAACCACAAAAGGACAAGGTATAGACATTGGGAGAAGCAGTCCAAAACTATCTGTAGACAAAATCTAAAGGCTATCTGAGGTAGAAGGGAAGAGATAGAAAAAGGGGAAAGGGAACTTTATTTTTTTGAAGTTTTTAAAAATACAATTTGTAAAGTATAAATAATTTGGCTCAACAACCTCAATTCATATCGAAGAGCCTATACCCTTATTTGAGAAATGGTGGCTCTAAGTGCAGAGTATGTAAGCATGAATAGTAATCGCCCTGTCTTAAGTGAAAAACTAGTTGAAGCAGTCATACATAAGAACTTCATGACATTTACCTAACCAATATTTTACTCAACAAAATGTTACCGTGCATGTTTGGAGTTGACTATTTGGTGGGCACTGACCTGGGCCTGAACATGTATGAACACACCAACCAACACAGTCTTGTCTTCATTAAGTTTACAGTCAAAGGGCATGTTTTCATCTATTTTCTTAGGTCTCTCAAATTAGAGAATTCATCTAAGATCCTACAGGATTCCATTTTATTTAATCCCTTTATATATTCCATGAAAGGTACATTCAGCAAACATACTCACTTTGTCATTGTTTCTCAAAACCAATGGAACTTCATAGACTTCACAAGGAGTATAGTTCTGAAATACAATTTCTGATGGAAAGGGCTGGAATAATGCCTGATCCAGGTCAATTCCTGAAAACTGCATCGAAAAGAAAAAAATTCAGTATATAGTCATACAGTGGAAGAAATGACTGGGGAAGATATGAAAATACTACATAGACCTATGGATATTAATACTAAAAACATAGGAAACACTCAGAAATGGATAACTACTATAAACAATAATTGTTATAAGTAGTAAAGTTACTGTGATCAACTTGTTTAATACAAAACAAAGTAGAAGATTTTGTCCTCAATTAAAAAATATATACACTAATTAGAACACCAACCCAAAACTTATTTGAACCAATCTTCCCATTAAAATAACAAGAAAAACTGTATCAACAAATATCTGCTTAGAGGCACTGAAGAGCTAACAAGACAGTCTGATATAATGTTGAAATTATGAATTACCTCAAACTATTAGCTTGTGTAGTATCCAACAGGTTTTGAGTATTGCCATGTTTCCTTAAAATTTTAGAATATCCCATGATGCCCTGTGAGCTTATAGTTGCACCCTGGGGCACCTTAAGTATACGTTGGAAAGTAAAGATGTAAGCATCCACCTCAATAATTAAGAAAAGCAATAGCAAACATGAAAACAAGAACAAAATCCAAACAAATGAAAAAGCAACATAACAAAAACAACAGCAAAAATTAATGAAATAGAAAGTAACCATATTAAAGAATCAAGAAAGCCAAAAGTTGAATCTTTGAAAAGACTCATAAATTGATAAAATACCTAATGAGCACAATCAAGAAATTAAGACAAAAGTCACAATAAGCCAATATAAAGAATGAAAATAGGGACATTACAATAGAAACTGAACTATGTAAAAAATAACAAATGGATAGTATGTCAATAAATGGGAAAATATTCATTAAAAAGTACAAATCCTAAGAAAATACAACTTTCAAAACTAGCACCAAAACATAGAAAATATGAGTAGTTCTGTAACTATTAGATAAATTAAAACTGTAAGTAAAAGTGTTTTCATAGAGAAAACTCCAGCCCAAATAACTTTACAAGCAAATTCTAGCAAACATTTAAAGACACAAATCAAATATTATAGAAACTCTCCTGAAAGAAAGAAAAAAATTAACGTCTTCCAACTTGATGATATTAGTTAGCATAACTTTCATATAACTAAGAAAGATGGTGGGAAAAAGGAAAACTATAGACTAACCTTACTTATAAATGATTAGAGGTTTTTTAAAGGAACAAAACATTAGCAAAGTGAAACTCACAATATATAAAAAGAATAAAACATCATGATCAAATTGGGTTTATCTCAGAAATTCAAAGCTGTTTTAACAGAAGCTCATTAAGAATAAACAAAATTGTCATTTTCCCCAGAAGAAAAAAATGCTTATTTAGAAAATTCAAAATAACTTTTAAACTATTAGAAATTAGTATTAATAAGTTATTTATCTGGGCAGAAGACATGAACAGACACTTCTCCAAAGAGGACATCCAGATGGCCAACAGACACATGAAATGATGCTCAGCATTCCTCATCATCAGGGAAATGCAAATCAAAGCCACACTGAGATCCTACCTCACGCTGGTCAGAGTGGCTAAAATGAGCAAATTAGAGAACTCTAGATGCTGGCGAGGATGTGGAGAAATGGGCACCCTCCTACACTGTTGGTGAGAATGTAAACTCGTGCAGCCCCTCTGGAAAACAGTGCAGAGGTTCCTCAAAAAATTAACAGTAGGACTCCCCTATGACCCAGTAGTAGCACTGCTAGGAATTTACCCAAGGGATACAGGAGTGCCGATGCATAGGGGCACATGTACCCCAATGTTCATAGCAGCACTCTCAACAATAACCAAAACATGGAAAGAGCCTAAGTGTCCATCAACGGACGAATGAATCAAGAAGATGTGGTTTATCTATACAATGAAATACTACATGCCAATGAGAAAAAATGAAATCCGGCCATTTGTACCAATGTGGATGGAACTTGAGGGTGTTATGCTGAGTGAAATAAGTCAGGCAGAGAAGGACAGATACCATATGTTTGCACATATAGGTGGACTAGGAGGAACTTAGCAGAGGGCCATGGGGGAGAAGAAGGGGAAAAAAAGTTGGGGAGAGAGAGGGAGGCCAACCATGAGAGACTCTTGAATGCTNAAAAAGAAATGTATAAGAAAATCCAAAGAATTGGAGACTATTTGCAATACACATAATTGATAAAGGACTAATCTCCAGAATTTATGAAGAACTTTTACAAAACAGTAAGAAGTCAACAAAACACATAAACATACAATTTATATGATGATAACCAAATGGCTAATAAACATGAAAAGTTGCTTAACCTCGTTAGAAATCAAGATTCTGAAAATTAAACTGCACTGTGACAATACTAGATACCCAATAGAATCATTTCAATTAAAGAGACTGACAGTCTTAAGCATTAGTAAGTATTAGCAATTCCAACTGAAATTCCCACACACAGCTAACGGTAGTATAATGGTAGAAACACTTTAGAAAACTGGCAATTAATAAAGAGACACATGCATAGCCTATCACCTAGAAATTCCACTTTTATGTGTAGGCCCAATAGAATTGCATACATGTGCACTAAAAGAAGTGCACGAGAATGTTTATAACACCATCATTTATAAGGTCAAAAAGTGGGAAAAGCCAAATGCTCATCAACAGTAAAACGGATAAACGGTGGTGTAGCCATACAATGGAATACCATATAATAAAAATGAACCACCTATTACTAAGCACAACAACACAAATCTTCAAAACATAATATATTGACTTAAATTAGCCAGAAATTAAAGAGTATATATGGTGGTATTCCACTTATATGAGGTTGAATAAAGGAAAAATAAACCTATGATGAGCAGTTCTTCTGAAGAAGAGAGAGAGGTAATGACTGAGAAGGACATAAGAAAGCTTCTAGGATGCCAGTAATGTTAAATTTTACATTCTTTCATCTGAGTGGTGGTCATAAGAGTATCTTTATTTTGTGAAAATTCATCAAGCTATATGCTTATAATACACACACCTATACACTCACAAATTCAATAAAAATGTTACCTAAAATGTATTGACACAAAACAATAAAGGAGAAAATTATTATAATCATTTCTATAGATGTAGAAAAACATCTGATAAAATTAAATATCTATTCACAATAAAAAAAAAAAAACCCTCCTGGGGCGCCTGGGTGGTTTAGTCGGTTAAGCGTCTGACTTTTGCTTAGGTCATGATCTCGCGGATCGTGGGTTGGAGCCCCGCGTCGGGCTCTGTGCTGACTGCCAGCTCAGAGCCTGGAGCCTGTTTCAGTCTGTGACTCCCTCTCTCTCTGACCCTCCCCTGCTCACGCTGTCTCTCTTTCTCTCTCTCTCTCCTAGAAATAAATAAAACGTTAAAAAAAAAACCCTCCTAGCACACAAAGAAAAACAGGTCCTCAATATGACAAAGACTATCTAAATCTTCACAAAGAAAACAATAACATACTTAATGGTAACATGTTGGATTTTTTTTCTTACTTTAGGGGACAAGACAGGGATACCTTTGATCATAACTTTTACTCAGGATTCTATTAAAACTAGTAGTAAATTCAGAGAAGCAGGTGAAATATATTAAAAAAAAATTAAGATTAAAAGGAACCTTAAAAGCATACTGCTGAGAAAAGCCAATCAGAAAAGGATACATACTGTATGATTCAGATATATGACATTCTGGAAAAGGTACAAAAATAAAGACAACAAAAAGATAAGTGATTATCAATGGTTCAGGGGGAGGAGGGAAAGATGGCTACTTGAGCACATGATTTTTAGGGCAGGGAAACTATTCTGTATGGTACAGTTATAACAGATCTATGTCATTACACATCTGTCAAAAGCTATTATAAAATATATGGATTCACAATTAACCCCAGTGTAAACTACAGACTTTAGTTAATAAAAATGTATCAATATTGGCTCATCAATTGTAAAAAAAAAAAAAATACTACACTAATATAAGATATAAACAATAGGGACAAAACCACCAACTCATTGTCTGGAATAATCAGAAGGGCAACAAGAAATCCCGTGGACATCATCTACCACCAGGAAATAGGAGGGAAGGCTGGGTTGATTTGGGCTATACATAAATCTGCATATTTATAGGAAGCAGCTAGTCACTGAGACAGGCTAGAAGATAAAAACTGAATCAGAAGGGCCCCTACAAGTCACAACTCTGGGGAGAAGGAAAGGCTAACACAACTCAGTTATTTTACCTTCCTTCTTCTCAGCCCGTTCCAAATAAACACAGCATATAATCCTCTTTCATAAAATGCTGCAGAGAATCGTGGAGGATTCCTGCTGGTCTGGGACCCTGCCAGGCCCTGCCTCAACAGTAAATGCCAACAACAGCAAGTCCAGGAAAAACGTCCTTCTTTCTTTTGAAAATGAGTGGTAATAATAACAATAATAACAATAATCAAGATCTATATAAAAATTCAAGAACAAACGGAATAAGAAAATGGCAAATGAAGAATAGTTAACAGAAAAGTTGCCACGAAGCAATGAAAATATTAACTACATCATTTCACTATAAACTCAAAAATTAACATAATGGAAAAAAATCTCAGAGCACAAAGCAAATAATTAAGAGTGCAGGGAGGAAAAAAAGCGATCAAAGAGATGAAAAATTCATGTGTTCACTCAATAAATACTGAGTTTCCAATATTTTTCATATGTTAAGCATATAGTAGTGAACAAAGCTGACATTCTTGGGGGAAATGGATTAAAAAAAATAAAGAAATATATAATATGAGGTCAGGCAGTGATATGCTATGAAGGATACTAAAGTAGGACAAGGAGAAAGGGTGAATGCAGGATGTATGCTCTTTTCAATAGGTAGTTAAGGGATGACCTCTCTGAGAAAAAGACATCCAAGTAGAGATCTGAAGCAAATCATGCAAAGATCTGAGAGAATAACATTCCAATTAGAAGGAATAGCAAGTGCAAAGGCCCTGGGGTGGGAATTATCTTTGAGTGTTCAAACAGCAGCTGATGGATATAGCACAGCTAGAAGACAATGAAAGGGAAGAGTGGAAGAAAATGAAGACTATGAGGGAAGTAGGTAGGATAAGATGATACAGGGTCCTATAACTCTGAGGGCAATAGGAAGCTTTTGGATGGTTTTAGATACGGAAATAACATATTCTAGTTTACATTTTAAAAAAATCATTCTTCTTTGTGCAGAATTGATGACAGGGCAATGAGATGGAAACAGGGATACTATTTCAGTAGTCTAGAGGATGGTGGCTTGAAATGGGAGGGTGGTGGTGGTGAGAAGTAGTTTGATTAAACACGTATTTGTGAAAGCAGAGTTTATAGCATTTGTCATTGGACCTCATATAAGATGCAAGAAAAAAGAGGAATCTGAGATAACTCCAAGGTAGACTTCTGGCCTAAAGAAATAGATAAATGTGATACTATATACTGGTGGGAGGGGCCTGAAGAAAAAATGGGGGTACTATATACTAGAGGGAGGAGACCAAAAAGAAGAGATCATGTCTTCAGGGAGGGAACATAACAGAAACATTAGATCTTAGATATTTTAAGTTTTTGCTGCCAATCATTCATTGGGCTGAATATGTGATTCAGAGTTCAGAGGATAGGCCATTGCAGGAGAAATAATTATGAAAGTAATCATTTAAAAAGTAGAATTTAAAGCCTTATTCTTAGAAAGAGTCATCTAAAGAATGAGTTGAAAAGAGAAAGAAGTTGAAGGACCAAGTTTGGGGGAGCTCAGTACTTGTTGTAAAAGTACATTTAATGATCAGGAAGAGTAGCGCTATCCAAAAAAATAATACAAGACAAAAAACAGCCAGTGAAGTTGGAAGAAACCAAAGAAGTATGATATCTGAGCTACAGTGAATAAAAAGGTATAAAAAAGAAATGCTGGGGGCGCCTGGTGGCTCAGTCAATTAAGCATCCGACTTCGGCTCAGGTCATGATCTCACAGGTGAGTTTGAGCCTGGCATCGGGCTCTGTGCTGGCAGCTACCTCAGAGCCTGGAGCCTGTCTTTGGATTCTGTATCTCCCTCTCTCTCTGACCCTCCCTTGATCATGCTGTCTTTCTCTCTCTCAAAAATAAAGAAAACCTTAAAAAAAAAAAAAAGAAAGAAAGAAAGAGATGCTGAGTCAAATGCTGTGAGAGAACCCAGAAGCCCCAAACTAATCAAGCTGAAGGATGAATTACAAAAGAAACACACATACACAAAACTCAAAGTAAGGGACACAGAGGATAGCATATCAATATAAAAACAATGAAATGTAAATGAACAGAAAATTAAAGACAGATGAGAGAGGAAATACAAGATATAGAAAGGAAGATAAAGAAGGTGCAACATGTTCATAATTGATATTCCTAAAAAAAAAAAAAAAAAAAAAAAAGAACCAAAAATGGCAAGAACAAACACTGGGTAATTCAAGAAAAACTTTCTAGATGTAAACTAAAGACACATAGTATCTCAAGAAAAGTTTATTCACACCATAATACAATCACTGGATATTAAATTAGAAACAATCTTTGGGCACATGAGCTAAAAGATTCAAGTCTCTATAAATCAAGCTGGCTTCATCACACCTCTGCATACCATTATGTATCTTATTTCTGCTTACCATTAAAGCCAGAAGGTGAGGAAAATGCCCACAAAGCTCTTATGGGGAATATATGTGTGCCAAGAAGGCAAATCTGAAGTTCAGCATAAAGGCAACACACAAATATTGTCAAACATATAAAACCAAGGAAGTATACTGTCCATAAGCTCTTCTTAAAAGTATTAGTAGGGGATGACTGTCACCCAACTAAGAACAAATGAAATCCAGAAAATAAAGTAAAAAACAACCCACTGAGTTGAAAGAAGAAAGAGGAAAAATGGTGAGATACAGTATACTAATTTCCTCATCCTTCATAGCAGGGCTCAAAATATGTTAAAACACACACAAGCAGTACACACAGGAATATACGCACAGTCTGGTCTCAGTCATGCTATGGGAAACGAGCAATGATGAATTAGCACTGGGAAAAGCCTTGTTCACTGCCCTCAAAGGTAGAGGGTGCTGGCAGAGAAGAGAAGAAACAATAACTAATGCTAGCGGTGCTCAGAAGAGCAGATTTTGTGCAGATCCCAAACAGGGGAGGCAATGGTGTCACAACAAGAGCAAATGAGTCTCAGGGACTCGTTCATCAGGGGAAAGATCTCTGAAAATCTCTCAGGAATAATCCAGGAAGCCTTTGAGAGGAGGCTAATCTCCAGCAGTTCAACTCATGGAGGTTCATCCCAGAAATGATAACTATTAGTAACTGTTGTTCTAGAATGTTCACATTATTCCAGGACTTGCTTCATAGATAACCGTGACAGAAAGTAGCTACCTTTTGATGTGTTGTTTCCCCCATATCTAAAAGTTCGATGATCTGTGGTCGGCACATCAAACGTGTCTTAGCCAGTCTCTGCTCTGTGGTGAGTGACATTTCCTTCAGGAACTCCGAGGGTGTCAGCTAGAATTTAAAACAAAACAGCTGAAGATTCATAAACGGTTATACTGAAAAAGTGTTTCCATGAGTGCCAATAATGAATAATTTGTGTTTGCAACTTTCAGGATAATTCTGGAATGACACTAAGTTCCCTTATAAAATATTTAAATTAACTAAATAATACAAGAGAAGAACCTGTGCACTTTTGAGCACTTTGCATGGTAATTTGAAATGACATGTAGTTGCTGTTTCCTTGTCATTTTGAAGACATCACACAAAAGAAACTGGGAGCTGGAGGGGAGTCAAGAAATTGCACAGGAACATGTCCAAAGAGCTTAACATTTATGCTCAGAAGGAGCATCTGAACACACAACCCTGCTTCCAAAATCACTTCTTCAAGTCTTCAGAGCTAAGGAATTTGAAATGCTTCTATTTCTCAACTCAAAGTTACAACAAATGTGCAAAGCTTTTGGATGTTTTCACTATCCTGCTGTATCAGGTTAAAGAGGAATCTTGTGAAATGAGGAGGTTCTAGGAAGTATGACTGCACAGCTTAGAAATGAGTTTGAACTTTTAAGAAATCACAAGAGTGCATTTAGACCTTGTTTTAAAAGAGCATGAAGTCCATCCATCCTCAGAACCAGCAGCCAGTCATAATCACACACCCAAACAGGAACACAAAATGCTTTAACACTTTTTAATGTTATGAAGAAAAAAATTTAACCTATCATTTAAATAAAAATTATTTAAATAACCCAACAAGGCTTAGTTACCCAGGACCGAACACCATTATCTACTTATTGTTGTTCTGGAATGTCCCAAGGCTTACTTGCAAGTGGGGATGATGATCACTGACAGCAACATAATGCTTCAGTATATATCAAGACTTTTTAAAATATTCAGAAGTTATATAATTTAGTTGATTGATTTCACCTTGGGTTAAAATCACTGCTCTTCAAAATCCATACAAAATTAAATTCTGTGATTGAATCCATTTAAATGAAGGCATATTTCTAATACAGCTTCCAACTTCATCTTCAAGGTTCTTTTTGATTGGAATCCAGGTTAGAATACTAAAATGTTAGGAAGTTTCAGCTGTGTTGCAGTTTAAATAAAAATAATAAAATCTTAAAAGCAAATATGAGGAGTTACTTTGAATACAAAACTCTAACATCACAAAATAGACTGATGATAGGTTTTATTTTTCTAATCAGAACATAATTTGAGACTAGTTTTTTAAATACAGTGAATACCATTTCGAACCCTGTACAATGTTCTTGATATTCTCTATAGCATGAGTTCATAATCCAGTTCTCATCAAATTATTATAACTCATTAAAACTAGAAATATATTTTATTTTAAAGGACAGGGAAATAGGTATTTTTCTTTGGTATCATATAGTCATTATTTTGATACTCTATGTTCTACAAATATGCAAACAGAAATAACTCTTGCCAATCAACACGTAATAAATTATTTAAGTTAAACCCTATGAAATTCTGATATCTGATTGTTTTGAACTACACAGTCTCATAGGGTTCAACCTAATGTTTAGAAAAACATAATAATTTGATTGCGTAGTCTTACTTAAACTGATTAACTTAAGCAATTCAAGCCTCTGCTTTGAGGTACCTGATTTCAAAAACTTCCCTGGCTCTAAGAGGTGCCTGTGCTCTGCAGCAATAGCTAAATTGACATCATCAGTCAGTAATTCTCCATGTGATTTCTGAGAATGCCAAGTAGCAGCTGTCATCCTCCTGAGGAGGCTGTGTTAGGTATGTTACACAGAAAGTCTTGGGGCGCCTGGGTGGCTTAGTTGGTTAAGTGTCCGACTTTCACTTAGGTCATGATCTCACAGTTTGTGGGTTCAAGCCCCGCGTCGGGCTCTGTGCTGACTGCCAGCTCAGTGCCTGGAGCCTGTTTCAGAGTCTGTGTCTCCCTCTCTCTCTGACCCTCCCCTGCTCACGCTGTCTCTCTCTCTCTCCTAGAAATAAATAAGAACATTAAAAAAAAAATTAAGAAAGTCTTGGATACATTACCATTCGATTTACTTCTTCTTTTGTAACCACCTTTGGATTCAAGGGTGGCAAAACCTTGCTTTGGAACCCTTTCAGCATTCTGACTAACCCCATCTGAACAGCCCCCATGGACTCCTCAAGTCTTCTACTCGCCATCTTTAGTTCTTTCTTTCATTCACCTAGAAATAAAAATTTAAAAAGCTTTAGAGCAAATAACAGTTAATTCCTGAATACAGGCCCCAATTTTTTAAAGCTTTTTTAAACACAAAAGCTTTGGAAAAAACTAATATTCAAGAATACACCGAATTCTTGCAACAAATGCCTTAACTAAAGGAGTCTATTCTATGTAATTAATACAGATTTAGCCTTATCCCAGGGTCTAGGGTTCCTTTTAGACAAACCAAGTGATTCTGGAGTGGCTCAGGGAAGACAAGGAAATATAAGCAGCTCCTTACATTCTGGTACTTTTATCCTCCAAGATAAACAAATAAACACTGCTCAATAAATAACACTTCATAGCTTGCTAGTTTATAGTCTTATTTGGCAATTCTCTCTCATGACACTCTCCAAACAGAAAAACACATAAGGCTTTAGGCCTTCACAGCTGGGCAGAGACTAAAAGAGCAACATGAGATGAGATAAGGATGAGGAAGTTTCTGGAGAATTTTTGAAGTTTTTAGTCATTAGTAAGTAATTAAACAGCTACTCCACATCTCTAAATCAAAAAGATAGGACATTTCCCATCCACAAATTCTTCCTTATGCCTTCTAGGAGAACACTTGCAACTGTGGAGGCCCATTTATGACTACATGGGGATTTATACTTTCGTTAATAGCACACTAGTTTATCCAACCCTGTGCAAACAACAACAACAACAACAACAGCAAAAACACCTAAAAATGCCTGATACCATGTCAAATTAAAAAAACCATAAAAATCATTAGAAAACTCACAAGACAATAAGTCATTACCAGACCAAAATAGTGAAGAAAGAAGTACATACAGAAAAATAGATTTGAGTGAAAAATTTAATAAGGTACACTGAACTAAAGTAGCAAAACACCCAAGGAAATTTTAGAACGGGGGGGAAAAGTCAGAGAACAAAAGTTTGAAATAGTAGACAGTCCAAAAAAAGATCCAGGGCACCTGCGTGACTCAGTCAGTTAAGTGTTCAGCTTTTTCAGCTCAGGTCATGATCTCACTGTTCATGGTTTAAAGCCCCATGTTGGGCTCTGTGCTGATGGCTCAGAGCCTGGAGCCTACTTCAGATTCTGTGTCTCCCTCACTCTCTGCCTCTCCCCTGTTAGCACTCTGTATCTCTCTGTCTCTCAAAAATGAATAAAACATTTTTTAAAAAAATTTTAAAAAGAAGACCCAACACACTATAATTGGAGCCTATGAAGAAGAAAAATTACTGGGGTGGAACTAATATTTAAAACTATCATCCAAGAAAAATTTCCAGAAATAAAAGAAAACATAATGAAAAGGGACTTCTAGTTACTCGGGAAAACAGACCCAGAATGGTCAACTCTGAGTCATATGGGCTTTTTTTTAAAGTTTATTTATTTATTTTAAAAGAGATAGAGAGAGTCAGAGTGGGGGGAGGATCAGAGAAAGAGAAGTCCCAAGAAGGCTCCGTGATGTCAGCACAGAGTCCATGCAGGTATAGAACTCATGAAACAATGAGATCATGACCTGAGCCGAAATCAAGAGTCAGACGCTTGGCCAACTGAGCCACCCAGGTGGTCCAACTCTGAGCCACATCATAACAGAACTATTAGACCTTAGAGAATTTTAAAAAGTCCTCAGATCCTCTGGGCAAAAAGGTAAAGTAACTTATAGGGGCAAGAGAATTAGATGTCATTGGACCTTGATTTTTCAACTATGTTTTTGCAATCTGTGAAATGACAAAATAGAGGAGCAACATTTTCTTTCTTTCTTTTTTTTTTACAAATAGTTTATTGTCAAATTAGTTTCCACATAACACTCAGTGCTCATCCCCACAAGTGTCCTCCTCCATGCCCATTCCCCCTCCCCCCCACATCCATCAGTCCTCAGTTTTTGTCAGCATTCGAGAGTCTCTCATGGTTTGCCTCTCTCCCTTTCCCCCACCATTTCCGCCCTTCTTCTCCCCCTTGTTCCTCTGTCAAGTTCCGAGGAGCAACATTTTCCGAAAACTTTAAAAAGTGTGAGTCAAGGAGTTTATATACATCCAAACTCTTCTTCAGTTATGAAAGTTACAGAAAAGGAGTTTTGAATATGCAAAACTTCAGGAAAAATTGTAAACAAGTTCCCTCCCTTCCTGAGGAATCTACCAGAGGATGGGCTTCAGCCAAACAAAAAGTGACCAGGAACCTCGCAAAAAAGCTGACAATAAACATTTCATGTATTTATCTGTAGAGCTAATTTTAATAATGAAGTTGCAGACACGAGGAGAAAATAGAATTTAAACATTTTCTGACAGAGAAAGTATACAATTTTAAAAGAAAAGTAATAAATAGAAATAAAATAAAAAGTTGAATAAGATCATTAACAATTGTGTAAGTAATAGGTAGGAGTCAAACTGTTTAACCAGATAGAGTAAAAGAGCTTAGGGGGGCACCTGGGTGGCTCAGTGGGTTGAGCGACCAACTTCGGCTCAGATCATGATCTCATGGTTCGTGAATTCAAGCCCCACGTCGGGCTCTGTGCTGACAGCACAGAGCCTGGAGCCTATTTCGGAATGTGTGACTCCCTCTCTCTCTCTGCCCCTCCCCCACTCACACTGTGTCTCTCTCGGTCTTTCAAAAAATAAATAAACGTTAAAAATTTTTTTTAAAAAGAATAAAGGATCTTAGGGAATTATGATAGAAAGCCTGTACAATGGCAGTCAATGAAACCTGTTTCCAAGCACTCAAGTTTTTGTGTAATATCCTGCCCCTGAGTGCAGACTATCCTTAAGTATTCTAACAAATATAATGCAGCACAAGCGATGGGTGTCATTTTCTGAGATTAGTTATAAAGAGACTCGGTTCCATCTTGGGTACTATCTGGCTCTCTCTAAGATCATCAGCTGCCACATTGTGAGGACACTCAGAAAGCCTACAGAGAGGCCCGTGTGGTGAGGGACCAAGCCTGTTGGCAATGACATGAATAAGCTTGAAAGTGGATCTTCTGAGGCCTGTCAACAACCATGCGAATGAGCTCGAAGGTAGATATGCTAGCCCCAGTTGAGCCATGAAATGACTACAGGCTCAGCCAACAGCTTGATTTGAGATTCAAGACAGACACTGAGGAGGAGGCACCCAGCTAATAGGCCACAGCTAGATTTCTGACCTATAGAAATTGTGAGAAAACTAACACGGTTTTAGTTGGAGGTAATTTGTTACACAGCAATAAATTACTAACGTAGACATTATACAGGGTTTATGCACACAAAAAAACTACTAAAGCTAAAAGTAAACCTTCCTAAATACTGAAAGAAATTTTAGAAAAAGTAAAGAAGACATACAGAAAAGGACAAATAATAAATCAACTGTAATGCACATAATTATTACAACACAAAGTATTATGGGAAGTGATGGCACCAACATGGTGGAATTGGTGCCAAGTTCACAAGAAGACCAGCTAGAGACCATCCATACTCAAGATACCTTTGTGAAAATCCCAGAACCCAGGGGTGAGGCTGAAGTACCCCTCTGGATCACAGAGACATGGGAGAACCTCAAAAACATTATACTCAGTAAAATAAGCCAGTACAAAAGACCATGTATTGTTTGAGTCTTATGCACATGAAGTGTCCAAAACAGGGAAATCTCTAGAAGGAAAGAGTAAATTAGCAGTTGCCTAGGGCTAGAAGAAATAAAGGAATGGCAGGGTGATAGCTAAAAGGTATGGGATATCTTACTGAGATGATGAAAATGTTCTAAAATTGACTGTGGTGATGACTGCATATATTTGTGAATGTACTAAAAACTACTGAGTTGTATATACGCCTTAAGGGTGAATTGTATGGTATGTGAGTTTTAGCTCAATAAAGTTGTTAAAATATATTTTAAAACATTTTAAAAATCAATCCTTAAAAACTGAAAACCAATGTAAAGAAATGAACCTTGCTGTATATCAAGTTGGTGTCAAAACCACAAAGAGAAAACAATTATTCCAAGTGACCTTAAAATACAGTGTTTTGACTGTCTTCACTGTAGTCTTAGTGTTAGTCATAATATCAGTAATAATATTTTTCTTTTGCTCTAGGCCCAACATGAGGCTTAAACTCACAACCCCAGGATCAAGAGCTGCATGCTCTATTGATTGAGCCAGCCAGGCACCCCAGTAATAATATTTTTAAAACAGGTAGTTAAATCAGTATTGTTAGGAACAAAAGCATTTCAGCTTCAGAAAAAATAAAACCAAAGTTCTTATATTAAGAAACCCTATAATCTTAAATTAAGTTGAAAGCAATTGTCAGCTCATGATTATTTTCTCCTTTTAACTAACCTGGGGTGCCTGGGTGACTCAGTTGGTTAACTGTCCCACTCTCGATCTCAGCTTACGTCATGGTCTCATGGTTTGTGGGATTGAGCTCCACATCAGGTTGTGTCCTGAAAACACAGAGCCTACTTGGGATTCTCTCTCTCTTCCCTCTCTCTCTGCCTCTCTCTTTCTCTCTCTCTCTCAAAGTAAATGAATAAACAAAAATAAATAAATAACATGCATACTGAAAGAGGCCAGAAACAATGAAGGCCCAGTAAGCAATAATAGTCCAAGGACATACTATGATCTCTAAATAACATTTCTCACTAAAAGGAACCACAGCTCCTTGGGAAAATGGTAATTTGAGGTCTGAGGCATAAAATGTTTAAGAAAAACTTGGAACGTTCTATTTTACCATAAAATAAGGACATTATCAAAGGCTACTGTGGTTGTGTCTAAAGGACCCAGGGTAATTTGAAGGATTTCCCATTCAGCAAAGATAGGACAATTTGAATATTTTTTTTAAAAGTCTGCAATGGATAAGTCTGTAAAAAATCTAAGCTCAAATGATACTAAAAAAAAAAACCATTGGTCACCTTTGAAAGTTGCTATGGCAACAAACTAATTATTTTGGAAATAATAAAAGGAAATAATCAACCATTTGTCATGCGCTTGTTTTGTTCAAATTGCATTGTAAGTTAACCAAATGACTGAGGGAGGAAAATGATTATTCATAGAAGAATTTCAGCTAACAAACTCAGAAGAAAGAGAAAAAAATGACCATTATTCAGTCTCTAATGAAACGAAATATCATCAATGCTAAAACCATTAAGAGAGATACTGCTGAAGAACCCTATAATGGCTGGATCAGGCTAACAACACCTGAGCCCTCTAAATCAATCTCAACACCAAATGAGTGAAAACCAGACATAGCATGTGCCTCCTGACATGATGCACCACACAGCACCAGCTATGCAGAACTGTTAACAAAAATATAATTATGCCTCTAGACCTACCAGCCAGGTTGCAGGAGACACAGGAATGGAGGAACAAGCACTGGCTGGAGGAATACAATTAACCTAAGTGCAGAATGTGGAAAATGTTATAGGAAAATGACCTACTTTATTCAACTAAAAAATGGCATCACAGAGTTGTGGGTGGGGGGTAGTTATAAATTAGAAGAGTCTTAAACTAACCAAATGCAAAGGTGTACCTCATTTGGATTATGATTCGAATATGTGAATAAAAGATGATATAAAATAATTATTGGGTTTTTTGGTAGGATAATGGTACTGTGGCTATGATTTTTTTAAAAGAATGCTCTTATCTATTAGAGATATGTAGCATTTATGGCTAAAGGGAAATTATGTATGAAATATACTTTAAAATACTCCAGAAGGGCACCTGAGGGGCTCAGTCAGTTAAGTGTCTGACTTCAGTTCAGGTCATGATATTGCAGTCCGTGAATTCGAGCCTGGTGTCAGGTTCTGTGCTGACAGCTCAGAGACTGTCAGAGCCAGCTTTGCATTCTGTATCTCCCTCTCTCTTTGTCCCTCCCCTGCTTGTGCTCTTTCTTTCTCTCTCTCTCTCTCAAAAATAAATAAACATTAAAATTTTTTTAAATACTCCAGGAAAAAAATGTGTGTGGGGGTAGGAATTAAGGTGGGAGTGTGTGGGTGTGTGAGGGAGGAGGGCAGAAGAAAAAAGAATAGAAGAATATCAACAAACATTGAAGATCATTCTCTATATTTTTGTACATGTTTTTAAGTTTTCCTAATTAAAAATATTAATACATACAAAATCCTGTGCATGATTATTCATAAGAGCTTTTACAACCCAAGCGTCCCTCAGCAGGGTATGATGAAACAAAGAGTGGTACTTGGTACCATGGAATATTACTCAGCAATAAAAAGGAACAAACGATTGGTAACAACCTAAATGGATCTCAGGGACAAAAAGAAAATGGAAAAAGATGATAATCCCAACAGGTTACATACTGTTTGATTCCATTTATATGACATTCTCAAATGACAAAATGACGAAAATGAAGAACAAAGTAGTGATTGCCACAGATTAGGGATGCTGGGAGGGGGTTTGTCTGTGGTGGTAAAACAGACACAGAGAAGAAATAAGATGACCGGAAAAAAATCTTAAGGCTTATAGAGTTGGCATGAATAAAATTTGCTAATAGGAAGTGTTTTACTTCTTATAAGTTATGCATTCAATTTCTAGTGCTATTACTGAACCTAATAAAGGGATTTCTGTAACTTGATTGTGGTGGAAGTTATCTACACATGCAATATATTGACATAGAACTATACATACACATTGTACCAATGACAATTTTATGATTGTGATATTATGCTCATATAACCATGAGAGAAATAGGTCAATGGTATATAAGACCTCTCTGTGCCTTCTTTGCACCTTCCTGTGAATCTATATTTATTTCAAAATAAAATTTGTTTTAAAAGATTTCTTTAGAAAAAAAGAGAAAGACAGGAAAAACTCATTGTTGATGAGGATGTTAGAAAGGTAGGCATTTGTACCCTAGCTAGGCATTTGTACCCTACAGCTATAATATACACCTGTAACTTCATTTTAGCAACCTTTAAAAACTGTGCATATTCTTTGATGCATAAATATCTTTTGCTGGAGGACTTATTCCAGATATGGAAAGATGTATTCATAAGCTATGTCATGACTTGAATTGACCATTCTATTTCAACAGAACTACAATGATTTTTTTTCTTAAATAGTTTTTTGTCAAGTTGGTTTCCTTTCTTTTTTTTAACATTTCTTTATTTTTTTTTTTACAAATAGTTTATTGTCAAGTTGGTTTCCATATAACACCCAGTGCTCATCCCAACAAGTGCCCTCCCCCATGCCCATCAGCCCCCTTCCCCCCTCTCTCTCACCCCCATCAGCCCTCAGTTTATTCTTAGCATTCAAGAGTCTCTCATGGTTTGCCTCCCTCCCTCTCCCCAACTATTTTTCCCCTTCTTTTCCCCCATGGTCCTCTGTTAGTTTCCTCCTAATCCACCTATACGTGCAAACATATGGCATCTGTCCTTCTCTGCCTGACTTACTTCGCTCAGCATGACACCCTCTAGTTCCATCCGTGTTGCTACACATGGCCAGATTTCATTCTTTCTCATTGCCATGTAGTATTCCATTGTATAAATATACCACATCTTTTTTTATTCTTTTTTTCCTTAGTTTATTGTCAAGTTGGTGTCCATATAACACCCAGTGCTCATGCCTACAAGTGCCCTCTTCCATGCCCATCACCCCCCTTCCACCCTCAGTTTGTTCTCAGCATTCAAGAGTCTCTCATGGTTTGCCTCCCTCCATCTCCCTCACTATTTTTCCCCTTCTTCTCTCTCTTCGTCCTCCGTTAACTTCCTCCTAATCCTCCTATACGTGCAAACATATGGTAGCTGTCCTTCCCTGCCTGACTTATTTCACTCAGCATAACACCCTCTAGTTCCATCACTGTTGCTACAAATGGCCAGATTTCATTCTTTCTCATTGTCATGTACTATTCCATTGTATAAATATACCACATCTTCTTGATCCATTCGTCCACTGATGGACACTTAGGCCCTTTCCATGATTTGGCTCTTGTTGACAGTGCTGCTATGAACATTGGGGTACATGTGCCCCTATGCATCAGCACTCCTGTATCCCTTGGGTAAATTCCTAGCAGTGCTACTGCTGGGTCGTAGGGGAGTTCTATTATTAATTTTTTGAGGAACCTCCATACTGTTTTCCAGAGGGGTTGCACCAGTTTACATTCCCACCAACAGTGTAGGAGGGTGCCCCTTTCTCCACATCCTTGCCAGCATCTAGAGTCTCCTGATTTGTTCATTTTAGCCACTCTGACTGGCATGAGGTGGTATCTCAGTGTGGTTTTGATCAGAAATACAATGATTTCTATCAAGCCAAAATACAAAGCAGTTATCTTGTTAAAATCCAATGACTTGGGTATTTTTGTATTAAAACTTATTTCTATTACTGATTTCTTAAGTACTTTAAAAATCTTGACCATTTTCCGCTTTTATTTTCTTCCTGTTTTGACCACTAATACCATTATTACAATTCCAGTCTGCAGTATTTGGATCATGCTTTTGCAGTTCCTTAACTACAAGGGTTAAGGTATTTTTCCCTAAAAATCTGCTCATACTGCTCCTTCTGTCTGCCATGTTCTTTCTTTACCTCTGCACAGATCTCTTCCTGATTCAAATGTCGTTTCCTTACTGAAGCAATTTCTTTCTGATCTTACCAGTTGGAAGTGACTGTTCAACATCTCTGACCTTCCAGTATCTTATTTTTTCTCTCTTTTATGACACCTAAAACTTTCTACTTTATAGTTATGTGTGTGCATATTCTGATCTTAATAGACCATAGACTCCTTGAGGTAGAGACTGTAATGCATACTGCCTTGTATTTAATGGATGCCTATGAATTTCTAACGAACCATCAACCAGTAAATTAGGCAGAGTCAATATTCAGGAGTGTTATTAAAAATGACAATCACCTAGCCCACTGGTCCAATATCTAAAACAAAACTGAATCCATGCAAATAGGCCAAATGCATTAATGTCCCTGGAATACCCTGACTCATGTAATCCTTTAATCACCTTAATACCCTTTTTATTTTTTTAGGTTTATTTTTTTATTTATTTTGAGAGAGAAAGAGAGAGAGAGCATGCAAGGGACCGAGAGGGAAAGCAAGAGAATCTTGAGCAGATTCCATGCTCAGCACAGAGCCTAATGTGGGGCTCTATTTCACAACTCTAAGATTATGACCTGAGTGGAAATCAAGAGTCGGATGCTTACCCAACTGAGCCACCCTGATGGCCCAACACCCTGCTTTAAAAGACCACCATCTGGTCAAAAATATGGTAAAAGGGGCCATGAACCAAAGAACTTTTTAACCAATGAGGTCTGGATAAAACTTTTATTAGGACATTTACTATACCAACTAGGCATATACACCAAATCTTCAGTTTCCACCAAGAATAAACTATTTTTTTTAAGTGAACCTCACAAACTCCTGGAATTCTATTTTAATTAAATAGCCAATTTATCTCTTTCCACCCTCCATTCCCCTGTATAGCCAGCATGCACATGGACATGTGAACGTGCACACCCACACACACACTCCTCATTGTTCCTGTTCCTCTGTTTCTCATCATCTTGGTTTGCACCATTAATTTATCAAGCCAATAGTCTGAGAATCCCCCTCAACTCCTGCCCCCAACCCCTTCTCATGTCTTCACTCTTGCCTCTGCAGCCCACATCTCACAGCTGATCCCAGGCCCGTCTCTGAGTAGTACTGTCAACATCCTGATTCCAGGTCTTGCTGTCTCAGCCGGCAAAACCCCAACCCTGGGTCAGTCCAGCTGTTCTTCCCTCCTACCCCAGGCTGGAAGGGCTGCTGGAGAAAACCACCCAACAGCGCAGATCATGTCACTGGACATTCAGTCTCCAGCTTCCACCGAGCCCTGTACACCTGCCGTCCTGTGCCCTTGTCAGCTGTCTTCCCAGCAGCCACTCCAGGCCTCCCTCTATGCCGTGCCCTCCTGCAGTTCTAGAGGATTCATGCTATCCAGATCCCTCTGAGCTCCATTCCACTGACCCCACGCCACACAAGAGGTCTCTCCACCAGGTGTCCTCAGCCACCTCAAGCCCCGCATGTCCCTGAGACCTGTTCTCTCCTGCATTCCTCTGTGAATGGAATCACTACACATTCACACAATTGCCCACACCCCCTATTCAGGTGTCATCTTCTCCAATCAACCATATAATAACTGTTTATTGAAAACTCACTATGAACCAGTGTTCAAGCAGTATACCCATTAATTGATTTAATCACCACAACGACCTTAGATGTAGGTGCTATTATTCACCCCAAATCACGGATTAAAAAAACAAAAAACAAAAAAACTAGAGGCACAGAGAAGGTATATAACCTGCTCTGGATTCCATACTAGTAAAGGCTAGACCTGGGAGGAGAGCCAGTCACTCTAGTTCCAGAGTCCACACTCGTAATCATGATGCTATTCTGCCTTAACCTCCTGGGTATCTCACAAATCTATCTCCTCCTTTCCACCCCTGTAGCCCTCCTTTTTTAATGTAACTCTTATGTTTTGCCCAGGCGACCAGAACAACCTCTTAGCTGACCTCCCTGACTCCAGCATCACATTCTGACAACACCCCTATCCCCTAGCCATTCTCTGCACTGAAGCCACAGTCACTTTCTAAAGCTAAAATGTGGTCATGTTATTTCCCTGCCTAAAAACTTTTAGTCCAGAATACTCTGTAAGCTCCTTAGCATGATATACATCCCAGGAACTTGCTCTTTTTGCACTTCATGCTCAACTT
The DNA here is from genome assembly GCF_008692635.1 of Crocuta crocuta. Classification (NCBI taxonomy): domain Eukaryota; kingdom Metazoa; phylum Chordata; class Mammalia; order Carnivora; family Hyaenidae; genus Crocuta; species Crocuta crocuta. Next base: position 836,293 of record NW_027528867.1, read on the forward strand.
GCAGTTCACAACCTCAGGGGTGCTCACACACCTCTAGACTCATACATGCCACCTGGAATGCCTTTCCTTCCACACCCCCATCTCCACTAATGCCCATTCCTCTTTCCTGGACTCAGATGTCACCTTTTTCAGAAAGGCTTCTCTGACCCTGCAAGGCTGCCCCTTCTTTATGATCTCATTCTCACCCCTACCATGGTTATTTATTCAACTCCCTCTGCTAGTAGACTGTAAGTTACTCAAGAACAGAAACTTTGTCTTTTCCATCACTGTGTTCTCAGTGGCCAGTATACTGCCTCATGCATCTGCTTATTTAATAAATGTGTTAAAATTAATTAATTAATCCATACAAATGACTTTCCACAGTCCCCAAATGTGTCTGGCTTTTCATACCTCTATACGCTTATATAAGCTCATCCTTTCTTCTCACTTCCCTATCCCTATCTGCCCAGCAAACTTCTATTCATCCCATAAAACCCATCACAAGGGTTCCCAGAAGTAAGGCTCTCGCTAATACAGTGTCAATTACTCTGTCCTTTGCATATGCCTCTATTATTGAATGTAATCCACCGTATTGCAATTATTTGCTTACAAGGCTGTTCCTACCTCCAAAATGTAACCTTGACTGTAGGGAGTATGTGCGAATGCAAAGAAAAAAGGCTCAGTTAATATTTGTTGAATTTAATTTAATATTAAATTGCACTTATTAAGAGAGAAATTTTCATGGGACTAAAATATTTCCCAGAAGAACTATTTTCCTTCTTTTGTTTTGTTTTCCCCAATTTAAATGTTAACCTTGGGTTCCTTCTGTGTTTCAATGTAACAGAATGTACATTAAGTCACAGTATCTTCCTTCAGAAAAAAGACAAGAAAAGGTATTCTCAGCTAATGCTTAGAAGGGAGAACCAAGCAGGATGGGGTTTGCATTAAAGCTCTGCCTGAGAGATTTGCAGCCTTGCAACAACAAAAGTTTTAGGGTACTCTTTTTTTTAGATAAAGTTTGTTTGTTTGTTTGTTTGTTTGTTTGTTTGTTTTGAGAGAGAAAGAGTATAAGCAGGGCAGAGAGAGGGAGAGAGAGAATCCCAAGCAGGCTCCGCACTGTCGGGGCAGAGCCCAGTGCAGAGCTCCATCTCACAAACTGGAAGACTGTGACCTGAGCTGAAACCAAGAGTTGGACACCTAACCGAATGACCCACCCAGGTGCCCCATACGATAGATGTTCCTAAGCACAAAATTCATTTTCTTCACAAAGTTGACTTTTGCTCATCTCTGGGAACTCATAAGGGAGCCAAGTCTAAAAGTATTCACATGTAGAAGGGGTTGCGGCCTGGTATAGCTGAATTTCATGACATATATTATTAAATTAGTGAACACCTCCCACCCAGACCCTTGGGGACATGTACATGCCACATAAACAACCATCATGACCATTGTAACTATCTCCCATCCCTCACCTCTATTCATCTCTTCTTGCTTTCCCTTCATCTTAAATGTCTCAAAGACTTATTGCCTTGTATTTTTATTCTTGCCTTCTCCTTCCATCCCCAAGTCCCTCCTTTGCTGAGAGCCAGACAAAAAATTGGCAAAAACATCTCAGAACAAGTTAAAATCTTTTCTACCCAGTGAGCAACATGTAAGACAAAAACAAATCTCAAAGAACTTCCATGCCAAACACTGTATTTCATGTTTATTCATGCACTGCAGTAGCCCACACACCTCTAACATATTTAACTAAATATATAGGTTGACAGACTAAAGATGCTTTTCCATAATTCTGAAAAATAATTTTTTTCCTCTCAGAAGGTATCATCAGCAGTAATAAACCAAAACCCTGAAGAAGTATTCTGTTTTTATCAAGGTCAAAGTTTTTAGAATCCTCAGACCTCGGTTTTAATCTTCCCAAGCCTCTGTTTTCTCATCTGTAAAATGGAGGTAATAGTAGTGAGCCTCCTCTAATAGTTATCTATTGCCATGTAACAAATTGCTCCAAAACTCAGTAGTTGGAAACAACACAAAACATTTGTCATTTCTCACAGTTTCTGTGATTGAAGATTTTGAAAGATGCTGGTGTAGGCGATTCTGGATTAGGCTCTGTTAGGAGTTTGCAGTCAAAACTGGCAGCAAGGGCTGCAGCTCTCTAAAGGCTTGACTAAGGCTGGAAAAATGTACTTCCAAGATGGCTCATTCACATGGCTAGCAAGGTGGTCCTGGCTCTCAGGGGGACACCTCAGATCCTCTCCTCATGGGTCCCTCTACAGGGCTGCTTAAGTGTCCTCATGGCATGATGACCTTCAGAGAAAGCAGCCCAAGAGTCCAAGGGAGAGGCTGTCATGTCCTTTGTGACCCAGAAATCATGCACCATCATTTATGCAACACCAATCATCTCTATTCAGTGCAGGAGAAGCCACATGAGGACGTGAAGACCAGAAAGGGAGGCTCACTGGGAGCCATCTTGAAAGTCAGATACCACTGTGATCCATGTTTAATATGAGGATTAAATGAAGATAGTGTTTATAAAATACTTGACTTTGTACAGTCAAGTATTTTATAAATACTTTGTACAGTACCTGGCATTATAATTGGTCTTAGTTTTAGCATTAGCAGAAAGCTTGGTTTAAGAAGAAAAGCAATGAATCCATTCATGTCTTCAATTTCTGCTACTGCCACAGCAAGGGTAGGGCAATTATACTCTGGAACACTGATAAATTTTTCTTTACCCCCAAACACCATTTTAGCAGGATAATATCAAAGAAAACCTTAGGGGAAATGGTCAAATGCAACATGACTTTTGTTGTCAGTGAGGGGTTCTTCAGAAACTCAGAATAAAAGGACTAATTTTAATGTTTTAATCTTACTTCATCTTCTGTGTTTCTACTGTTTCTAAAGCTGTTACGCTCCTTGGTTTTCTATTTGTCTTATCTCTTTTAAGTTGGATTACTTTAGATGTCACAGGTTTCTCACTGGCCTCTGCTTTCTTTCTCATTGAAATACTTCCTGAAAACAATCTGTCTCTGCAAAATGTATGACCTATTATGTCTGATGTAGATTAGAGAGATAAATTTCACAAAGAATCCTCTTGTTTGACCTATGGTGAAGAAAACAAAAGTGAAGATGTGTTTTCTTCTGGTCACCAATTCCAATGTGGGGGGTGGGAAAGTAGGGCTGAGGGGAATGATCCCCACACCAAGAAGCAATTCTCAGGATACCAGTTGGCTGTCGTACAATTCAACTCAATTCTGACACTATCGACCCAGAGTTAGCATCAGATTCTACAAGTTAAGGGTTCATTCCTACAAGACTCTCTCCCCCACGACCACCAGATGCTCACCACAAACCCAAGAGTTGTTACCTGTACTGTGACCACCTAGAGATAAATCAGAGGTTTCCAAGACCCATCCTCAGGTTCAGTTAACTTCTTTGAGTGACTCCCAGAACTCAAAGAAACATTTCACTTAACTAGAGCATGGGTTTATTATAAAAAGATATAATTTAGGAACAGCCAGATAGAAGAGATGCAGAGGACAAGGTATGTGGGAAGGGGTACAGACTTTCCATGCCTTCTCTCAGGGCTCCACTCTCCCCAAATCTCTACATATTCACTAACCTGGAAGCTTTCCAAACCCTGTCCTTTTGGACTTTTATGGAGGACTTACTACACAGGCATGATTGATCAAATGTTTGGTCATTAAAAACTGGTCCTTGGCCCTGCACTGAATCTGGAACCTGCTTGGGATTCTCTCTCTCCCCCCTCGCCCCCACCCTTCCCCTATTCGCTCACTCTCTCTCTCTCTCAAAATAAGTAAATATTTCATGTGTCTGTTGGNTTTTTAAAAATTTTATATTAAAAGAAAACAAAACACTGATTCAACCTCCAGCCCCTCTCTCCTCTAGCCTCCCCTCCCCAGAGGTGGGTAGGACTGAAAGTTCCAACCCTTTAATGATATGATGGTTCTTCTGGCAACCAGACCCTCATCCTCAGGTGGGGTCCAGAAGTCATCTCATTAACATAAAAAAGACACCTTTATTGCTTTCCTCACTCAGGAAATTCCAAAGGTTTTAGGAGCTCTGTACCGAAATGATGAAAACCAAATACATATTTTGTATTATAAACCCAAATATCACAAGATGGTGAAAACTAATTTTCCTAGGCCTCAAATTACAAAAAGAACTGCTTCTCTGAGAAAAATGTCACGTGCTAGAAGCCTGTTAAAATTTAGAACCAGGCCAGATACAGTCAGGGAACAAGTCAAACAGCCAACTATGAGCCATATGGGAAGAAGGTAATGTTAAAAAACAAAATTCAACTAAGTAAACTTGAAGATCAAGTTGGCTTTATTCAATTATTCATGAATAGGGCAGAATCTCATTGAGTAAAAAGAAAGGAGCTCCAAAAAGCTCTACTAAATGGAAGGGTTAGATAGGCAGATGGGGATGGGAAAAAGAAAGTTAAAGTAATGGATTATTTCAGGCAATAGTCACTTTTCTACAGGGGATGGGATCTATCAAGCAGATTACCTCACTACTGACCAGGTAATTCCAGATTGAATGATCAAAGGTAACATTCCTAGGAGAGGCTGAAACTGCATATTAGGTAGTAAGTCTTGGTTTGCTGACTTGGGCTTAGCATAAGTGACCCATGTGGGGTCATTTTTTTGTTTTGTTTTGTTTTAACACTAAGGACAGGAACAGAGAGAACCACAGCTGCAGTAAGTGTTTATTTATTATTTGTGAACCCTAATTCACATCATTTTCATAATTTAAACCAAGAATTTACAAGTATTACAGTTCAAAAATAGATTACTTTTCTTACATGGAATTCAATTATCTTTCGATTTAAGAGAGTATCTACTATTTGCAAAGTACTATATTAATTATAATATAGAATTAGGAGCACCTGGGTGGCTCAGTGGCTTGAGCCTCTGACTCTAGATTTTGGTTCAGGTCATGATCTCATGGTTCATGAGTTCAAGCCCCACATGATTCATGAGTCCCAGCCCTGCCTGGGATTCTCTCTCTCACCCCTCCCTGCCCCTCCCCTGCTTGCATGCGTGCGCACACATACACACACACACTCAAAATAAATAAACTTTAAAAATAAATAAATAAAATCATAATGGCTTTGAGGAGTGCAAAAGAAAGTGAGTGTTATGGCTTCTAGCACAAGCACCCAGAAATCTAACTGGAATTGACTTTGACTTTGCATATCTGCCTGCATTCAGGCTTGGTCACAACTCTAAGTGAAAAAATTATTGCAATTCGATTGAGCATGTGATAAATTCTTTTTTTTTTAATTTTTTAATGTTTTATTTATTTCTGAGAGAGAGAGAGGCAGCGTGAGCAGGAAAGGGTCAGAGAGAGAGAGAGCCACAGAATCCGAAGCAGGCTCCAGCCTCTGAGCTAGCTGTCAGCACAGAGCCCGACGCAGAGCTCGAACCCACGAACCGTGAGATCATGACCTGAGCTGAAGTTGGATGCTTAACTGACTGAGCCACCCAGGCGCCCAGAGCATGTGATAAATTCTGCTTTTAGTTACAATGAGGTGGATAAAAGATAAAGTGATATAGTCTTTTAAAAGATTTTACTGTGAAATTTTATATACATACAGAAAAGTTATATCCATTACAGCTCAATGAATTTTTTACCACATGAATATCCATGTCATGATCACCCAGGTAAAGATACAGAACACTGTCAGCACCCCCAGAAGGACCCTCACATCCCTTCTCAATCACTAAGCTGTTTCTCCCCACTAAAGGTAATCACTCTCTTCACTTTTGTAGAAATCACTTCCTTAATTTTCTTTTATTACCTAAGCATCCATCCCTAAGCACTATAGTTTTGCCCAGTTTCTAATATTTGAAACAATGGAATCATACAGTATGCAGTCCTCGGTGTCTGGCTTCCTCTGTTCTACTCTATGTATCTATTTCATTGCATATAGCTCCAACCTCTTTTCATTTAAGTTTAATAGTTTACTGTTTGAAATACACTATTATTTATTAATCCATTCTATTGGTTAACATTTGAGTTGTTTCCAGCTTGAGGCTATCATGAATAAGACATGAACAGTCTTACAAATGTCTTTCTTCACACAAGGCCAAGCAGACCATATATCTCAGAATGGAATTGTTGGATTGTAGGGTAAGCGTATCTGAAACTATGGGAGATAATGCTAAGCAGCCTTCTAAGTTATTGTACTTCTTTATGCTCCCACCAGCAGTGTATGAGAGATCTGGTTGCCACCCAAATTTGCTAACACTTGCTATTAGCAACCTAAATTTTAGCTATCCAATGGTGTATCATCATAGCTCACTGTGCTACTAATTTGCATTTTCCTGATTACTGACGAGATTGAGTATCTTCACATATGCTGATTGTCCATTTGGATGTCCCCTTCTTTGAAATGTCTTATGAAGCAAATCTCTTGACTTTTTCTTTTCGGTTGTCTTTTATTTCTTGATTTGTGGAAGTCCTTCAAATATTATAGATGCAAACATTTTGTCAGTTCCATATTTTTGTAAATGTCTTTGCCCACTCTATGGCTTGTTTTTTGTTTTTGTTTTTTTTTTTTTTTTAAATATTTATTTATTTCTAGGAGAGAGACAGCGTGAGCAGGGGAGGGACAGAGAGAGAGGGAGACACAGACTCCGAAATAGGCTCCAGGCTCTGAGCTGGCAGTCAGCACAGAGCCCGACGCGGGGCTCGAACCCACGAACCGCGAGATCATGACCTAAGCGAAAGTCGGACGCTTAACCGACTAAGCCACCCAGGCGCCCCTATGGCTTGTTTTTTCAAGTGGCTTCATGGGCCAACTTTCGGTTTATCCCTATTCCGTTGAGGCAGCCCTTTGAAGTCCAAATCCGAACAGGAATTCACCTGGAGTCTTTTACCCTTGGGAGGCCCTGGTCACCAATCTCTGTTGCTTTAGCCCACAAAGACTGTCCCAACTCTTAGTCTCTCAGCTTCTTTCTCAGAAGTTGTATGCACTCTCAGGGGTTCTAATTTTGGGGCTCAATTCCCTGGGTACCTGTTCCCCCTAGAGATGGCTTGATAATTTTCACCACCTTGTTAGCCTTCTGGTGCCTTGAAGCAGGCTTCTGTTTATAAGATGTCCAGGTTTCCTAGATGTCCTCAGCAGGAGGACAGACGTGCACTACCCAGTCTACCCTTCTGAGAAGCAGATATCCTCATTTGCTAAGAGTGTAGATGGTAAAAGGGGAGAAAATCTAATTCGTGCCTAATGAATTTTTCCAATGCAAAAATATTCCAATGCAAGTTGAAAATTTGAAGATAAAATCCAAAAATGAAGCACAATACAAACAGCGACTAGGACTAGTGAAATTTAAGTTACAGCACTCCTCAGATGTCTGAAATTAACCTGGATTATCCATTTTTGCCACCTAATCCAAGATTTACAGAGCTGATGTCTTGACATTGTTATTTATTTTAGGCATCAAGTGAGAGACAATTAGTGTCAACTTGGTGTATTAACAATGAATACCTACTTGCAGAACTTGAATGGCCAGAAGTAAACATTTTAATTTCTCTACCGAGCAACCAAGGACATATTTTCCAGCCCCTTCTCACTTGAAGAACCAAAAAAGGCAATAAATTTTTTTGAAAAGGTATATTAAAATTGAGACTGTCTAAGCTTTAGCTAGATCTTCTTTCAGAAAGTGTCCTGATCCATGTATGGATCTGAATTATGAGACACTATTACAGATACTCTCAGACGACCTGGTAAAATGCATAGTTCTTTTCTCTAGAATGCCCAGCTTCTCCTTCCAAGTCCATTAACCCTACTAGTATAGTCAGGTCCATTTTGTTTAGGTTCTCAGGCTGCCCTGTTTCCCCTGATCAAACTACAAGGTTATTTAGAGATAAATCTCTGGAGCTCTCTTTTTCAGCGCCACCGTCTTTCCCATGCTAACTTAAACTCATCCTACAGGGGTCAGTTGAAACATCACTGTCTCTAGAAAGCCTTTTCTGAAGTCTTACAGTGATTTTACTTTTCACATATTAAGTAAATAATTTGTATAACTAGATTTCTATGTCTGCCTTCTTCACCAGAGAGAAAGTCCCATGAGATAAGAGATCCTGACCCATCATCCTCATCACTGGTATATATGCCTAACATAATGCCTAGCATGGAGTCAATAAATATTTGTTGAATGATTGGATAGGTAGCTAAATCACTAAACCACATATGCTTCCTTTCTCAAAGATATCTTCATTTAAAAAAAAAGAATCATTTGTCAGATTTTTCTCTAAGTTTTTACCACCCTCTATCTATTTATCCTTCTTCTGAAATCAAAACTATTTTCCCTCAGAGAAACACCCCGCTCTTTACCCCAGTCCAGGAGTGGCTTATCCCAATATCACATCTCTCTGGACACAGTGATTGGTCCTGGACATGGCAAGTGATTAGAGTCAAACCAGTGAGAGCCAATGAGGCTTAATTCTGACTTTACTGGAACTGCTGCCAAAGAGGCACCTTTCTTTCCACTGAGGTTGCTGACAGGTAGGTTATGAGCTTGAACCCGTCAGCAGCCCTCTTGCCCCTCTGAGAGGAGAGAGGCTGTTAAGAATGAAGCCACACATGAAAGCTGTGCTATTAGAATGAATTTTGATGAAATCATTTAAATCCTTAGATCCAGCCAGGAATTTCTAAATTATCTGAGCCAATTAATATTCTATGACACAAATGTCATCTGAGCTATATTCTGTGGCCGTAGTCTCTTGACAAAGTGAAATCCTTATAAATAACTGCAGACTGTCTATTATTTCTAATGTGTTACCATAGCATGAAGAGCTTGAGAACCATTTAGGCCAAAATTTCCAAAGGCAGTTTTTGATGGCCTTGTTCATTTTGTCAAATATGTGGATATAAACATGGCAGACAAGCTACTTTAAATCCATGTTTGCTTTATTAAAACATAACTTCTACTGTATATACCACTGATTCTGTTACCACCAGATCCTACAGACCAGTTGGCTTGCAGAAACACACTAATGGAATGACTCTGATTTCTACAACTATTACACAGGATGAATATTCATTTGAAGAATTTGCTTCAATTCACAACACACACACATCATTCAAGGTGAACTATTTTATAGGCTTCTTATGAATGCCAGGCAATTCATATTGCTTTCATTGCAGCAATTCATAAACAAATACATAGTTATTTATTAATTGGCTGCAAGAAAGAAGAGATACTGAAATTACCATTAATTGATAACTAAATTTCATTATTTTGAATTTAACCATCAAATCAATCAATCAGTTTAACCATCAACTCATATTTTAATGTCAACAACAAATGTAGTGGCCCCCTCCTGTTGGTATAGCAAAAATTAAAAATAATTTTTGTAAAAGGCTGCAGTCTACCATTTCTTTACAACTCCTTTGTGGAAGAAATAAAAGCAAAGGAAAATATTGGGTATGTAAATTTCTTTTCCTAACACAGCAATCCGTAATTCAAGTGTCCTTTCCTCCAGTGTGCTGTATCAATTATTCTAATTATGGAATTTTCTAACATGAGAAAATATCTTCTCATATGCATATAATGGGTTTAGTAAATATTTTCTCAAACCTATGTATCTTACTTGGATTCAAAAATGCATACTCAATTAGGAATACCCAACAGCTCTTAACTCCTTTTAATACTCTACTTTTATAAAGGATTTCTTCTGGCTGTCTAGTATAATTCCCCATACACACACACACCCACCCATTCTCCTTCTTCCTTTAAGAACCCACTGCCCTGTACAGAAAGGGTAGAGAGACCTGGCCAAACAGAGTGTACAATTCTCGTAATGCTCTGGATGGTCTTCGGTGTGAGCATGTGACTCTAATAATGCCAATCGGAATCCTTCCCTTGAATAATAGCTGGATCTTGATAAAGAGAGTAATTTTTCCTTGGATTTTCTGGGCTGAACATGAATTTAAAGCTATTGGCAGCCATCTTCCTCACCACATGCAAAAGGTACTTTTTAAAAAAAACAACAACATGTATTTATTTATTCATTTTGAGAGAGTGAGAGAAAGAGTGAGCAGGAAAGGGGCAGAGAGAGAATTCCAAACTGGCTCCAGGCGTGGAGCATGACCACAGGGCTCAGTCTTACAACCATGAGATTGTGACCTGAGGCGAAATCAGGAGTCAGCCGCTTAACCAAGTGAGTCTCCCAGGCACCCCATGGAAAAAAGCTTTCTTGAAAAAAAAAAAAAAGGAGATAAAAGCAGAAAGGTGAACAGGATGGATAGATGATAGGAGGAAAGAATGATGAATATGAGTGAACCATATTGCTATTAAAAGCAAATCTAAACTTTGCAGCCCTGGTACAAGTGGTTCATCTTTTGATCCTATGAGCCATCCTAGTGTCCTAACTAAATGGACTACTAAATTTCTTATTTTAATTGAGCCGTACTGAAGTTTGAACTAAGTTTCTATTACTTGAAATCTAGCAGTCTCTAGATTATTATTATATTTTTAGGAATCATACATTTCTTAAAATTTACTCCTGGGGTTTATTAGGAAGATTTGCAAATAACTAACACATAATGGAGCAAGTTGCTATTTACAAAGGCAAATTAAAAATGCCTTATTTCTATCAGAGTAGGAGAGAATAAGCTTATATATTTTGCACTTATATATAATGCATAGACTAATTCATTTGTACCATCAAATGTACCATCCAGGATGGCTAAAAGTCTGGAAATCATGGAAAGTCATTAGATATTTGGATTAAGTAACCCAGGACAGGTAATTTCATACACAAATTATCCCACATCTGAATATAAGTAGCACATAACAGAGTCTCTGCAGAAGTTTACATTGATCCAAGAATTCTGGGTCATCTGAGTCCAAAAGATAACTAGATATACTTCATTTTCATACTTCAAATAAGTATACAACACTATAGAGGGTTAGAGAGAAAATTCTTTACAAAAAACTGGTACATTTTACATATATTTCCTCTAAGTACTAACAAAATAGAGTTATTTGCAAATATTATTTAAAAGTGATCTGAGCCTGGGTGGCTCAGTCAGTTAAGCGTCCAACTTCGGCTCAGGTTATGATTTCAAGGTTCATGAGTTTGAGCCCCATGTCAGGCTCTCTGGTGAGCACTCAGAGCCTGGAGCCTGCTTCAGATTCTGTGTCTCCCTCTCTCTGCCCCTCCCCCACCTTCTCTCTCAAAAATAAACAAACATTAAAAAAATTTTTTAAGTAATCTTATTTGTTAATCAAATTCTTCTGACAAAAATAATGCCTGGGAATCAAATTTCCTTTCACAGAAATTAGTTAGAATACTTTTCATAAAGCCTGCCATACATATTAGAGCAAACCTGGATTTACTCTTTGACCCTTCCACGGCTCCAACTAACATGAATGAAGAAAGGCACTGGTGCTTTCATCAATCTCCACCAGCCATTCGGGATGTGGTAATTCCCAGAAGCAAGTGAACAGCAAACTAGCTTGACCCTGCTCAACCTGAGTGCTTTCAGCACTGATCATTGTCTCATACATCCTCACTAGCAGCTACTTGTTAAATGCTGTATGTCTACCTTTTATTAAAATGTCAAAAGTAACTCTTTTATTTCATACTGGGTGGCTGTGACAACAGAATTCAGTAATGAAAACTAATGACAGAGATTGGTTACATACTATAAAACTATACTTGAACCATCTGGCATAAAACAGGGCCATTTTTCTTCTCTCAGTTATCACACTGGTATATATTGACTATGAAATTCTTAGTGTGTTGGTGTCACAGAGCTTGGCCAGATCGATTTCTATTACAATAGTATGAAAAATACCTGTATCCAGCCTACATTTCTAATAATAAGAAAAATATATTTTTCTCCTAAAATTAAAGAGGACTTCCATTTCCAGTAAATGCCAGGTAACAGTTGGTTGAACCAACCATTTATGTGAACACTACTAAAAACTTGAGGTGAAAAAATTGTAATCTTCTTAAAAGTATTAAAAGGCTATCAATATAGTAAGCAATCATCAGACCAAAATCTAAACGCACTACAAAAGTAAGCAAAGCCCTCAACTCCATAGTCGCTTTTGCCCTAGGGCATTCACTAATCTTGAAAAACTGGGGCATTGCTTGGTGGCCTTGCTGGGCAGGGAGACAGAAGTCAATGATTAGAGTCTGCTCAAGATGGGAAATATAATGAGAAATCTTTTTTCACTTTACGCTGGGACCCAAAATTACAGCTGGCCACTCCATCACCATCCCCTGAAAGCCATAGAAAAACTTGTCAAGGTGCTAAACAGAGAAAGAGAAGAAAAAGAAAAAGAAAAGGAAAAAACATCCCAAAAGTTGGGGTCACTTGTGACTCAAAATTGCAGCCCACATCCATACTGCTAAACTGTCCAGAGAACTCCAAACCATGAGTTAGGTCTAGGGCATTCCCAGATTAACAGAACCTAAGATGCGGGTCAGAAGCAATTATCATTCTCTTGTCCAGGAAGGCACCATCAATGCCAAACCTCAAAAACTAAAAAATCCCTACATTTTAGGACAATGAAGAATAGAAATCAGCAAACACACAAGAAAACTAGACACCATGAACAAAATTAGCAGAAACTAAAGATATTAGAAAGACCATCAAAGGTTTCACATAGGGCACTTATTAGATACAGACTATAAAAAGAACTGTGTTTCTACTGTTTGAAGTACTAACAGATAAACTTGAAGTTATCTTCAGAGCACAGGAATCTATTTTTTTTTTAATTACAACAATTCTGGGGTGCCTGGGTGGCTCAGTGGGTTAAGTCCAACTCTTGATTTGGGCTCTGGTTATGATCTCATGGTTTGTGAGTTCAAGCCTCAAGTTGGGCTCTATGCTGACAGCTCAGAGCCTGCTTGGGATTCTTTCTTCCTCTCTCTCTGCTCCTCCCCAACTCATGCTTTCTCTTTCTCTCTCAAAAAATAGATAAACTTTAAAATTAAAAAATAAAGTAAAATAAAATTACAACAATTCTTTAAGACAATGGGACTTAAAAAATGTCAACATCCTGAAAAACAAAACCCAAAAAGCCCCTTCCTCCTCAGATGTCGAGGGAACTTATCAGGGCACCTGGGTGGCTCAGTCAGTTAAACGTCTGGCTTTGGCTCAGGTCATGATCTCACGGTTCATGGGTTCAAGCCCCACGTCGAGCTCTGTGCTGACAGCTAGCTCGGAGCTTGGAGCCTGCTTCAGATTCTGTATCATCTCCCTCTCTCCCTGACCCTTCCCCTCCTCACGCTGTCTCTCTCTCCCTCTCAGAAGTAAATAAAAAACATTTTTAAAAAATGTCAAGGGAACTTATCTACACTAAAGGAAACTAAAAAGCTTAACAATGCAAAGTAGCATGTGATCCTTGACTGGATCCTGGACTTCATTTTTATTTTTATTTATTTTATTTATATTTTAGTTAATATACAACACGATGGGCTAGATGGGTGTTGGGTATTAAGAAGGACACTTGCTGTAATGAGCACTGAGTGTTGTACGTAAGTGATGAATCACTAGACTTCATTTTTAAAAACCACTATAAAGATTATTGAAAAACTGAGGAAATATGAACATGTAGTGTATATCAGAAAATACTATATCAATTTTAAGTTTATAGACTGTGATAACAGCATTATGGTTATGTAAAAGAATGTTCTTAATCTTAGGAAATACCTGCTAAGTATAAAAAGGAGCAGTGTCATTATATTTCCCATTAGAAGTCATATATTTGCTTTCAAGTGATTCAAAAGAGAGAGACAGAACAGAGGCAAATGTGGTAGAATGATAACAACAGCTGATGATGTGGAGTAAAGAGTACTTAGGTACGATTACTTCAAGTTTTTCTTAGATTTGAAAATTTTTAAAAACAAAATGTAGGAAGGAGTTGTACAGCAGATTCAAAAAAGATTCAAACAGAACATCTAGCAATGAAAGATACCAACTAAATTTGGAAATTTTGGATAGATAATAAGCATATTTTAAATAGCTGAGGAGAATATGAGTGAACTAGAAAACAGAGCAGAAGAATTATGCAGGTCAGTACATGGAGTGACAAAGAAACAGAAAATACACAACTGAGGTCAAGAAACATGAAGGACAGAAATTTAATGTCATTGGAGTCTTGAGTGAAAGAAAAGAGAGGAGTCAGAGTCAAAAACTGAAAACTAATAGCTGAGAATTCTACTGAAATGTTGGAAAAGACCAATCGAGAGATCCAAAAAGCCCATCAAATCTCAATCTACACAGATGGAGAAAAAAATGTGGGGCACCTGGGTGGCTCAGTTGGTTAAGCACCCGACTTTGGTTTAGGTCATGATCTCACAGTTCATGGGTTTGAGCCCCGCATCAGACTCTGTGCTGACAGCTAGCTCGGAGCCTGAAGCCTGCTTCAGATTCTGTATCTCCCTTTCTCTCTGACCCTCCCCTGCTCAAACTGCCTCTCTCTCTCTCTCAGAAATAAATAAAACATTAAAAAAATTTTTTTAAATGTACACCTAGAGAGGGTGACGAAAAACAGAGAGAGACAGAGAGAGACAGAGAGCAAGAGACACAGAGTGAGAGAGAGAAGTTATTAAAAGAGCCAATAAAATATATTATTTTCAACAGGGCCATGATTTCCTAGGAGCTAATTTCTCAATGCAGCAGAAGCCAGAAGAGGGTAGAATGATTAATTCAAATGTGCTTGAAGAAAAAACTGCCATCTTTTAATTCTATAACCAGCCAAAATATCTTTCAAGAGTAAGGGTGAACTAAGGACAATTTTAGATAAATATGGAAAGTTCAACCTAGCACCTTCACACCTACTCAATTAGCACTTCATGAATTTTCATTTAACCTGCACTGAAGTATAACATTCTGCTCTCCAGTAGTCTGCTGTTTCCTCCAACATACAACTATAGGATGGATACAAGAATAATGTCCAACCATTGCTGAAAATGATTCTGAAATGGCTAATACACAAATTGACCCCCATCTGAAGTCTCCATGGTGCTTCCAGTTGTCATTCATACAAGTTCATGAATACGTGCACATCCATACTAATGTACCACTTTTCCAACATGAGGAACCAAAACAATGTGAACTCAGCAGGGATCTCATTGTCCCTGATTCATAATAATATGTCTGCCTTATGGTTCTGTATTAATTACTTTACAAATAGAAATACCATTACCCATATATAAATTTCACTTCTGAACAGAACAAAACAAAACAAAGATCCATGAGTGGTGACCTCAAACTGAACTGGTTAAATTTAGGGACTCATTTGTAAAGGTCAGTGTCCCTTGCTGCAAACCCACTTCTTATGCAGATGAGAAGTGTAACCTGCCCTTTGGCACTGGGCATAATTAGCCAGCTGCACTCTTCTAATAAGGTGCAGATGGTTAATTACCCTAGCAAATAACTGCTTACTTGTGGGCACAAAAGCCTGTACCTAAAATCATTGAAAGTATATTGGGCCTATTTTTGTTCATGCAAACAAAAACACTTCTTGCAAGGTTTCATCTGTGAACAGAGCACCACAGGCTCACAGGCACTTCTCTCGGGGAGACCCATTAACAACACTTCTGGGGTCTGGTTCAAGGGAGGGACCACTGGCCACAAAGCTGTATTTCAAGTGGTGAAATATTTCATGGGGTGCCGAATCCTTGTTGAAAAATCTCCTCAAGTTGATTCATTGCAATAGGAATCATAGATGGAACAGAATTGGAACCCAAAGTAAATTCTATACTCTTTCTATACTTTTCATAAGAGTATAGAAATGAGAACTCTGAAATAAAATAATTTTTTCACAAGCAAATATTGTCAACATTAGTTGTCTTAAGAAGAAAAAAAAATCTAATTTTCCTGTGCCCTTGAGGAATGTCATGGGCTAGCTGAGAAACCAGAATTTAGGAAGCCATGTAAGATACAACATATCCAATGATTGTCAGTGACTGTTCCAAAGATCCCATTTAAAAATGTAATCTATCAATATTCCTATGGCAAGAATAGCATTCGGGGAGAAAGCAGAGAAGGGGTAACTACTCCTTGAAACCAGTGTTTAGAAGCCCTCTGCAGCTGCAAGGCTCTAAGGGCCTTGCAGGGTCATGGTGACGGGGCGGGGGAACAGAATACTAATCTACTTGAGTCTGCACAGAAACTTTCCTCTGAAGAACCCACAGGGTGTGTGATTCCATTCAGTTTAATTGTATGTTAGAGAAGAGGAAAAGCTGCTTGCCATAGTTTTAACTGCTAAGAACACACTCTCTTTTAAGGAACCATCTGTTTAATTATAATTACAAGCAGCGATGTAAAAACACAAATGCTTAACAAGTACAAACTCCCCTACCACTAACAGTTTTAACATAACGAGCCATATTGTGAAAGAGTATGTTGTCTTTTCCTTCTCTGCAATATTTCACGATTTAGCAAATGACAGCCTACCATTTATTATGGAATCTCATTCTGGTAAAGCTGAAGTTATTAATTACTATTCTTAGATTATATCCCTCAGTTACTCCTTTTTATTAAACCTTAATTCCCTCTGAGAGTGACGGGAATTATATCAGAAATGAAATACATACGGCCCCTTTTTTTTCCACCTCCTGCTAAAATCTTTGAGGTTCCATATAATACACATCACCTATAATTAATTACAAGGGACATTCCAAAGTATTGCAAGACTAATTTTTTGGCTTTCATAAACACAAATTTCTGCCTTCCTGGTTTTGAAATATGCTTACAACACTGTTATTATTTTAAAAGCCACAAGTATTGGTAATTGTTTTCAGGCATGAATAAAAATAGCTTAACTTTGAAATTTATTTTAATTAGGGATTTTTCAAAGCCACTGCTGAAAACTTGGGTGGATTGTTTATAATAAAAACAAGCATCAACAACATAGTTGTGGAGAACATAGAATTAGGGAAAGTTATTTAACTTCGGCGCACAATAGTAGTTTAAAGAAATAAAAACAGACACAGACGCAGTCAGATCATAATGTTATTAGAGCAACTTTACATTCAGGACATTTAAAATAGGCTATTAAAGCAAGAACATGCCACATAAAATGCAGGAGATTTATGAACTACCAAGAAATTACAAGAGATTTCTTTCTTAGTCATTTCACACTAGTCTTCCTTCCTTCCTTCCTTCCTTCCCTCCTTCCCTCCTTCCTTCCTTCCTTCCTTCCTTCGTTCCTTTTTTTCTTTCTTTCTTTTCAGAGAAAGAGCATGCAAGTGCAGGAGCAAGGAGGAGCAGAGGTAGAGAGGGAATCTTAAGCAGATTCCATGCCCAGTGCTGAGCCTAACACAGGGCTTGATCTCAAGACTGCGAGGCCATTACCTGAACCAAAAGCAAGAGTCGGACACTCAACTGACTGAGCCACTCAGGTACCCCAACACTAATTTTTCTTTAAAGTCAACCAAGTTGATTCTTTGGTATTCATTGTAAGATGAAGACCACTACTTTGACAAGATCATATACTTTCGGACAAGCCTTTCAATCAAGCAAAAAACATTTTTTAAAAGCCTGCTCCTCTTCCCTACCACCGCAAGGGGTAAATATGACTCTTAAAAAAAAATCAGAACTTAAGCACTTTAAATCCTCAAAGAAATGAAAAGACTGCACAGGTTTTCAAATTAAATCATGATAGGGGCATCTGGTGATTTGTGTGATTTGTCAATTCCTCAATTATCCTTCTCTGCCCAACCTGAAATTCTCGCAGCCATGATTTGACAATTATTTTTGCCTTATTTCAAGTCCTCATTCCCCTTGCAAGACATTTTTTATGAAGAGAAGTCAAATGCTAAGTGCTCTGCAGTGTTAATAAGGAAATAGATCTTGGAAGAAATCATTTGCGATGAGGAGACGGCCTGCAGGAAATGGCTGTTCCTTTACTTTCAATGACAGCAACCATGATGGAGTGTATTACTATCCCCTGCACTCTGAAACGTGCTCATCCTAAACCAGTGATCTTTAACCTTTGAGGTCTGAGTCCCACTAGGAACGGGATAAAAGCTATGAGCACTGTCCCCCAAAAGATTAACATAAACATAAAATCTAAAGATCCACATATCCAAGGTCAAAAATCTCTACACGGATCCCAAAGTGTATCAGTTAAAACCTGATTTCAATACAAGCTATGTGCATGTCTTTCAAACTTGATGAGAGTTTTCATGTTACAAATACTTTTGCTGCTAACATGGAGAAACATTCTCAAAACTATTTTGAAGTTTGTAAAACTATGTCACTAACTAATAACAATAACTTTCCCTCTACTTTGTGGTTCCAAGAATTATTTTCACACACAAGTATTGTTGTGTCTTTCCCCAAATAAATCAAAATTTGTTCATAAACAAATAAAATAAAATAAAATAACAATAACAATAAAATGATAAAAATGAAAAAATTTTTAAAACAAAAATGAAATAAAATGTAAAACCTAAATCTATAAAACTACATAAGGAAACAGAGAAGAAAATCTGTGTTACCATGGGTTAGGCAAAGAGCTCTAGACAGCAAATCCATAGAAGAAATCAATGATAAATTGGACTTCCTCAAAATTTAAAAAGAAAAAAATTTTTGACTTTAAAACACAACTCAGTAAGAGGGCAACCAAATAGGACATGGGCAAATGATATGAACAGAAACCTCACCAAAAACAAAACAGAATAACAAGTAAGCACATGTGGTTCAATACCATAAGTCATCAAGGAAATGTGAATCAAAAAATGAGATACCACTACACATCTATAAAGATAATTAAAAATAATATAATTGTTACCTGCTGGCAAGGTTGTAGAGCAAACAAAACTCTTATAGTATGCTGGCAGAAGTACCAAATGGTACAATCACATGGAAAATAGTTTGCCAGTTTCTTATAAAATTAAACATACACATACCATAGAACCTAGCAGTCTACTGCCAGGTATTTATCTGGAAGTGTAACATATGTACAACATATGTGGATACAAAGAGCTGTGTGTGGATGTTTATAACAGCTTTATTTATTCATAATCACTAAATACCAGAGGCAACCCCAAAGTCCATTGCCTGGTAGTACATCCATTTAATTGAATAGAACTCAGCAATAATAAAGAATGAACTACTGTTACATGCAACAACAGGGATAAATCTCAAAAGTGATGTGTTAAATAAAACAATCCAGACAAAAAGTGCTATGTATCTTATGACTCCACTAATATGATATTCTGGAAAACACAGAAACAGAAATCATAACATCAGTTGCCAGGGGCTGGAGGTAGGGAAAAGGGGATTGACTACAACTAGGTACAAGTGAACTTTCTGAGCTAATGGAATCATTCTATATATTAATGTGGTTACATGACTATATTTTCCAAAACGCATTTTTGTTGAGGTGAATTTTATAGTATATAATTTATATATCACAAACCTGACTTTAAAAAATAGCTAAGAATACACTACAAGAAAACATTAA
Organism: Crocuta crocuta; assembly: GCF_008692635.1. NCBI lineage: Eukaryota > Metazoa > Chordata > Mammalia > Carnivora > Hyaenidae > Crocuta > Crocuta crocuta. The sequence goes on from NW_027528867.1 coordinate 855,744, forward strand.
TTTATATCTCAACATAGCGTAAAAGGTATCAATATCCAGGATATGTACAGTGACTCCACCATATTACCTCATGAAGGGCACACAAATCCTGCAGTGAGAATATTTTTTTCCTTTTTATCCTGCAGTACACCTACCTTAGTGCTTAGACATAAGGTGGGACTTCAGTTACTTGAAGGAGTAAAGAAGAATGGGAAAGAATCATCTTCATAAATTATATAATATTTGAAGTATTGTGCAATGGAAAGGACAAGATCCAACAGAGGAAGGGAGCAAGAAACAAATCCAAGGTAAACAGGTGAACACAGAGGACAACACACCTGGTATCCAGCATAGATGGTGAGTAAGAATCATAGCAATGGCCACTGACTAGCCCTCACGATGGGGCCCTTTCTGAACCCAAAGTTGCTCCACTGTAAAGGCAGTTAATCATTAAAATCACTTCACAGGACTATGGCTATGAAATGTGACCATATATGTGACCATATTGGTCAAGCATTGATCCCCAAAGTCTTCCTGAGAAGAAAAGGGGGAGGGAAGAAACGGGATGGGGGCGTGGAACCCCACTTGGGCGAGAAAATATGGAAAATGATTTGCCCAAGGTCTCATATCTACACAGAAGTTAGAAGCAAAGTGAACACCCAGGTCGGAGGTTCCGCTATTCTAATGGGAATGAGAAGGGTGCAGGGAAGGTTGACGAGGAACGGAGTCTGGAAAGCTTGAGTAACTAACACCCGGGATGCAGGGCAGAGAGGAGGTCCCAACCAGTCCCCAAGTCCCTCAAACTGTGACCCCATGACCACTGCAAGGACTTCGGACCCTGGAACACCCCTGACTGCCTGTCATTGCTGTACCCTGTTCCCCCTTCAAAACCCTTCGTTCAACTCACAAACACCGCAGCCAAGGGGCTCCGTCCTCACCGGCTCCAAGCTGCCTGCTCCCCTCCAGCAGTCTGGGCCGAGTTGTTGCCATCCGTTGCCACAGCAACGACGGCGCGCTGCACTGCCCAGCAAGCCGAAACATGATTGGAGCAGGCAAGCGTCCATAGCAACTGCCAGGCAGCACTATTGGAAAACATTTCATTTTCAGGAATTCTTCGGATACCTCTCCCTAAAGGCACCCTGCAGCAGGCACTTGTCCTAGCTCTTTAAATGTAGTTCATGCAGTATCTTATTACAACATTTGTCTCTCCGTGTTACTGTGAGAGTTCCAGTTCCACATAAACTTTTAAAATGGGGTCAATTTTACCTCTTCCCTTAAATGTCTATGAATCCCCCCTACATTATATGCAAAAGGTTATGTCCATTTACTCAGTAGGATAGTCCATAACTGTAGATTTTCAAAGGAGCCAGAACTAGAACCCAAGACACCCCAAAAGAATAATTTCTATATGCATTAACCCCATCTTCCTTCTCAGAGACCACAGATAAAAGTGTGGTTCTGGGGGGCCTGGCTTGCTCAGTCCATAGAGCATGCGGGGTTTTGGGTTACAGTCCTGCATTGGGTATAGATATTACTTAAAAATAAAGTCTTTTTTTAAAATAGTGTGGTGGGCGCCTGAATGGCTCAATTGGTTAAGCGTGGTACTCTTGGTTTTGGCTCAGGTCATGATCTCACAGTTGAGGAGTTCGAGTCCCACATCTGGCTCTGTGCTGACAGTGCAGCACCTCCTTGGAATTCTCTCTCCCTCTCTCCCTGCCCCACCCCTATTCACTCATGCTGTCTCTCAAAAATAAATGATTTTTTTAAATTTAATTTTGCGATTCTTGCCAGACTGAATTTAGATTGTTGGCCTCATTCAAATCCTGCCTTGCACAGAAAAGGACAAATATCATATGTTTGCACGTATAGGAGGATTAGGAGGAACTTAATGGAGGACCATGGGGGAGAAGAAGGGGAGAAATAGTGGGGGAAAGGGAGAGAGGCAAACCATGAGAGACTCTTGAATGCTGAGAACAAACTGAGGACTCATGGGTGTGAGGGGGAAGGGGGGAGATGGGCATGGACGAGGGCACTTGTGGGGATGAGCACTGGGTGTTATGTGGAAACCAACAATAAACTATTTGTAAAAAATAAAATAAAATAAATTTTAAAAAAATCCTGCCTTGGAACAGTTCCCAAAGACTTTGACTAACTCTTGACATTCATTCATTCATTCATTCATTCATTCAATAAATATTCATTGATCACTAATTATGGGTCATACATTTGTCATAGAGGCACCTTTCTAGCCACTAGACTATAGCAATTAAGAAGACAAAGTCCCTAATTTCTTAGAGTTTCCCTTATGGTGTGAGAGACAACAGATGAATGAACAAGATCATTTCAGTTTATGATAATAAATAGGATGAGGTGATACGACAGCAAGTGTCTAAGGTAACATGCCCCATAGATAGGGTGGTCACAGCAGTTCACATTGAGGAGATGGCATTTGAGCCAAGACTCAGTGTGAAGGCACCAGCTAAAGACAAGCAAGGAAGACAGCAAGAGAGGAACAGGAAACAGAAAGTTAAAAGAAATTAATTTGAATGTTAGAGAAAATGAAAGGCCAATATAGCTGAAAAGGGACAGCTTGTAGGACTGCGGGAGGATACAGTCAGACTGTCTTTCTCCTAGCTCTTCAAAGGACTGGCAATTTCTCCAGTCACACCCTATTGCCTTACCCCAGTTCTTTCCTTCATTGCCCTTGTGGCTTTTTACTGTCTGTGAGCTCCCCAAGGACAGAGACATTACTCAACACAGGATGCCCTGCACCTAAAATAACTGGCCCCTGCATGGACAGCAAATAAATATTTGTTGACTGCATGAATCTCCATATTACAATACTAGGAACCACAGTGGATCATGGGGACAAGACAAAGACACCTCTGCCTTTATGAAGGGTAAATGCTTGGTGGAATAAATGAATTAAAAACGATGTGGGCAAGTGAAATGTATGCAGAATTGAATGATTTAGACTATATGTGCTGTGGAAAGCTGTTGAACAATTCCCTTGATAATTTCTTCATTCTATTATATTTCTGTTCAATTTCACAAATATTTGGTGCTTACTATATGCCAAGCACTGTGGTATATAGTAACGACCAAGAAGAATACCAGTCTTCACTGGAAAGTTTACAGTCTACTGCCATGCTGTCTGCTACAGAAGCCACCAGACACTTGTGACCATTAAGCACTTGGTGTGTGGCTGGTTCAAACTGGAATGTGGAGCAAGTATAAACTCCAGATTTCAAAGACTTAGTGCAAAACAAGACTGTAAAATATCTCATTAATTTTTTAAATTTATTTTTGAGACAGAGAATGACAGAGCACGAGTGGGGTCGGGGTAGAGAGAAAAGGAGACACAGAATCCAAAGCAGACTCCAGACTCTGAGCTGTCAGCACAGATCCCGATGCGGGCCTTGAACCCATGAACTGTAATATCATGACCTGAGCCGAAGTCGGACGCTCAACCGACTGAGCCACCGAGGCACCCCTTATTAATTTTTTAAATATTGCTTTCATATTGATATAATAACATTTTAGATATATTGGGTTAAACAAGACTATCATTAAAATTATTTTTACTTGTTTCTTGTTTTTTAATCTGTTAGAAAAGTGTTAAGTTATGTGTCTGGCTTGCATTATATTTCTATTGGACAGCACTAGTCTAGTGGGAGCTTAATGCTGGTTGNTTCTTTTTTGTTTGTTTGTTTAGGACGCTTACTCCTCATATCTTATCAAACCTAAGATCAAGCATCAGGATGCCCATTTTTGAACAGCTACAATTTTTGAAAAATTCTTCATTAAATAACCCAGAATGTGACTTCTATATTTCTCTTTTATGTGACAGTCTTCCAGTTTAAAAACCATCCATCATGGCTTTCCAAGTCCTCTATTTTTCAGATTAAACCACTTGAGTCTCTTCAACAGTTTCTCACATGGTATGACTTAAAGTCCCTTTGTATCCTGATTGTGGTGGACAAACCCCAGAGTGCCCTCCCTCATTGTAGCTCAAAATGAAATACAGTTCTCTCAAGTGCTCTGAGGTGTGTGTAGAATGGAATTCTTTTAAGAAAAAAATTTAGTTCTTCACATTCTGAGACAGTAGGGTAAATGAACCACTTTTTCTTGTTTTATATAAAAAACAAATTCTAATCAGCCTCATTTTGTGAGTAGCCACTACCAAAATTTTCTGTTGATGCTTGGTTAACGTAAATCACAGTCTGAAGAAGACTGAAGGTTTGCCAAAACTGAGACCCATCTCCCCACACTTCTGCTATTTTGCCTTCAAGGTTCTAGGATGAAAATCAGAGAAACTCACTCCAACTAGCTTAAGCAAATAGGAAGATTTATTGAAGAATTCAACTAAATCACAGAACCTAAGGGCAGCTGGGCTTTCTGGAGGACAGGGACCAAGAAGTGGAAAATTTAATAGAATAAAAACAGGGCTGCTCCCTCTTTCTGTGTATCAACCCCTGAGCCAAATGTCCCTACTTCTCCATACATATACCTATGTCATTCTTTTTTCCTTCACCTTAGACCTGTCTCTCTCTACTTTCTACCCAAATCTTATAAAAAAGTCATCCCAGTGCCCTACATACCCATCCTCTCAGTGCACAAACATCTGTAAGTCTCCAAGTGTGATGGGTTACATGTTGGCTCTGAAAAGGGTTATGTTCACATCCTAATACCCATCCCCTGTGAATGTTACCTTATTTGGAAAGAAGGTCTTTGCAGATGTAATTAAGTTAAGGGTCTTAAGATAGGAGATTATTCCAAATTACCCAAGTGACCCCTAAATCCACTGACCCTATAAAAGACAGAACGGGAGAAGTCACAGACACAGAAGAGGCAGATATTGGAGTGGTATGGCCACAGAAGCCACAGGTCACCAAGAGCCACCAGAAACTGGAAGAAGCAAGGAAGGATTCTCCCCAGACCCTCCAAAACGAGTACAGGCCTGCCTATGCCTCAATTTCAGACTTCTGGCCTCCAGAACTGTGAAAGAACAATTTCTGTTATTTGGTAGTTAGTGGTAGTTAGTGGTAATTTGCTGCTGCAGTCATAGGAAATGAACACACTAAGTTTCAATTCTAAATTCTTGGAAGAGAAAATCTAACTGTCTTAGGCTAACACAAGTGCAACATATTTCTCCAGTTCAATCGCCTGCCAGAGAGAAGTCACACTGGATGGATGGGGGCTGGGCCACTCCTGTATGCAGGATGGCTGTTGTTCCCAAGAAACTGAGAATCAGAGTCTCCAAAAGCCATCTACAACATAGGAGTTTTCCAATCATCCAGGCACCCATTCCATTTTCCAAACCTCTTTACCCCATCCCCACATCCTATTCATTTATATTTTTGTGTTTTGTTGTGTTTTAAGTAATCTCTATACCCAATGTGGTGCTTGAACTCACAATACTGAGATCAAGAGTTGGATGCTCTACCAGCCAGGTGCCCCTCACTTATCATTTTTGTACCAGTTTTCCCTATCTTCAATTTTTCACTTCTACACTCCTTTCCAACTCTCCTGCCATGAATCTATCTTAAGCCAGCATCACATCTTGCCTCAGTCTAGTGCTATAGTTCTCAGACTGTGTACCTCAGGGTATCACAGTAAATTCACAGACATCCAGACATTTTAAGTTTTCACAGGAGCCACAGTAATATCTGTCAGAAACTATTAGCTTAAGATGGTCCACAGTTTCAACACTAGATTATTATACTGTCTTCAATAACCAAATCATTTCAAAGCTGAGCTTTCAATAATTGCTGAGGATGGTGATGTCTGATATGTTTCCAAGGCCTGAGAAAGTGTGCAGTGACCAACAGGCACTATGTTGTTAGGAACACACATGCTTATTAAACTATCTGGACATGATTACTTAATAAATGGAATTGTTGGCTATTTCTTTTGGCCCACAGATGCTGTGAAGCAATTACTAAGACACTAAAAAATATTACCCGTTTATTCTTATTTTACCAACAGGAGGAGATAGCATTGACTCTCATTTCAAAGATGAGTCATATAGAATGCATCACCCAGAGAAGACTAGCTGGACTCTTCTGAATAGAATGTCTGAGATCACTTATTGTGTCGCTTATAAATTATAGGCTCATCTTGCTTCCTCTTGTGGAAATGTCCAATATGTTCTAGTCAACTCAAAAAGCATATATTGAGAGTATACTGCGGAGCTTGCGGGGGAAAAAAGCACAAGACACAGGAAACCCAGGTTGGAGATGCAGTTCTACCATCTATCACTTTGTGCCCTGAGGCTGTAGCTACTTCACCTCTCTGAACCTGTTTCTGTAGCTTCTTCTTTTTTTTTTTTTTTAATTTTTTAATGTTTTATTTATTTCTGAGAGAGAGAGAGAGACAGCGTGAGCAGGGGAGGGTCAGAGAGAGAGAGGGAGACAGAGAATCTGAAACAGGCTCCAGGCTCTGAGCTGCCTGTCAGCACAGAGCCCGACGCGGGGCTCGAACCTACGAACCACGAGATCATGACCTGAGCCTAAGTCAGACATTTAACTGACTGAGCCACCCATGTGCCCCTCTGTAGCTTCTAAAAGACACAATTCAGTCATTCAAAAAACATTATTTATGAGCCTACTCTGTGCTCAGCAATGTTCTATACTGTAAGATAGTGTTCTCAACCTTTTTTTCCATTATTGCTCCCTTAAGGAGAGTTTTTAGACATTTTTGTTCTAATTATGCCTCCCAAATTTTAGTATCAGGTATACAATGAATATCAGTCTATGCAATGTATATAAATTTGTGTTCTATACATTAAATGGTGAGATCTTTGTTTGCCCCTCCAGAGCCACTTTTTGCCTCTTGGGGATGATACCACCCCTATTGAGAATGCATGTTCTACAGAAACAAAAGGAAACATTTCTGCTTCCATGAAGCCTGTGTTTGAGTGTAAGAATTTGGACAAAAAAATAAACAATTAAAAATATCAGATGTGAAAAGTGCTATGAAATAGAATAGGATGCTATGATGGAGAATGGCTGAGGGGATGAGCCAGAGGCCTTTCTGAAAAGTGACCCCAGTGGTGAGATCTGAATGACAAGCAGGGGCAGCCAGGCATCTACAAGGGAAGAGCCACTAACATGGCATCCTTGCTGGGCACCAGCCCAGCAAGAGGGAAGTGAGTTCAGTGATACTGCCCTTAGAGAGAAGGTCGTTTTGAAGACTGAGTCATACAGTATAGAAAAACACTTTGTAAATAGATTTTTTTAATGTTCATTTATTTTTGAGAGAGAGACAGAGAGAGCACATGTGAGTGGGGGGTGGGCAGAGGCGGGGGGGGACAGATGATTCAAAGCAGGCTCTGTGCTGACAGCAGCAAGCCCTACTGGGAGCTCGAACTCACGAACTGCAAGATCATGACCTGAGCTGAAATCAAATCCTTAACCAAATGAGCCACCCAGGTGCCCTGCAAATAGTAGATTGTTAAATGAATGGGAGGGATTATTGTTTGCAAAATGCTGCAAACATTGAGTCACTATAGGCAGAAAATGACTAAGCTCTGAACCCTGTTGTCAAAAAAAGTTGGTTTTGAAAAACAGCTGAAGAGGCTGGATTCTAGAAAAAAGCTTAAATAACCAAAGGTATCAGATAGCTAGGTATCTAGATAGACCTAGAAGAGAGAAAAACATTAGAAGAAATGATACCTAACATTTCTGAAATTCTTACCCTGTGCTTCCATACAGAGTGCTCTACACACACAAATCCTCACACCTCAAAGGGTTATTCTCTTCCTTTCAAAAATGAGGAGCTGAGGCTCAGAAAGCACAAGTGACTTGCCCAAAATTCACACAGGCAGTAAGTGACAGGACTTAGTCTGTCTGACCTGAGTCTAGGGCCTTAATCAAGATGATGTCACCTGTTTCCTCATCTAGTCCTATGCACGCTCCATCTTCTCTGCCTGCTCCTTTGCTGTGAGTGATTTCTATTTATTCAATTTGAGGAACTAGATTTCTCCTGCTAGAACACCGGGCTCAGCTCAACAATTAAAAGACTAATTATAATGTTCTTCCAGGGCTAGGAATAAAAACTGTCAGCACCATGTTTAATTACCCACTGTCTTGCTTGTAGAGGGGAAATATATCTTGCCTCATGTCCTGATGATTAGTCAATACAGACTGTGTCTGTGTTGGGAGGGAATTTAAAAGCAGACTTTATTCTGTTTTGGACTTCTTAAAAATGCAAATCCAAGAACTGCCAACAGGACTGCACTGCCACTGATTAACTGTCAAGAGGAGACCCAGAGAGAAATACTTGTCATGAGGAGACACCAGACACTTGTTGTGTCTGGCAGCCAGGAGTCATAATTTAAAGAGTAGTAGATGTGAGCACCCAGGATCAGGGATTGATTCATGATAGAAAATGTCATATGGAACCAAAAGCATGTGGTAGAGAAGACCTATAGTTTAAAAGTGATGGACCCAGACCTCATCTGTGAAAATTCTGCCAATCATCAGATATACACAGTTTTAAGCACAAGCTTTCATTCTTGTCAATACTCAGGCAAAATCAAGAGTCTCCTGTTAGGCAAATACTTGATAAAGCAGTATTTACAATTACAGATGCACTATGTTTTTTCCTCCTTTTTGATGAAAATCTCACAAAATAGGGGAACTAGGATGGCTCACTTGGTTAAGTGTCTGACTTCAGCTTAGGTCATGATCTCGCAACCATGAGTTCATGGTTCTGCAGTGACAAGCTTAGAGCCTGGAGCCTGCTTTGAATTCTGTTGTCTCCTTCTCTCTCTGCCCCTTCCCCTGCTCGCGCGCGCTCTCTCAAAAATAAATACACATTTAAAAAAATGTTTAAAAAGAAAATCTCACAAAACAGAATCCCTGTGTTTGTAGGGCCCACAGTGTAGCAGTACTATAAAAAATGAGTATGTCTGGGTGTGAGGTAGCACACAATGATATATATGAAACTATCAATAATTAAAAACACCATATTACATCAACCATCCTAGAGAAAAGACTGAACTATTTTCTCTAGAAAATGTTACTACAAAATCATTTTTATATGAAAAGGCAATCAAAAGTTAGGCAGACCAAAGTATAAAAGAAAATCATAAAAATATGGCAAGTGGCTAATGAATAAAAATCTTATTTTTTTATTTTGTGATGTGTGTGGTGCTCATCCGTTTTTTTAAAGTTATAATGTGTTACAATTCACCCTAAAAAAATTCACTTTTGTATCTAGTTTGTATTTGTACTAAGGAGCTTCCAAAGTTGGATAAGCTTCAGACTCCACAGAAATCAGCTCCTGGATGAAGCTTCCAATCAAGGGGAGATGAGGCACATTAGATACACGAAAATCAACGTACGATACATCACAAAATAAATAGCACTGTAATAATCTATAAAAAGATTCAGTAATACAAGGGTGGTTAAGAAGGGAAAGACTGGTTGGCTGGAGCTGTCAGGAAAGCTTTGGAGGAGGCTGACCTTGAAGTGGCCATTGAAGGGCCAGTAAAATTTTGACTCACTCATGGATGTGCTCTGATGGGTTCTTCAAATAGTGTATTGAGTCCTTGCTCTAGAGCAGATAGTGCCAGTCACTGGTGGGGGCGGGGGTAGGGCGGCTGAAGCTTTATTATCATATTCAACAGCTATTCCTGAGTGCTTCCTCCATGCCAGACACTGGATATGTCACTGTGAAAACACAGAGTCACAGAGAGAGGAGGGATAGGAGGAGTGAGGCTTCCAGATGTGGAGGCTACAAACCCCTGTAAACAGGGTGTTTGTTCATCAGGGCTTAGCCATGGTGAAGATGTCAATTTCTAAGATAAAATGTAATTTTAGGTGCTTGGGAATAAAAGACTAGAGAGTGATAAAGCAGGGCACTTGAATAAAAGAGAAAATGGAGGTGGGCTACTACTTTGTCTTTGGAGATGAGGGGAGACAAATCTCACATTCTCTTTCTGGAAAAACAGGGAAGGATCTGTGAAATGCCTAGATGTCCTAAAAGAGAAGAAGGAAATGTTTGAGTCCATATAAAAATTTTGCTCTGATGATTATATTGTTATAGAAATGGAGATGAATATATAAGAACTCATCCACTCATTCATTTAAACACATATTCTCAGATACCTAGGTATTCAAGACTGTATCAGCTGTGTCAGATACAGAGACAAAGAGAGGAAATTTTTCAGTTGTTTATTTTCCAGCTAGATTAAACATGAAAGGTACAGCCTCTATAATAATACCATGAGAAGGGACCAGAAGGAGGTAGGCATTGAGCTAGTGGTCTTCCGTAAGCTGACCAGGCTGAAAGTTAGAATAAAACAAGAGGGGCGCCTGCGTGGCTCAGTAGGTTAAGCGTCCGACTTTGGCTCAGTTCATGATCTCACGGTCCGGGTTTAAGCCCCATGTCAGGCTCTGTGCTGACAGCTATCTCAGAGCCTGGAGCCTGCTTCAGATTCTGTATCTCCCTCTCTCTGACCCTGCCCTGCTCACTGTCTCTGTCTCTCAGAAATAAATAAAACATTTAAAATTTAAAAAAAAAAGAAGGAAACAAGAAAGCAAATTTAAAAGCACCCCATTGCCCTTGTCTTCCCATCAGACCAACCTTGAGGCTTTGGATACTCCTCAGGCCCCTGCCTCATTAGAAAAGCAGATGGACATATCAGAGGGGTTAATGACAGCCAGGGATGACCCTGATATGATTTGGTCTTAGTTGCTGATCCTATAAAGAAGGTTATGACTTTGAAAGCTGTTAAGTTCCTCCTAATCCTCCTATACGTGCAAACATGTGATATTTGTCCTTCCCTGCCTGACTTTTTTCACTCAGCATAACACCCTCAAGGTCCATCCATGTTGCTACACATGGCCAGATTTCATTGTTTCTCATTGCCATGTAGTATTCCATGGTATAGATAAACCTGAGAGCAATGACTTTTGGTGGGGAATGTACTGCAAGGCGAAATCTAAAATTATGTTAGGATTTAAGAAAAAAACCCATAAGAATATAGGGGGAAAGGAGAAATAAAAATTAAAATAGGGTAGTAGCAGTATCACTGATTGTTTATTAAATCAAGTATTCCCTACCTACACTAATAAAGGTAGTCACAGCATAGATGATATACCAAAAGTGAGTCAAAATATTCTTAGCATCAGTGAGGAAAAATAGTGGAGGAACATGGCTGATATATACATGGGTGGGTAGTGAGTGAGTGAGTGAGTGTGTGTGTGTGTGTGTTTCTAAATTCACTTGGATATAGCAGAACTACATGATGTGTTCTGTCCATGTGTTCTTCCTGTTTCTGACCAGCTGTCTTGGTCTCTCGATGTCTGCACCCTGCCACCTACCCTTAATAAACAGTCTTTACTTATGCTGCTGGCAACACAGCATTATCAGGAACTGTGTAAGATGGAAGCATTCTACACCATGGATAAACGGGATTCTCTAAGAGCATGAAAACATCAAAGGTTAGGTTACAGTTGCTGCTTTTACCAGATGATCTGTGGATGTTTCCCATTCCAGAGTAACAGCTCTTGTGCCATTCTCAGATAGTAGTTTTATTATTTAGGAGCTCAGGAAATGAAAACAGTTTGCGAATCAGTTATGACTATTTCTGTACAGTCTCAGCCTTTTCCCATAGTACAGCTTCAATGTGCTAACAGTTCAGTATTTACAAGCATGCAAAGAGAGCATTAATCTTCCTGATTAATTAATTCAATGACTTATCCAAATTCTTGCCTGTGAGCACTCCTGGACCCGTGGTTCTCGCTCCCTCCACTCTTATTTCCCCACCTCTCTTAGCCTTTCTTTTCGCCTAGTGCTGGGCATTACAAATGGTCCCTGGTCTAGACTGCTTATGCATTCCTCAGCAGACACCTAAGAGACTTTCACAAATTCCTTGTTCACTTTTAAACTTTAATAATGAAGATTGTGGACTTGCATGAATAACTGGCAGGTGGAATTTGAAAGCCAATTTCTTTTGCTCATTAAAATTTCGTGCAGCCATATTATAAGCTCAAACACAATGGACTCATTTCACATTCTGTGACATAGACAACTGGCTATCCAATGCAAGAAGGGATTTAATATACATTCGAACAACATTCCTGGAGTGTGACAAAAGCTCTCTGAGTTACAGAAGTTTGAAGTGGTTGAGGTTTAGCTAGCGAATTTTAGAAAATGTTTGTGATCGAACTGCCAAACTGAATGGAGCAACTATACCTTGCTTGTGGGAGAGCCAGAGGAGCCAGCTAAGCTGTGCCAGGACTCTGGACCCACAGGGACTGTGAGAGAACAGACAGATGCTGTAGTTCTAGCCACTGAAAAAGGAAAATGAGATTTTTTTTTTGAGCAAACACACACATTCTAGGCAACTATATTTCCTCCTTCCTTTCTTTTTCCTTCTCATCTTTTCTAACTTGATACGAATTATGCAGTAAATGGGCCTGTCTATTCATATCAGACTTTAAGCCAAGGCCTGGACAGGTACATATCTCCCATTTCATGGGGGATGCACAGCATACACACATCATTTCATTTACTCTAATGGAGGGGAAAATTACTTTTAGAAAATATTTATTTTTGAGATAAATTCCCCAAAACCACTAACTATAAAGTAAAGGAACTAATATTTACCAATGTAAATGAGATTATTTGGAGCTAGCACTAGAAGAGCCTTGAATTCCACATCAACAAATTTAAACATTCTGCATGTGATGGGGAACCATTCTGAGATTTTTGAAGGTGGAGTTGATGTTAAGCCAATAGTTAACCATGAGTAGTAGGAGGAATGACATGGACAGGTAAGGAAGTGGAAGCAGTGAGACCAGGTAAGGAGCTATGGTAACAGTTAATGGGAAAAATAACAGAGTTAACCAGAGGCAGTGTGAATGAGAGAAGGGGAAAAATACATAGCAATGGGGCACCAGTATCTTAGTAATTGATGGCTAGTTGGATGGAAGATAAAGAAAGAGCAGATGCAATTTGTAGGCTTCATGACTGTGTAGGTGATGATGCCACTAACTGAGATAGGGAATACAGAAGGGAACACAAATGTGAGGAGAAGGAAGAATTATTATACACTGACAATTTTTAAAATTTGCTTATACTCTTGATATGATGTGATGAAAATGACACCTTATCTGTAATCTTCCTCCCCGCAAACTGTAACCCCAGTCTAATCATGAGGAAAACAGCAGACAAATTCCATTAGAGGGACATTCTACATGACCAGTACTTGTCAAAACTGTCAAGGTGATCCTAAACAAGGAAAGTTTAAGAAATTGTCACAGCAGAAAGAAACCTAATTCAACATGATAAAGGTAATGTCTTATCCTGGATGCCATCCTGGAACAGAAAAGGATATTAGGTAAAAGCTAAGGCAATCTGAATAAATGATAAACTTTGGCTAACTGTTCTAAAAAGTAAAATCTAATTTTGGGGGGCCCCTAGGAGGCTCAATCGGTTAAGCATTTGACTCCTGATTTTGGCTTAGGTCATGATTTCACAGTTCATTGGTTTGAGCCCCATGTCAGGCTCTGTGCTAAAAATGAGGAGCCTGCCTGGGATTCTCCCTTTCTCTCTCTCTCTCCCTGTCCCCTGCTTGCATGCTTTCTCTCTCTCTCAAAATAAACAAACACTTAAAATACTTAAAAATAATAAGTAAAAAGTAAAATCTAATTTTACTAAGCAGTAAAAAACTGCTTATAAAGCTTTTAATACCTGCTAACCTCTCCTGGGAGCTGGGGAGGGGAGGCACAGAAAACAAAGGCGTTTTTGTTCCCCGCCTACAAATGCTCCATTTCATATTAGAGCACATCACTGATAAGGCCATCACCATCCCACCACCCACTCAAATGAGAAAGCTGAGGTGGAGGAAAGCAACTCGTTACCTACACTTAAAAGATAAGAGTTTCTTCAAAACGGATGAAAGACCTAAACATAAGACGGGTAGCCATCAAAATCCTAGAGGAGAAAACAGGCAAACATGTTACTCAACATGTCTCCAGAGGCAAAATGTTTTTCCTCAACATATCTCAAGAAACAAAAGCAAAAATGAACTACTGGGACCTCATCAAGATAAAATGCTTCTGCACAATGAAGGAAACAATCAGCAAAACTAAAAGGCAATCATTAGAATAGGAGAGGATATTTGCAAATGACATACCAGAGAAAGGGTTAGTATCCAAAATCTATAAAGAACTTATCAAACTCAACACCCAAAAAACATATAATCCAGTGAAGAAACTGGCTAAAGACATGAACAGACACTTCTCCAAAGAAGACATCCAGATAGTTAACACACAAATGAAAAAATGCTCAACATCACTCATCATCAGGGAACACAGGGTTGGGATGAACACTGGGTGTTATACATAGGGGGTGAATCACTAGAATCTACTCCTGAAAACATTATTGCACTATATGCTAACTGACTTGGATGTAAATTAAAAATAAATAACAAAAAAATAGTTTCTGGTACTAACGTTGAAATGACAAAAAGGAGCAATCTGACAATAGGAAAGCTAGCCTAAGGAAAGCATTGTTTTGGTCAATGCTACATTGGAGTTGCAAAGAAACTATGATCATATACCTCAACCCTCTGTGCTTCTGAATTTCACCCAACAAATGTACATTTAGCACTAGACAAAGGAAAGTACTGTTAGGTGCCAGGGAGATGATGAATGTGCCATAGCTCCTGCCCATAAGAAGTTCACAGTCTACTCTAGAAATAGAATCACAAATAATTATAGTATGCCGTTATAGCAGGGATATTAAAAAGAGAAAAAAAATTGGGGGAGGAGGAAACAATAATTTCTCCCTAGATTGGTAGTCAGGGAGGGCAACACCAGAGAGATAGCTTTGAAATGGGCCATGGTGGGGAAGCCATCTCCTGTCATGTGAAGAGGGAGTATTCAGCATTTGCAAAGACATGGTGACAGCCAACAGCATGGCGTGCTTGGGGAAATGGCAGCTAGAGCTTTGGGTATGGACTTAGGTCAATCCAGGAGGAGAAAGGCTTAAGTTGGGGAGAGCAGGTAAGAAGCCACTATAACAATTCAGGCTAGAGAGGATGATACTCTATAAATGAGGAGGAAATATTAAAAATGGCTCAGCTCTCCTATCTTCTCATCCCTCCAACAAAGTTAATCAACAGAACCTTGAGTCCCCAAGGTCCTCTGCTCTTGGCAATGCAGTAAGGCCTACCATCTGTTTCTTGAGCAGCCAGTGGCTAGAGGGTGCCAGGGTCCAAGCAACCTCTCATTAGAGGCCCCTAGGGTACGGGCCCATGCCTGTTTCAGAGTCCACTGGGGAATTCCATATGCACCTCCACCATCTGCTAAGTAACTTTCCCTTCTCCCCAGTACAAGTCCTCTCCATTCTGGCTGTTAGAAGAGGGCCATGCTCACAGTCTGCCTGGGAGCACTTTGGCATAGCTTCAAACTGCACAGATTACCAACCATCTTTTTTGTTTCCAGAAAGATGTGGTCAAAGCCATGGAGACACAGGCTGCTTCTTCCCTTGAAAGTGAGTGAAGAAAAACTATGGCAGATATTTTTCTTAGAAGAAGGTGACCTCATGAATCCTCAGGGGTTGGTTCCATATTCATTTTTCACTCACTGCTTTTGTCAATTGATACAACTCAAAGAATTCAGTCTTTTGTCAAATGATACAACTCAAGAACTCAAGCAATAATTCCTGCTGGACTCTGGCCCTGTGGCTTTGCTGCCCTAGTTGGTGCTAAGGAAAGGCATATGTTGGGCTGGCAAAGAGTGAAGAGTCTGTAGCACACAGATTTGGCTTTCAATCTTGGCTCCATCACATACTAGTGATAAGAGTTTTGTCGGTTACTTTACCTCTCCATATCTGTTTCCCCTTTTGTAAAAATGGGCACAACAGTACCCGTTACAAAGGGCTGTTATGAGAATTAAACATTATATTCTAGGGGAAGCACTTGTTTACAGCTTGGCACCTGGTCATCACGCTTAGCTGGCATACACCTTTTGCAGGACCACCCTGCACTAGCTCCACCCTGTGCCTCCGGATGTGTTACACCAACGCAGTATGCATACCAAGTGCCTGCTGCTGGTAGGGCTGGAGGCTTGGGGCAGTGATACACAGTGATCAAACGATGGAACTCAACTGCCAAGGTTTGAATCACAACTATTTCACTACCTAGTTTTATGGGCTCCAGCAATAAGATACCCTCTCTGTGCTCACTTGCCTCATGTGCAAAACGAGAGTAATAGTAAGTATCACCTCATGGAGTTACTGTGAATAAATGAAATTCATCCAGTGTTGCATATATTTGGGAGTTTATTCATCCTCATTGCTATTCAGCAGTACATTTTGTAGTACATTCTATGATCTATTTGTCCATTCTACTCTTTTAAGTTTATTTATTTACTTATTTTGAGAGAGACAGAGACAGCATGAGTGGAGGAGGGGCAGAGAGAAAGAGAATCCCAAGTTCGATACGGGGCTCAAACTCATGAACTGTGAGATCATGACCTGAGCAGAAACCAAGAGTCAAACTCCTAATCGAATGAGCCACCCAGGTGTCCCTATCCATTCTACTCTTGATGGAGATTTCAGTTGTTTGCAGTTTAGGGCTTTTATAAGTAGCACTGCTTTGAAATGTTTCATACATCATCTTTTGGTGAAACTATGGATACAATTTCTGGGTCAAGTGGAATTTCTCAGGGGGTATCAGCTTGAGCAGGTACCACCAACCAGTTTCCCAAAGTGGTTGTTCCAATTTAAATCCCTACTAGCAGTGGGTGAGACCTCAGTGGCTCCACAGCCTCACCAACACTTGGTGTTTTTGATGTTTCCATTCTGGTCATTCTAATGGACTTGCAGCATTATCACATTGTAGTTTCAATTTGAATTTCTCTGGTGATTTAATAAAGGTGAACACCTTATCATGTATATATTAAACACTGTCTGGTATATAGTAAGCATGCAATAAATATTAGCCATATCATCATCATCATTCTCTGGCAACAAAAGAATAACTTTCCAGGTAAAGGCATACACAGAGATTTCTGGAAGCTTCAAAACAGTTTATACTCTCTTGGCCTACCTTCTATCTCTCATATATGCTCTTCCCCATGCCTCCCTCTTTTCCTGGTTAACTTCCCTATAAATAAACTCCTTGATTCTGAGTCCAGACATGCTGGGTAAGAATTGAAAGCCAGGTGAGACTTCTGACCTCCACCCCAAACAGGTTCCCACTCTTGCGCAGATGTTCTCATTCCAAGAGGAATAGTCTCCAGGTCACCCAGAGTCTCATCCAGCTGACCTGACCTCCCTCTAGCTCTTTACTGATAAATGGCTTTGGCAACTTTCTCATTATTATGGTGTCTGGTCCAAATCAGACTTGAATCTTTAATTCTTCCCATTAGGAAAAATGCATCACTTGACTTTTAGGCTGCAGACACAATTCCCCTTGCAAAGACAATATCCTGAGGGGTTGTTAATGCATCAAGCCATGTACCTCTGAGGAAAATTCCATGATGTCCCCAAAACAAGAAGACAGTTAGTTTAGCCCTTCCTGATAAACTCTAGGAGCAAAGAACAAAAAATCTGTAATTGCGGGTGGACTTGCATCTTATAAGATATTGGAAAAGAGACAGAAAGAAGACAGACAGCTTAACACTTTCCAAACCAAGTAAACAAATTTCAACCATGTTTGTATAAAATATTATGTAATGTAACAGATACAATTTTATTCTCTATGTAGCTAGGCTAAGATTTTCTCTTAGATCAAACCCACCCTTGTCAAGAAATTTCTTGGTATACTCCCCATGGAATAAAAGTGTGGGACCCCTGCCCCCAAGGACCACAAGAGACAGAAATGGTCTGGAAGACAAAGAAACAAAGCTACTGACTGCAATAGAGGTTGCAGGGAAGAGAAAGAAAGAGGGATGCTAAGCAGGGAAAGAGATAGTTTAAGGCTGTTCAGGGGCATATGTGACCCCTTAAGTCTTTGGGAGAGGTGCTTACTTCATTAAATACACCGTGCAAGGTTTTTGTGGAAGTCCATGGAGGAGCTGAGCTCCATGTGCACATCAAGCAGGGGAGGAACTGGAGAAGCCTGAATACAGAAGCCACAAGAGGGAGGCAGAAAGAGCAGGCAGCCTGCAACAAGCCTGACATGTGGTGAGGGCTCTTGACTCAGTCAAGCTTGGTGTAACCAACTTGTAGCAGTTTAAGCAAAACTTTCCAAGTTTAGCATTCCAAGGATCCCCTCTGTCCCAGGCCAACTCTAACCTGGAAAAACTGAAGATCTGAATGAAGTTTACCCAAATTTCCTAAAGCTCAGTGGAGAGGCAGGGCAGGGAAGGTTGGGGGTGGGGGTCCCAGATGACAACTGAATCCTAATTAAAACTGCACATATACTATTCAATCTTTGGTTTTTGAATTCCAATACACAAACATACATCAGATACACAAAATACCAAAAGGATATGCTAAAATTAATAAAAATGTTTCCTGATAAGCTAAATCCCATTCCTGATCAATAATTTAAGTTTTTCACCATGGTTTACTTAAGAGCTTGCTCTTCTTTGTGCATTGAGGAAGATCAACAGCTCTGGCTCAGCTCCTGTTTAAGCCCTTGAAGTCAGCTGCCTTTCCATTTGAAGATACTCATTTTGAACCTGCACTTTTGGGAGGGAGAGAAAAAAGCAGCAGCGAAAGAGTCTCACTTCTGGGACTCCACTTGTCCCCATTTTCCTTCTCCCCACTGATGGGCACACTAGATGGAAGAACTGATCTCCGGAGGATGTGAATGCTTGCAAAATCTGGGCCCACTGATCCTCAGCTAAGATTAAATTATGATTATGTTTTCAATAAATGTAACTCAGCCTTTCTATTTTTTTAGTCTTAAAAATCAGTAGAAACAAATGTATTAAGAATGTGCTCTCATCTCCAAATATTCACTCAGTCCATGGTCTTCTAAATTAGAGCACAAATTCCAAGCATCAGATCAGAATTACCATTTAGGCTAATAGGATTAGAATTATGCAGTATAATCCAGGTTTGTTTAGAACAAAATTGAGCCTGGATTTTAATTCCAAACCTGGTCGGAAGTCACCAGCCCCTGTAAATGACAGTGTGAAAGAAAAATCAAGGATCTGGGCCTGAAAAAGTAGAAGGGTGCAGTAGTTACAACGGAGATGGTGCAGGTTGCAGGGAGAAATGGCCAGAGTGAGGTATAGAGTATGTTAAGGAGAGAGTTCTGCAATGAAATAGAAGTTCTGGAGTCACTGACATACAGATGATATTTGAAACTGTGATCAAATGAGATTACTAAGGGAATAATGGCAGGGAGAGAAATGTCTCTTATGTCCGTGAGTGTGCCATACTAGCATGAAGTTGGCTGGCCATAAATCCCCTCACACTCCATCCCTCCAACCTTTGCCAGTCAGTCCATCAGAGCAGAAATTTCAGTGCTCCTCCATGAAAAGCCAAGGCTATGTAGAAGAAAGTGTAGGAATTTCAGGCTCCTAGATAAGAGGGGCTTGGGCTCAGCTCAGCTACTTCCAAGTGTATTACCTTGGGCAAATCACTTAATCTCAATGAACCCTCATTTTTTCATCTGTGAATTGGAGATCATTACCTCCCTCTAGCATATCTGTGTTAAATAAGTAGAATAAAATACTTTGTAAAATATTTATCCTTTACAAATCATTATCCATCTCATTATAGTCTCTGATAATTGAAGGGAGAAAATACCGTGTTTCTATTAGTGATTAGACATAAAGTTTAGGACAGTATCTACCAATGTTTAAAATGCACATATCCTTTGATGAGGCAATTCTAATTATCCTACAAATATAGTTGCAGAAGCATAAAGATAAATGTGTTAGGCACTGTTAAAAATGAAAAATCTGAAAAAAAAAATATGTATCAGTAATGGATCAGTAAAGAAGTCATGGTACATTCATACTTTGGAATGCCAGTTGTTAAATATAACCAGAAATGTTATGTGTGTTGATATGAAAAGATGCCCATAAAATAATAAATTGCAAATAATATATAGAGTATGATTCAATTTCTGTTTTAAATTCCTATATGTTCATATTTCACATTCCGATAAACACATAGCATAAAGACTAGAACTCCTGACAGTGGTCATTGTATGTGGCTGAGGCGTTCATGTTCCCCTGAGGAATGGGACTGATGTTAGAAAGAATGGTATGCACTTGCTCCTTTTTACACTTTGAAATTCTTTGAAATTTTATAACAAACAAAAGGTATTTTAAAGACATATCCCAAACTAATCCCCGTGCTCCAAGATTCTTAAGAGGGTGAGTGCCCCAGGAACATAGAGCACATATCCAAGTTCAGAAAGAATGTCTCTACTGGGTTCCTGGTTCTATTGCAATTTTACAAGCCACAGCTTTCCTTCCTCCAGTCCATGTGGTAACATGAAGAGAGTTCACTCCTGGGGGCCCCAAAGTAGGGTCACTTTGGGAAGGAAAAGGAAAATGTAAATGTATTCTGAAAACAGATGGTGTCTGGAAGAGAAAGTGTGTTTGACAGCAAGAAGGAAAATCACAGGAGGAGAGAAAAGCAGTAAAAGAAAAACAGCCAAAGGAGGTGGTAATTAAGTGTGAAGCTGATGATTTCCAAGGGACTTTTCAGCTTTGGCAAGAGTCAGTCCTCTGGACAATTCTGCCAAAGTGTGTAGACATTGTTTTACATTTCTTTTTTTTTTTTTTTTTATTAAAATTATTCCATTAGAGCCATACCTTGGAACCATGATATCCTGACACTATTTGTTACCAATGTTCCAAGTATTAAATTTCTGAATAATTTACTTAATTTCATAGTTTGAGGTTAACCCTCTCCTTCATTTTGATATGCTTCCTGGAGTGAGAGATGAAGGGGAGAGTCACTGCTGGTCGTGAGGAAGTTGTATATGTGCCTCACCACCTCCTAATGCTTCTTCTCTGGGCTCTGGGGCCCCTCTAGGGTCACTGGTTGAGTAGGCAGGACAACTATGATGTTAGGAGATGCCTATGACAATCAAGAGTCATGCTACTTCCCACCTCATTTACCGTATGAACCAAGACACAAGTGTCTGAAGTGTCCAATAACAAAGAGATTAATTGATGGATTATTTTGCACTAAATTGCTTGCTGTTACAGCTGCTGAGGATGTCAAAGAGCACCCAGAACTATGACCATTCCAGCAGGGAACAGGTGCAGGGGTTAGAGACCAGCTCCCCTACCCAGCGAAGGACAGAAGTCCTTATGTCTGGATCAATCCTTCTTGTTATACCAGTGACAGTTCACAGACAAGATTACAAAGGTTTTTGTATTTGGTCCTAAATAATCTTTTAATGTCAAAAAACTGAACCAAAACTGAGAATACATTATGACTTCTTAAATTATCAGTTCTATCTTTGAAATGAGATGCATAAAATCACCAAACTGAGGGTCAGGAAACAAGTCTTCTCTAGACACAATCAAAATCTTTCAGAGTCTCATAAACAGAGCTTGTGATACAAATTTATTTTAATAGAGAACTTTTGGGTTACATGAGCTCTAGACATTGGATATAGAAGGGCTGAGTTTCCAGATACTTAATTACCAAGTTATTTTATATGTGTGTGTATATGTACACATATACATGTATGTATACGTATATAGTAATATGTATATGTGAGTATATACATAAATATATACACAGTATATGGAACAGTAAATTATTTACATAGTCCTTTCTACCTACTCATTTAACCACTGTAGAGTTCACCTGTATGTCAGCTGCCTCTGTCAAATTTTTTTAACATAATCACAATGTCTTTATCACACAAAACAAAGTTAACAAGTCCTTTATATCATTTAAATTTCCAGATCCTATAATGTTTCCCCAATTGTCTCAAAATGTCTTTTTACAATTAGTTCATCTGAATCTAAATTCAAACAATGTCCACACATTTCATATCTCTCCCCCCCACCCCCGCAGGCATACCCACTAGGAGGATGAGAGGGGCTGGGGGCAGTGATACTGAATAGCAATAACACCTGATCTTGGTTTCTAAGTATTATTCTCCACTAAAAGGAAACAGGGAGAAATGGCTGATCTGAGGGTTAGAGCAAGGAAAGTACAAGACATGCTCAGGATACCCTGTGCCAGAAAGTAAGGAAGTAGCCAAAGAATAATGGGTCAGGTGCAAAGGCCAGATTGATGGGGCTCAAAATAAATAATGACAGTAACAGATTATAACCCACTAAATAAAATGAGAATCCATTGATCTGTTGATATAAATAAGTGAATAAAACAAATGTTGAATGAAGAATAGGATATTTAAAAATTTTCAAAGTGCCTCCTCAAAAAATACTTCTTGATTACAAAGAGAAAAGAGTAACTTCACAGTGAAGAAGTCTGATAGACCCCATCTGAATCAACTAATCAAAATGAACATCATCGGTAAGGGGACAAATCAAAATCAGATACCACTTGACACAAAGGTAAAAGAAGGACTCTTATTACAAAGGATGTTATTAATACAATTGGACATTAATGTTAATTTCCTAAATTTGATGACTGTAGGGTGGTTATCTAAGAGAGTATCCTTATTTATGGGAAATGCAAAGTATTTCAGGTATTCAGTATTCAGGGGTGACGGGGCATCAGCTTGGTAACTTCCTCTCAAATGGCTTGGGGAAAAAAGTCTTATATTGTACTCTACTTGACATTTTTGGTAACTCTGAGATTATTTTGAAATAAGAAAAAAATTATACAATTAACAAAATACTTTATCTATAGAGAGGATCATATAGTTCTTATCCTTTTTTTTTATTAATGTGGTGTATCACATTGATTTGTGAATACTGAACCACCCGTATATCCACTGACTGATGAATGAATGAAGATGTGGGGTGTGTGTGTGTGTGTGTGTGTGGAATATTACTTAGCCATCAAAAAGAATGAAATCTTGCCATTTGCAACAACATGGATGGAGCTAGAGTGTATTATGCTAAGCAAAGTAAGTCAGAGAAAGACAAATACCATATGATTTCACTCATATGTGGAATTTAAGAAACAAATGAACATAGGGGAAGGAAGAAAAGAGAGAGACAGAGGCAAACCATACGAGATTGTTAACTATAGAGAACAAACTGAGTGGGGTGGGGTGGGGGATGGACTAAATGGGTGATGCGCATCAAGTAGGGCACTTGTTGTGATGAGCACTGGGTGTTATATGTAAGTGATGAATCACTAAACACTAAATTCTACTCTTGAAACTAATATTACATTATACATAACCAGAATTTAAACTAAAACTTGAAACAAAGAAAAAAGAAAAAAACCCACCTTCCCTCATCAACTATCTTTCTCTGAACACAGTTCATATAGCAAAGACAGAATAGTTAATTCTGTACTTTTATTAATTTTCATGAGTATAAACTCAGTTATGGTTGAGAGGGCCTTATTATGAATGATAAACAGTATTTCTGTCACCCCTATCACTTAGGATATTCCAATTTTAGGAGCTCTGTGATGGGCACGAGAGAAGATCAAATATATGTATTTCTTATTATGTCATATCACAATGATTAAATTTATTATAACCTTTCTCATCTCAGGCACTGAGTGACAGATCTGGGAGTCTACTTGTTTTATTCACAAGTGTTTATTTATCTAACAGAAACATTTAAAAGTAGTAAGTAGTTCAATTTCTAGAAACATCTTACTCTAAAGCTAGAGCTGTCAATGTTGTATTGTTCACTCTAGTCTCCTAACATTCAAATTTTATCTTTTTCTGATGTAAGGAAGGCTAACCCCAAAATCACTCACCAATGCCAGACGGAACTCACACATCCATGCAACAAATTTTACTAAGTGCCTATTATGAGTCAAACACTGTTCTTGGCACGGACGGTACAACAGTGAACACTACAGGAATAAACTCTTGCCTCTGTGGAGTTTACTGTCAAGCGGGAGGAAACAAACCACAAGATAAATAAGTAAACTACAGGGTACGAGAAAAACAAAGCAGGAAAGTTCAGTACAGAGGGAGATACAATTTTAAATTAATGGTTGCTGGGTAGACCCCAAATGAGAAGATGACATTGAGCAAACACTTGAAGAAAACAAGTCATGTGCTTTTATGGAGGAAGAGATTTCGGGCAGAGGAAACAGAATGTGTGAACATCCTGAGGTACAAATGTGCTTTGAATGTTTATGAAATAGTAGGGGAGCCACTGTAGCTGGAGTGGAATAAGCAAAGCTAAGAGAGGAGAGAAGAGAGGAAGAAGGTAATGTGAAGGTCAGAGGGGACAGAGCACCACTACAGGCCATTTTAAGGACTTGGGCTTTTACTCTAAATTAGGTGGGAAATCATCTGTGATGATTTTTTTTTGGAAAGGGGAATGACTTTATCCAACTTACCTTTTAACAGCATTGCATCTCTCTGGCTGCTGTGTTGAGAACAGAATGAGGGGGAGCAAGTATAGGCACAGAGAGACCAGCTAGGAAGTACTGTAAAAATCTAGATGGGAGATGATGGTGACTATGTCAAGGGTGATAGCAAGAAGGGAGGTAAAATGTGGCCAAATTGTTAATAGCTTTAAAAGTAGAGCCACCAGGGGAGTCTGGGTGGCTTAGTCGGTTGAACTTCTGACTCTTGACTTTGGCTCTGGTCATGATCCCAAGGTTGTGGGATCGAGCCCTGCATCAAGCTCTACACTCAATGGAGTGTGGAACCTGCTTATGATTCTCTCTCTCTCTTCTTCTATTCCTCTCCCTGGCTTTCTCGCTCAAAAAAAAAAAAAGTAGAGCCACCAAGATGTGCCTGAAGGACAAGAAATAGGTGAGAAAGAGAGTGCACCTGGGAAGTCAAAAATCATCCTTATGTTTTGACCTAAGCAACTAAAATGGTGGATCCATCAAATATCATGAAGAATATTGAGAGAAGCACATTTGGGGGAAGTTGCTCAGGAGCTCAGTTTTGGACAAATTACGTTTGAGATGTTTATAAAACATTCAAATGGAGAAGTCAAGTGGGTAATTGAATATATGGCTCTGGAGTTTGGGAGAATGGTCTAGGCTGGAGACATATATTGGGGCATTGTGGTAGGCAGAACAATGTCCCCCCAAAGATGGCCATGACCTAATTTTCAGAACAAATGAATAGATTACCTTTCCATGGCAAAAAATCAAAACAAAACAAAACAACAAAAAACACTTCACAGTTGTGACTAAGAGTATGGACTTTGAGATGGGACAATTATCCTCAATTTTATGACTGAGCCAAATTTACCCAGATGGGTCATTCATAGTGAAAGAGAGAGAGTTGAAGCTGCAAAAGCAAAGAAATGGATTGTTCACTAGAGCCTCCAGAACGGAATGTGGCCTTGGTACAGGTTATTTTAGCCCAGGGAGACTGTTAAACTTCTAGCCTAAAGAACTATAAGGGAATAATTCAGTGATGTTTTAAGCCACTAAATTTGTGGTCATTTGTTACAGTAGCAATGGAAAATTAATGCAAGCATCATCAATACTAGATAGCATTTAAATCTGTAAGGGTGTGTTATTAGTGACAGAAAAGAGAAGTCTTGGGACTGATCTTGGGCAAATTTGAATATTAAGACAGGGAAATAAGGAAGACCTAGCAGAGATAACTGAGTTAGAATGGACACAAGTAAGAAGAAAACAGAAGGAAGCAGTCTTCTAGAAGCCAAATGAAGAGTCTGTGTCACAGGCTCCTGAAAGGTCAGCAAAGAGGACAGAATTAGGAAACAATATCAGGCAGGATAGGGACAACATGCATGTTCAGGCCAGCTGATACATAGAGGATATATAGAGAAGGAAAACAGTGGACCCTGGTCCTCAGCACTCCAGTGGCATCGATGGGAGAGACACCTGAATGAAAGCCCCCTCCCCACTCCTCAGAGTATTTTCAGACACAGGGATTCGAGAGTCTCTAGACAACTTGACCCAACTAGAACCCTGGAATGTTTCCAATCAGACCAGCACTCTTTCACCTTGGGGGAGGGAAGGAGTGAAGGTCAGTAGCAAAAGGAGAAGAGCAGAAGAGAAAAAAACAGACTTGCAACTTTCTCTTACAAACCTGCAGTATTGTCTCTCCTTTTACCATGCAATATGGTCTGAAGCCCTCCAAGGCCCTAAATTGTTAAAAGGCATAAACCCTAAGCCAGGAGAATTAACATAATATCTCAAGATGTGGAACTAGTTGTTTTGGGGGTTTTTAGGGGAAAAAAAAGCACATGACCTCATCAAAAAACAAAAACCCAAACATCACACAACCTTCCAGGACCTGATGTTTCATGTCAGCCACGGCTTCAGACAACCTTCTGTATTTTTCCTTCCTTCACCTCTAAACTCAATCGTTAATGTGACCACCTATAATGGTGGATTGAAGTCATGCCTGCAGACAAATATAGCCTCAGACAAATATAGCCTGTGTCACACTGCCTCACACTGACTTGTAATTATTTATTTACCTGTTTATCTTTTCAACTCGACTCAGAAGTCCTCATAAAGGTGAGACTATGCCCTTTCATCAGTGAATAGCACAAACAATAATTCATTAATTTCTCATTCACTGAACTAGTAATATGTGTCAGACATGGTGCTGCTTGCAGCCATTTACTCTTCACAGATCCTGTGAGTGGGCATTATTTACTCCTCTTCCCAGGTAAAAAGATTGAGATTCAGAAAGGTTAAGAAACATAGTCATGTTAAGTCAGAGGTGGTAGAGCTGGCAATGCCAAATTCTGTGCTAAGTAAGGGCCCTTGCAAATATGCCACTTCTAATTCCTGGAACCTGTGAATGTTACTGTAAATGGAAAATGGGACTTTGTAGATGTGATTAAATTATGGGTTTTGAGGTGGGGTGATTATACTGGATTACCCATCATGGGCTCAATGTAATCACAAGAATCCTTACAAGAGGCAGGCAGGAGACCACACTGAGTAGCAGCAGATGTGACAACAGAAGCAGGGGTTGAAGCGATTTAAGGAAGGGGCCATGAGCCAAGGAAAGCAGGCAGCCTCTAGGAGCTAGAAAAGGTGAGGAAACAGATTCTCCCCTAGAGCCTTGAGAAGGAACACAGACCTGCCAATACCTTGATTTTAGATTTCTGAACTTCAGAGCAGGAAGACAAAAAAACTGTTATTTTAAGCCACTAAGTTTGTGGTAATTTGTTAATGGTAGCAATAGGAAACTGACACAGTGCTCTTTGTCTCTAATCTCATATGGCCTTACATCCCCAGGACCTGATGTGGTCAGTGGCTATATGCTAATTACTAAAGGAGGAATAGAGTTTCCTACAGGCTGTCTCTTATCTGGCCCAACCTGAACTCAAGTCAGGGAGCGTCTAGCCTTTCTCAGGGAGAGGGAGGCGAAGCAGCCCAGTTACATCCGGGCTGGTATATGTTTTCCTAACTGCTAAGTTGAATAGATGTGCTAGTAACAATCTGAAGCTCATTCTCTGTCAGTCAATATCCCTGGAAGATATGACAAAATGCAACTCTAATTTACAGCTGTGATTTACAGCCATGGGGGGCTGGAGGGAGGTAGGAAGAGGAGGAGAATTGGCTATTTTTAGGCCACCAATTTAGGCTCTTTTTTCCGTTTCCTGTAACGGTGCATTAAATATCACAAATGATTCCATTGAACTTACAAGCAACATTAGCAAAAACTTGAGCTGAGATCACATTTTATAAACTAATTCCTTAAATTATTTCATGACACATTATACATATGTCTATACTGCAAATGCATCAACTCTACCTTCCTCTTTCTCTGAGACCCTCATGGCCCATTCTTTAAACGAGGAGGATGATATCAACAGGGAAACAGTTTCCCAAATTAACAAATTCAATACGCCTCATAGCTTAGCTTCTCAAGAAATAGAGTTGGAAATCCGAACATTGCTTAGATTTTGTAGACGACTTACCATGCCATGAAGGGTTACTTCTCTCTTCTGCATCCCAGTTTCTCTAGCAGGTTAAAATCTCACACTTTGAGGGTGCCTGGGTGGCTCAATCAGTTAAGCAACTCACTCTTGATTTCAGCTCAGGTCATGATCTCATGGTTCATGAGGTCAAGCCCCACATCGGGCTCGGCGCTGGGCATGGAGCCTGCTTGGAATTCTTTCTCCCTCTCTCTGTCCTTCCCCTGCTCGTGCTTACTCACAAACTTTCTCCCTCTCTCTCAAAATAAATAAACATTTAAAAATATTAAAATATATATATATATATAAAATATAAAATCCTACTCTTTGAAAGTAAGAAATTCAAAACAGTTTTTGATCAGGCACCTGGGTGGATCAGTCAGCTAATCTTCTGACTTCAGGTCTGGTCATGATCTTGCAATTCCTGAGTTTAAGCCCTGAGTCAGGCTCTGTGCTGACAGCTCAGAGCCTGGAGCCTGCTTGGGATTCTGTATCTTCCTCTCTCTCTCCCCCTTCCGCCCCCTCAAAAAAAATAAAACTTTAAAAAAAAAAGATGGTTATAATTCCAGCTAAAAGCAATCATTTAGAACTGAATCTCAAATTCACACATGCTATATTCCATAATCTATATGATACAGAAGCTGAAATAAACTGAGTAGACCTAAGGTAAAATCAGTCACTGCTCTCAGTCTAGACCTTTTGATTAGACTGGCAATCCCCACATTTCCAGCTTGCCTGGTTTTGTAGCCAAAGTTCCCAGGGGTCCTGAATAGCTTTGGAATCTGAATAAATCACACACACTAGGGGTTCATTGAGACCACCAGAAACTCAATTTATTTGTGACCTGAGACAAGATTTTATTGCTTCTCAGATTAACAGTTAAAAATGTTTTGCTTTTCTGCCTCAGGGGTGTTAGTTTGATGTATGAGGCAGGGAGATTATTAAATCTGTGGTGCTTCCAAAGATGTAAATTAAACCACAGCACCTCCTTAGCCACCTTCCCTGGATGAGCTGGAGATTTATTATTAACTTGTCACTCTTGCATGCTCATCAAAACAAGCAGTACCATGATTAATTACACCTACTTCTTTAAGGATACCTGTCATTTCAACTTCTTGTAGACAGGATATGACAAAGTCTCCTGATTTCCTAGTAGAGCTAAGCAGGAGGACTTTTAGGGGGGAGAAGAGAATCACCATCCTCTCCTCATCATTTCCATGAATATATCTGAAAGAAAGGTGGCATCTATGCAACTTAATATTGTTCTTTTAGTTTTAAATGAAATTGCACTTCATTTTGGCTTCCCTTGCCTGTTCAGAGATATCAGATTAGCTTATTCTGTTCATTTGGATATTTTTGAAAGACTCTGGAAAGGTCCAGCACTAAATGGATATAAACTCTAAAATTCTCTTTTCAAGTCTGTCACTTGCAATTCAATTCAACAAATATATTATTTATTAGGTTCCTTCTATGTGGCAAGAAGCAGATGTGAATTTATTCATTCATTTCTTCATTCAGTATTTATGTAATGTCTTCTATGTGCCAGTAATGACACTAGATCTACCATTCACTAGTAAAAACAGTGAGCAGTCCTTGCCCACATGGAGCTGATAGCCTTGTTACCCCTTCCCTGCTAAAGGAAGTCTGCACATATCCCTCCTAACGTAAGTCTGCACACACACAGAAAAGAGGGTCTCTTCTAACATAAGTTTGCACAAAAAAGACATTAAACTGAGTCTGCATTTATATGACATCTGCAAAGTTCATTCCCTCCTCCTGGGCCAGTGTGGCCTGCAGGACTGAACTGCATTGAAACCATCCTATGACACCTCTTTTTGTTCCCCCACTGTACCTAACACATCACAGATTGTCTGGTTTGCTAAATAATCACAGAAGTACAGGAAGTTTTCAAACAAACTTTTAGGGATGCCTACCAGGCTTCTAATCTGACATAAGAAAAAAATCACCTTTACTGGTTTAAACTGTAGGATAATTACCTTTTTTTTTTTTTAACTAGGTTCCTAGAGTGCCTAGGTGGCTCAGTCAGCTGAGTGTTCAACTCTTGATTTCAGGTCAGGTCATAATCCCAGGGTCATGGGATTGAGCCCCACATCGGGCTCCACACTGAGCATGGAGCCTGCTTAAGCTTCTCTCTCTCTCTCTCTCTCTCTCTCTTTCTCTGTGTCTCTCTGTCTTCCCTTCTCCCTTGCTCCCTCTCTAAGATATATAAAAAAAAAAAAAAAAAAGAAGAAGAAGAAGGAGAAAGAACTAGGTTCCCAATTATATCCTTGTCCCTTTTTCAAGTTTTTATTATGGAAATTGATAAAAGTAAGAAAAGATGAGATAATAATGAATCCCCACATACACATCACCTAACTTCACTAGTTGTCATTTTCTCATTTTTGTCTTTAATCTAACACTTTTCTTTCCCCTTCACTTTTTTTTGTTTTTAAGTATTTTAAAGTAAATTCTGTCATACCATTTTACCTTGAAATACATTAAAATTTATCTCTGACAAACAAGATTTTTTTTTAAATTCTATAATATCTTTATACTACTTAACAAAACCACAATAATTCTTTAACACTTTTTTAATGTTTATTTATTTTTGAGAGAGAGAGAGAGAGGAGTATGAGTCAGGGGAGGGGCAGAAAAAGAGGGAGACAACAGAATCAAGAGCAGGCTTGAGGCTCTGCACTGACAGCACAAAGCTTGATGCAGGGCTTGAACCCACGAACCGTGAGATCATGACCTGAGCCAAAGTCGGACGCTTAACCAACTGAGCCATCCAGGTGCCCCATAATTCCTTAACATTTCTAATATATAACAGCCCATGTTCTAATGTCCCTGATTGCCTACCAAAAATCCTTTTGGAGTGAAACAAGATCCAAAAGTCTGCACGCTGGATTTGGTTGATGTGTCTTTCACTAACATCTTTTCTCCCATATCCTTTTGAATATCACCAAAATGATCAATATTTTATTTTTATCCAGGATAAACAAATCCATCCAAACTTACCATAAGCTCCTGGTGAAAACTTCATTCATGTAATATTTTGGGGGTAGGAGGATCATTTATCATTTAAGTGAAGAAGCTTTTGAGTGAAAGGAAGATGCTATTAATAATAATACTGGTGTTGGGGGACCTGGGTGCCTCAGTCAGTTGGGCATCAGACTTCAGCACAGGTCATGATCTCTCAGCTCGTGAATTCAAGCCCCATGTCGGGGCTGTCAGCTGTGCTGATAGCTCAGAGCCTGGAGACCACTTCAGATTCTGTCTCTCTCTGCCCCTCCCCTGCTCACACTCTCTCTCTTCTTCAAAATAAGCAAACATTAAAGTTTATTATTATTATTATTATACTGGAATAAACCAGGACAAACAGTCACCCTGCCAGTAGTGATATCAGGAATTAAAAAGGAGGATCCAATTGCTGGTTTCTACATGGGTATAGAGTTAGAAAAGAGCTAGAAAGAATGTCCCTCCCATCCTGACAATTAAAAATTAAAAAATTGACAAACTGCAAGAGAACAACTTTTCCTGCATCCATCAGAGTTGAAGTTGAGGAAACTAGTCCCACAACTGAGTTGAGACAAGTGTCTACAGGGAGATATAGAATGCAAGCACTTGTTTTCTTGGGGCAGTTGAACACTAGGAAGAATCCACCTAGAATTGTTAACAAAATCGTGGAGGCTAAGAATTGGCTGGTGGCACAATATGGATCCCTAAAGACTACAGATAAAGGGGAGTTAACACCACTTGCAGGTTTCTCTCTCTATGGATGCCAAGAGGCACTCACAAAAACTGATGGCAATAGTCCTGAGAAAGCATCCCTCATGGTCAGGCTTCAGGGTGAGGAAGAGCAGCTGCTTCAGAAAGGCGATGGAGCCCAGCACAGATTCTTCTCTCTCTTCCCTATGAAAACAAAAACAAACACAAACAAACAAACAATCACTGGTGAGGTGATGTGGTATAGAAAAAAAATCAAGGAGAGTTTATCTATACCATGAAAACTACATGGCAATGAGAAACAATGAAATCTGGCCATGTGTAGCAACATGGATGGACCTTGAGGGTGTTATGCTGAGCGAAATAAGTCAGGNAATGACAAGAGACAAAACAATCAACAGAACCAAACTCAAATATAACACAGATGTTGGAGCTGTCAACATTTAATTTAAACTAACTTTGGGGGCTCCTGGCTGACTCAGTTGGTAGACCACGTGACCTCTTGATTTCAGAGTTGTTAAGTTCGAGCCATATATTGGTTGTAGAGATTACTTATAAATAAAACCTTTAAAAATTTTTTGAATAAAATAACTATGCAAAATATGTCAAAGCCTCCAAAGGAAAAAATGGACAAAACTCATTGTCAGATGAGTAATTTAGTAGAGAGATGGTAACTATAAGAAAAATCAAATGAAGATGCTGGAAATGGAAAACATAGTATTAGAGATCAAGATTGTCACTGACAGGTTCATCAGCAGAAGAATTCATGAAATATCCAAACTGAAAGGGAGAAATGAGTAAAAAATAAAGAGAGAATATAGCAATCAGGAAATATAGAACAATATCAAATGACCTAACAGATAATACAATTAGAATTCCAGAAGAAGAAAAAAAAGACAGGGAATCAGGTAGAATAAATATTTGAAGGGATAATAGCTAAGAATTTTCAAAATTAATGGCATCTACCAAACTACAGATCAAATCACCAAGCAAGATAAATATCCAAGCCAGAGACAGATGTATCATATCCAGCTTCTAAAAACACAAAACAAAGAGAAAATCTTGAAGGCAGGCAAAGGGGGAAAACTTATTAAAGAGAAATAAACATAAGAATTATAACAACCATCTTGTTAGAAACCATGCAAGCTAGAAGACAGTAGTAGAGTAACATTTTTAAAGGGCTGAATAAAAGAGTGACATCAACAAGATGGAGGAGTAGGAGCCTCCAGGCTCCATCCCCCTCACCAAAAATAAAGAAATAAATAAATAATAAAAAGCAAAAAAACAAAAAAAAATACAACTCACATCGGTGAACAAAAAACAGCTCTGGGAGAGTTTAACAGTCCACTTAAGAAGTTTCAGTAACACAATAGAGCTAAAAACCTGAGAATAACTATAAAAAGGGTAGGAAGAAGTTTTATTTTGGCTGCATTAAACAATCACCCCCAGACTGGCATTGTTCTGTACCAAGAGGGAACTTCTCAGTCCAAGAGACTTCCCCTCACTGGGAAAAGGAAAACAGGGTGAGCAACAAGCTTCCCCACCCTCTGGGAGCACTGCACAAAAAACCCAGTTCAGTTTCACCCTGCCCAGAGACCAGCAAAGCTAAGACATCTAGAAATGGTTAGGAATAGATAACAAGGGCAGGGGCCACCAGTATCAGTCCATGCAGTGTGAGCAGCTGTGGTTCCCAGCGGCCTGCTCTGCAGAGCACCACAAAAATCTTCACTTCTGAACATCTCAACAGCCCTTGCATATGCTACAGACCCCATCCCCAGCTTTTATCACTGCAAATTACATTACAGTCCCCAGCAGAATGCTTCACAAAGGACCCCAGCAGCTTTTTGTTACTGAGAAATCTAACAGCCAGCACAACCACTGCAGACATCCTGCAGTTTTGCCTGTGAGGTTTTCATGCTCACAGATACCAGCTACCCGAGTCTCTCCAAGCTCCCTTCCCGCCAAAGCCCAGGATCCACACTGGCTGCCAGCCTCAGCCTCTACAGCTATGTGTGCACAAGATGCCAAGTGAGGCCTCCACGGCTGCTCCCCATGTCTATGCATGTACCCATGGCCAACTACTGCAGATATACAAGTGCATGTAGGCAGCTAAGGTCCCCAGAGTTGCTTGTAGACTCGGAGATGGCCCTGACTCCAGTCACTAGCCTGCACTGCCACATAGGAGCACCTAAATATATAAAGCAAATATTAAAAGACATAAAGGGAGAGACAGACAGCAATATAATAGCAGTAGGAGATTTTAATCCTCTATTTGCATCAATGGATACATCACCACACAGAAAATCAATGCGGAAACATTGGCCTTAAATAACACATTAGACCACATGAACTTAACAGATATATACAGATCATTTCATCCCCAAGTAACAGATTACACATTCTTCTCAAGCACACATGGAATATTCTCCAGGATGATCATCTGTTAGGTCACAAAACAAGTCTAAATAAATTTAGGAAGACTGAAATCAGATCAAGCATCTTTTCCAACTACAGTGGTATAAAACTAGAGATCAATTACAAAAAGAAGACTGGAAAATTCCTAAACTGCGGGGATCAAACAACATGCTACTAGACAACAAATGGGTCAAAGAAGAAATCAAAATATACCCTGAGACAAAGGAAGGTGGAAATATAACATACCAAACTTGTGGAATACAGCAAGAGTGAAGTTCTAAGAGTGAAGTTCATAGCAGTAAATGCCTACCTCAAGAAACAAGAAAAATCTCAAATAAATAATCTAATCTTAAGCCTCAAGGAACTAGAAAAAGAACAAATGAAGCCCAAAGTTAGTAGAAAGAAGGAAAAAACAAAAATCAGAGAAGAAATAAATGAAGTAGACTAAAAGGACAACAGAAAAGATCAATGAAACTAAGAGTTGTCTCTCTAAAAAAAAAAAAATAGACAAAACTTTAGCTAGATTTACCAAGGAAAAAAGAGAAAGGGCTCAAATAAAATTAAAAAATGAAAGAAGAGGTATTACAATTGATACCACAGAAATATAAAGGATCATAAAAGACTAGTGTGAACAATTACACATCAACAAATTGGACAGCTTAAAAGAAATGGATAAATCCTAGAAACATACACCTACCAAGACTTATCTAATCATAAAAATAGAAAATCTGAACAAATCTACTCCTGAAATCATTGTTGCACCATATGCTAACTGACTTGGATGTAAATTATAAAAAAGAAAGAAAGAAAGAAAGAAAGAAAGAAAGAAAGAAAGAAAGAAAGAAAGAAAGAAAGAAAGAAAATCCGAACTGATTACTAATAAGATTGAATCAGTAATAAAAAGCACCAAACAAACAAAAGTCCAGGACCAGACAGCTTCGCTAGTAAATTCTACAAAATATTTAAAGAAGAATTAATACCAATCCTTCTCAAACTCTTCCAAAACAAAGACACTTCCAAACTCATTTTACAAGGCCAGCATTATCCTGGTACCAAAACCAGACAAGGATGACACAAGAAAACTATAGGCCAATATCTGTCATGAACACAGATGTAAAAATTCCCAGTAAAATATTAGCATACCAAATTCAATAATACATTAAAAGATCACACACCATGATTGAATGGGATTTATTCCAGAGCTGCAAGGATTATTTTACATCTGCAAATCAATTAATGTGGTTCACTACATTAACAAAATGAAGGGTAAAAAATCATATGATCATCTCAATAGATGTAGAAAAAGCATTTGACAAAATTCAATACCCACTTATGATAAAAACTGTCAACAAAAACTGGGTACTGAGGGAACATACCTCAACATAATAAAAGCCATAAATGACAATCCCACGGCTAACGTCATACTCAATGGTGGTGAGCTGAAATCTTTTCTAAGATTAGGAATAAGACAAGGGTGCCCTCTCTCACCACTTTTATTCAACATAGTATTGGAAGTTCTAGCCAGAGGAGCTGGCAAGAAAAAGAAATTCTTTACAATTTGGAAAGAAAGAAGTAAAACTGTCACTATTTGCAAAGGACATATTATATATAGAAAACCCTAAAGACCTCACCAAAAACTGTTAAAATAAGTCAGTAACGTTGCAGGATACCAAATCAATATACAAAAATCTGTTGTGTTTCTATACGCTAATTATGAACTATCAGAAGAAAATTTAAGAAAAAAATCCCATTTTCAATAGCATCAAAAAGAATAAAATACCTAGGAATAAATTTAACCAAAGAGGTAAAAGACCTATACACTGAAAACTCTAAGACATTGATGAAAGAACTGAAGAAGACACAAATAAATAGAAATATATCCCATGTTCATGGATTGGAAGACTTAATATTGTTAAAATGTCCATGCTATCCAAAACAATCTACAGATCCAATGCAGTTCCTATGAAAATTCCAATAACATTTTCAAAGAAATAAAACAATCCTAAAATTTGTATGAAACCACAAAAGTCTCAAATAGTGAAAGCAATCTAGAGAAAGAAAAAATAAAAAGCTGGAGGTATCATGCCCCTTGATTTAGAACTACATTACAAGGCTATAGTAATCAAAGCTGTATGGTACTGATATAAAAACAGACACATAGATCAACAAAATAGAGAGACCAGAAATAAACCCACACACACAGTCAATTCATTTATGATGAAGGAGCCAAGAATACACAATGGGGAAAGGACAGTCTCTTCAATAAATGGTGCTAGGGAAACTAGACAGTTATGTGTGAGAGAATAAAACTGGAAAACTATCTTACACCATACACAAAAATCAACTCAGAATGGATCTAACATTTGAACATAAGACCCCAAAAACCCCTAGAATAAAACACAGGCAGAAATCTCAGTCTTGGTGAGGATTTTTTGGATCTGACACCAAAAGCAAAAATAAACAAGTGTGACTACATAAAACTAAAAAGCTTCTGCACAGCAAAAGAAGCAAACCATCAACAAAATGAAAAGGCAATCTACCGAATGGGAGAAAATATTTGCAAATGATATATCTGGTAAGGGGTTAATATCCAAAATATACCAAGAACTCATATAACTCAGTAACAAAAGAACAACAACACCCCAGTTAAAAAGTGGGCAGGGGCTCAGTCAGTTAAGCATCCAACTATTAATTTTGGCTCTGGTCATTGTCTCACAGTTTGTGAGTTTGAGCCCCACATCTGCTAAAATTTTTATTAAACTAAATAAAAATTAAATAAAAAATTAAAAATGGGCAGAGGATCTAAATAGACAGTTTTCCAAAGAAGACAGAAAGATGGCAAACAGGTACATGAAAAGATGCTCAACATCATTTATCACCAGGGAAATGCAAATCAAAACCACAATGAGACATTACTCCATACCTGTGAGAATGGCTGTTATCAAAAAGACAAGAAATATATGTTGGTGAGGATGTGGAAAGGGAACACTAATGCACTGTTAGTGGGAATGTAGATTGGTGCAGCCTCTATGTTTCACTCTACTGAAACAGTATGAAAGTTTCTCAAAACATTAAAAATAGAACTACCATATGATCGATGCAGCAATTCCACTTGAGTATTTATCTGAAGGAAATAAAAACGCTAATTTGAAAAGATGTATGCACTGCCATGTTCATTGCAGCATTACTCACAATAGCCAAAACATGGAAACAGCCTAAGAGTCCATTGATAGATAAATGGATAAAGAAGATGAAATATTATTCAGTCATTTTTTAAAAAAGGACATCATGCCATTTACAACAACACGATGGGCCTTAAGGGCTTTATACTAAATGAACTGAGTCTTATTTACTAATCTAAAACAATTTTTTAATGAGTTCATGAATATAGAGAATGGACTGGTAGTTGCCAGAGGCAGGGGTTTTATTTATATATAATAAATATATTATATACAAATAAAAAAATACATATATATACACATATATAGTTAATAATACTGTTATATTTGAAAGTTGCTAAGAGAGTATATCTTTCTCATAATAGGAAAAATATTATAACTATGTACATTGATGAATGTTAACTAAACTTACTGTGGTGATCACTCCACAATATGTACATATATTGAATCACTATGTGGTACACCTGAAACTGATATCATGTTATCTGTCAATTATATCTCAATTTTTTTAAATAAAGCAGAAATCGATTAGTTAGAAAAAACAATGAGTAAACCAAAATAGCTGGTTCTTTGAAACCTAATCAACAAAATAGAAATAGTTAACCTGATTTTTAAATGATGAAGAGAGGGGCGCCTGGGTGGCTTAGTCAGTTAAGCGTCNTTTAAATCATAAGACTACTTTATACAACTCTATAAAATAAAAACTTTTTAAAGAAAACACAGATGAAATAAGCAACATTCTAAACAAATGAATTGTGTAAAAAAAATATAGAAATACATAGTCATAAAAGAGCTCCCTCAGCAAAAAGGCACTAGGCTCAGCCAGTTTCACAAAGAATGTTACCAAATCTGTAAAGATCAGATGATGTAAATGCTACTTAAACTATTTCAGAGCATTGAAAAAAAATACAAATTATTTTTATAAAGCAAATTTAGTATCAATTCCAAAAGCAGACAAACATTGCTCAACAAAATGCAACTATAAACCAATTTTACTTATTAAAATTAATGCAAAAATATAAATAAAATATTAGCATATAGAACCCCAAATCATCATGATCAAGCAGTGTTTGTTCAGTATCTGGAAATCCATTAATACAATTAATCATATTAACAAAACTAAAGAGAAATATACACTCATCTCCACAGATTTTAGCAATGGAAAAACTACACATTTATGTTTTTAAAAAGCCTCAAAAACAGGAATACCTCATTGATATAAATAAAAATAAAATAAACTTTAAAAAATCAGCAGCCAATATAATGGGAATACACTAGAACAGCAATTTTCAAACTACACTATGGTGTGTGGACCCAAACCAAGACATTATTTATTTGCCCTCTACACTATGTTAATAGTTTCACTGATGATGCAGAAGCAGTGATGGGCAAAATTGCTGTTGCCTTAGCACAAATCAAGGTAGTGGCACTAAACTCCTCTATGTAGTCACTGTATTCTTCATCACACATGTTCATTATGGTGGAAAAAGAGCTATTCTTAATTAAGAATATACTCAGTGAGGTGGCTAAAAATAATTAAATGTATTAAGTTTTGACCTTTGAGCCTTTAATATTCTAGGTGAAGAAGTGGAAAGTATGCAGAAAGCATTTCTGCATTCCGAAGTA
Organism: Crocuta crocuta; assembly: GCF_008692635.1. NCBI lineage: Eukaryota > Metazoa > Chordata > Mammalia > Carnivora > Hyaenidae > Crocuta > Crocuta crocuta. Next base: position 894,598 of record NW_027528867.1, read on the forward strand.
GGATGGCTGACACCAGCAAGAGCATTTGTGTGCTGAGGATGAGCATTTTTCATGGAATACATTTACTTGGAAGAACAACTGGCAAACAAACTACAGTTATTATATAGTTTATCGTTAGAGTTTATAGTTTTAAACATGGGTTTGACAGGTATTTCCCCAATAATTAATAAAGTGAGCTCTCATTTCAAGGAAAACAACAATATTTGTTGCAATGAGAAAATATAAGCATCCAAGCAAAAATGAAAATTTTAGATTTTTTTCTGATGAGATCAGCAGTGATGTTTAAAAATATGACTGTTTGGATACCATATAAATCAAATGTATCCAGCATCTGCAAGACCTGCATAACTCAATGAACTCATTTTCCAAATGACTAATTTGTGGTGTTACAAAACCACGTATCGGTAAAGCAATCCATTGAAAGTGCAAGATGTCTCCAATGGATTTTAACAGAGTTCAAAAAGTTCACTCATATAGTTTAAGATTCTTCTTTGCAATCAACTTTTAAGAAACTATCACCTGTCAAGTTTTGGAGTAGCATCAAAGAACATCCATAAGTACATGAAAAGGTTATCAAAATACTCCTCCCTTTTCTAATTACCTATTTGAGTCCAGATTTTCTGAAGTACTTCAACCAAAACAATGTATTCCAACAGACTGAATGTAAAAACAAAGAATCTAGCTGTCTTCTATTATAAAGATAAAAAAGATCTACAAAAATGGAAACACTGCCATGCTCCTAACTTTTGTTTTGAACGTGATTTTTGATAAAATATACTTATGTTAACACATAATAGTTTTATTTTTGTAATTTTTCAATTAATTAATAAAACTTAAAATGTTTATGAACTTTAGCTTCTGATATCGAACACCTCAACAGATATAACTGTAATGAACAAAAGCTTTTTGGATTCCTCAGTAACTTTTAAGAGAGTAAAGGGGTCCAGAGACCAAAAAGTTTGAGAACTACTACCCTATAGACATTCCCATTAAAGTCAGGATGATGTCGGGTCTGGGCAGAAAATATACAAGATGAGATGGGCATATGTTGTGCCAAAGAGTATTGAAGCTATCAAAGACTTTTTGAATTATATAAATAATATCATAGGTATCAACTTAAAGGAGCCCTTTCCCTCACCCACCCAAGCCAAAATAGGATAATATGAGCATGGAATGAGAACAGTATTTGTAATTCATTAAAATACATCAAATATATAACCATCCATGAGTTCCTAAAGTTAGTTTAAAAACTACAAAAAAAAATTCCATTGGTCACCTTTGAAGACTGCTAAAACATCACCTTATTATCTGAAAACTGATAGTGTTTGAAAACATTAAGCATTTTCCCTAGCTTTTCCTGAATAACCTATTTCAGGGAAAAAATGGATAACTTCAAGTACCTATTATAAAGCCCAATGAATACGGAAGAAATGTGGTTAGAAAATCACTAATTTGTGGGGCGCCTGGGTGACTCAATCAGTTAAGTATCTAACTCTTGATTTTGACTCAGGTCATAATCTAAGGGTTGTGAGGTGGGGCTCCATGAAGCCTCCTTGAGTCTCTTTCTCTCCCTTTACCCCTCCCCACTCCCAGCTTGTGTGCTTCCTCTCTCTCTCAAAAAAAAAAAAATCACTAATTGCAACCTCTAATAGATCTCAGTATCAATATTCAATAAATGCGAAAACTATGAAATGAAAATCAATAGAAAATTAGCATTTAAATAAGGCTGACATTTGAATCTGATTAACCTTAATGTCTCCGAGGGAGGCAACTAGCCATTTTGTTTTGTGATGTGATAAAAAAGAAATTACACAACACCACTCATGAAATTTTCCTGCCAAAAGCACCCAGTCCTCTAAATCTAACTACCAACTTATAGGAAGTACATGACTTGGGGATACAAATCAAAAGATGAAATAGCCAAATTCAGCATGTGGAAAAGTACAGGACAGTTAACATGGCATGGAAAAGAAAATGTTGGACTGCAGAGTGGGGTGAGGGACTTTTAATAGACAGACTTCAGAGGCACACAAATAAAATACAATGTGTCAGCATTATTTGGATCCTTAACTGAACCAACTGTAAAAAGGCATCTTTGAGACAACCTGAAAATTTTGAACATGGACTAAGTATTGGGTAATATTAATTTTGTCACGAGTGATAAAGTCCTTATATGTTGAGAGATTTCATGAATTTGTTTTAAAATATGCAAAAAAAAAGTGTAGAAGGATAATCCAAGTTAAGCAAAATATTGGTAGTTACAGAACCTGGCTGAGGGTACATGAGGAGTTGTTAACCTGATTTTAATTTTGTGTATGTTTGAAAGCTTTCTATAAGCAACAGAAAGAGAAATCAAGAAACTGATCCCATTCACAACTGCACAAAAAACCATAAAATACCTCGGAATAAACCTAACCAAGGATACAAGAGATCTGTATGATGAAAACTAGAGAAAACTTATGAAAGAAATTGAAGAAAACAAAAAGAAATGGAAGAACATTCCATGCTCATGGATAGGAAGAATAAATATAGTTNAAAATCAAGTAGTATTCTGGTATTCTGTAGATACCTATACCAACAATATGAAATACAAAATAAGTATATGCCATAGCACCCTGCCCTTGAATTTATAATCTTGGCAGGAAAATGAAAAAATGGAGGAAAAAAGAAAGAACAATGTAAGACTGTTTAAGGTAATGCTCAGATTAAGTAATTCAAGCAGTAAGTACAATTGCTCTAGGAAGAGATTAATATTACTTGAGTTATCTAAATTACAGGAATGATGTTTACTCTAATAAAAAAAATCCACTAGGATATGTTTGTGCTTCTTTTGAATTTTCTCAGTTAGTCTAGTATGCAGACTAATTTTTCAATCTGAAATTTGCTGGAAACAACAGAAATTCTCAAAAGCTAGACAGTAAAAGCACATCTGTCTTGCCCAGTAAAATAATTTGGTGTTGAAGCACAAGCTTAAACAGCAAAAAGATGCAGATACACATATAAATAAAATATGTTTATCCACAAAGGTCTACAGAATCATTTCAATAAAATTTTCAGAAGAATGTATACAAATACTTTAGAGGAAAAGAACAATCTCTACAAACGTTTTCCTTAATTATGTCATGACCAGTTTAACCCACAAACCAACAATGTGGCTGCAATATTAAATAATACATAATATTAAATGTCTGATAACAGCCTACACTGATGCTGCTGCACCTGGCATACAGAAACACAGAAATAAACCTAGTTGGTCTATAATACTCTGGAAAGACAAAAAGTGCAAGGTGTCAAGAAAATTAAAGAAAACACTATTATGGGTACAGCTTGTAAATGAGTATACAACCTATATGTGACCATAAGCAGATTACACACGAGTAAAATTAAATGCTAACCTATGCTCAGTGACAGATAATTTCTATATATTTTCACTAATAAAGAACAGCTGGCATCTTCACCGTATCTGTGGTCATAAAGCAGCTTCACCTCTTCCTAAAACATTCCAGTATAAACTTGTACTTATCCAAAGATAAGTTACTTTCACCTTCTCTACTGGCCAAAACTAAGAAAATAAAAATAATAGATTGGGGGTGGCGGGCAGAATTCTTTATCCCAAGATTGCTACTTTTTATAAAGAAAGCATTGATTAGAAGCACAAAATAAGCAAGAATCCATTATAAATGTTAAGGATTACATGCCATTAAACATAGCTATATATTATGACTAGTACTATACGTTGTATCAAGCTTTTGGTTTACTTGGTACATGGCCATTAGGCCAGCTCTAAAAAATGTTTACCATCCAAATAGAAATTCATTAGGGAATATCGAAATGTTTGTTTTATGGTTAGTTCTGCTCCTAAGATCAGCCTGAAGAGTTTTAATCGTTTAAAAGAAGGAAGGAAGGAAGGAAGGAAGGAGGAAAAAGAAGGTGGGCAGGCCTATTCTCAAATAACTGAGTCTCCATTTTCAATAGTAACTATTCAAAAAACAAAGTTTCTGTCAGGCCCTGCATATCTATGTATAATAATTTTCATCATTTTAATAAAAATAAATAAAATAAAAAAATAATGTATTAAACAGGTGGGCCGCCTGGGTGGCTCAGTTGGTTAAGTGTCGACTTTGGCTCAGGTCATGATCTCACAATTCGAGGGTTCGAGCCCCGTGTCAGGCTCTGTGCAGACAGCTAGCTTGGAGCCTGGAGCCTGTTTCAGATTCTCTACCTCCCCCTCTCTCTGACCCTCCCCTGCTCACGCTGTCTGTCTCTCTCTCTGAAATAAATAAAAACATTAAAAATAATGTATTAAACAGATAACTAAAGACATTTAAATAAGGACTAATTGTACCAGTTTAATAAATGTTTTTTAGAACATAAAAATTAAAAATCTCTTATGCTTTAAAATCTTTGTATGTACTGCTTTTATAAAATGTGATAACCATTTATTGTTTAAAATAATTTTTAAAATTAAAACTAAAACTGTCCTATTTCTGGGACATCTGGGTGGCTCAGTTGTTAAGCATCCTTGGATTTTGGCTGGGGTCATGATCTCATGGTTCATAGATTTAAGCCCCGTGTCCAGCTCCAGCTCCACGCTGGCAATGCAGATCCTACTTGGGATTCTCCATCTACCTTTCTCTGCCCTTCCCCTATTTGAGCTCTCATACAAAATAAATAAACACTTTTTAAATTAAAAAAATGTTCTGTTTCTTATTTTCATTTTAGAAAGCAAAAGTGCACTAAATATCAGTGTTATCCTTTTGTTTTCAAATCAATTTAAATATGGAAAAGTATTTAAACACAGAAAAAAAGATTTTGGTTGGGTTTATAAACATTTTCATTTCTAAAAGTGTGGAAATATAAGGGATTAACTGATTTCATTTGCCCATCCCACAGCAATACAATTATAATGAGCTCAACTGCAAATGAAAAATAAGGCCTATATATTTTTAAATATCTGGTATATTTTCATCAAAAATAAGTAAAACAACAAGGGGCACCTGGGTGGTTCAGTTGGTTGAGCGTCCAACTTCGGCTCGGGTCATGATCTTGAGCTCCACATCGACTTGCTGCTATCAAGGCAGAGCCTGCTTCAGATCCTGTCCCTCGCTCCCTCTCCCCGACTTGTGCTCTCTCAGAAAAACATAAAACATTTTCTTTAAAAAGTTAAAAGAAAATAAAAAATAAAAAAATTAGTAAAACAAAAGCATCATCAATATTTTTTTTCACCTCTCCCTCATATTTTAAACTTGCTTCTTTCATTCCACTCCAAGACCTTTGGAGTAAAAAGAAATTTTAATACAAATGTTTTTAAACAAAAGAACAATTTTAAAGATGGAATAAAGTCCACAAATTCAGATTTTCAATTTATTCCAGAAAAGATATTTTCAATGCATTTAAATATTTAAGTAGTATTAGGATAATATATAAAAGCTCTCACTAGAATATAAAACTGACTTTTTTCTTAGGAAGGACAAAAATTAATAGTGAAGAAATTATGTTTTTAAGACCTCTTTCTCATCTAAGTTTTTTAAGAAACACATTTTGTGAAGTTTAAATTTCTGGTTGTTTAGACCTACAAAAAATTTTTTTTAAAGAACAGTAACTACCTTGATATATAAACCATTCCTCACCTCATGACAGTAGTCTTCTTGTCATTCATTTTTTAGACAGTATTTTTTCCTCCACTTTTTCTCAAAGAGAAATTCCTCTAAGTCACTGGTACCTGTCACCCACATTCAGTTCAGTTTGAACCTTCAAGTCCTATCTCATCTATATGGAGCAAATCTGAATCTAACAAATCAGATGAACAGCAACTGATTCCAAAAGCCAAGTTAAATACCAAAAAATTTCTAATAAACACCAGTATGCTATATATCCTAACAGAGAGTGATTAGTGTTAACACACATACACACACACATACACACACCAACAACAACTAAGCATTTAATACTTATTTGAGATGCTTAAAAGAAAGTTTAATACCAGAACCTGGACCTAGGCTTTCAACTTCATTCAAATGAACTGGTTAAAAAAAAACAAAAATAAACTGTCATTAAATTAGACCAAACCAACCAAGCCATAAAGACTATTAGGTACAAAATGGTTTTCCAAGAGTGGCTTTTTAATTCTCTTCTAGTAACCAAGTTTCTGTCAGATTTGTATCATTATACAACTAGAACTGTTTCCATAAAGTCACCCACCATTAAGAAATTACAATTCTTTTGGAAATCTCCCTGCAGACCACCATTCCTCCCTGGCAAAAACTCAATCTACCCCCTTCTCCTCCCTCCCTTAAGTATTGAGTTTCTTTCCCGAAGTAGAAATTCCATAAATATTACAATATTAAGGACTAAATTTTAATGAATACATATCAGAGGAAATGAAGGAACATTAACTCCCATTCAAACCTTCCTTAAAAAAAATGTTTCCAAGTTATATTTTTAACTTCCCCCATGATTCTCTTTAAAAAAGACGAACACAAAATCTCTCTGCTAATGACTTTATTCATGAATCTATAATGTAACTCAAAATAGCAAAGAACATTCTAAAAATTCAGATTAATATTTATCAACCAAATACATCACAGAATACGTCTATTTTTTATATAACTAACAAAAATGTCTAAAATGCACATGTGAGAGTATAAACACTCTCCACTTTGTGGAATTTCAAAGTAATGAAGATTTGCTTAATACAGTTTGGCGGAAAGCTCATTTACACAGTTGAATACATATAATTTAAAAGAAATCAGACATAACTGATAAAACAACCATCTTATGGTTAACTTTTAGTAAAGTGCTACTTTCACACTGAAAAAAGAAAATTAAACATTTTTAAATGCTGAACCACCATTCTGAAGTGTTAAAATTTTTCTTTAGGATTCACTATGTTCATCATATTCAAACGTCTCCAATATGAGACCATACAATTTTGCAATCTAAAAAACTCCTTCAGTTCACAGATTATTTCCTGGAAATTAAAAATTACTACACGATTGCTTAAATGAAGCTTTTCATGATACAGGTTGTATATTAGCCACAGTGATTTTTCATTGTTTAAAACATAATCTTTGGTTTGAAGTTGTCCTGGATAGACTAGCTGGATGGCTGTGGCTAGTGAAATATTCATAAAACAGCACACTAGCTTCTTTTAAGCCACACCAGTAACTGGGTCAGTGGCCTAAAGGCAGGGAATGGCACATTTTGAACATCTGGCAAAATGAGTTCCCCGAATCCATAACTGACGTGGTCAGGAATAAAGAAAACCGGTGCAGCTGAGGTTTTCACCTCCTTTCATCAAAGACGTCTATCAATTTATTAAGAGCATTCTCCATTTCTTTCTGAGGAAATTAGTTGGGAAACAAATCTAATTTGAATGAAGGCACATGGGTGCAAATCTTAAATAGATAAGGAAGACCAACAAAACTGCTCAAATAGTATGGCTGTGTCCATCCCAACCACCCACGCACATCTCATGTCTGAGGCTGAATATCATCACTGCATAGACAGCACCACATGGAAAACTCTATGCCTGTGGGCATATATATCCGATCAGAAAAAGCTGGTGGTGGTTTTCCAGAAATAATAATGAGACTTTCAATGATGCAAAAATTGTCCTTTTCCCCAAATGAAAGGTTTTAAATTAACAGCAAAGGACTATAATAACAATGGAAACTGTAAGAAGCCATAAAGTTAAATCTCAAAAAGGACAAGTTTCAATTTCATAGCTGAAGGCTGCTGATGATTTCTTCTCTCTCTCCTTGAATAATCACATGCAAATGCCTTTTAGCAATGGCAGCATTCAAATCCCACAAAAAATCAAGCAGTGTCCCCGTAAGGAGCACCTCCATTGGCACAAACTGTAAAACCTGCTGGGGTGCGTCAGAGTTCAGCAAAGACCTCAACAATTCATTCACATTCTGCAGATACTGGAAAACTGGATTCGGAAGTTCCTGGTAACCCACACACAGCAGGACTGCACAGGTCTTCAGGGGCTCAGAGGAAGTGGGACAAGAAAACGTGATGACTCTAAAACAGTTGTGGAGCACAAAGATCAAACCAGCCATAAATCTTGTAAAACAAGAAAGTACAGGCAAAATCATAGCATCTCCTGTCCGAAGCTGCTGCAATGCGTGTATAAGGCAGTCCAAAAACAGCTGCTGGTAAATGGGGTCTCCATCATGAAGCAATGAACAGCTGAAGGCCATGAGTTCAGCTGATTCCAAGCGCTGAACTTCCAATGGTATATGTGCTTTGATATCGCTGAGGGGTGGAAAGCCCACAAGCAGGCACTTTATTTGGTTGTTGGGTTCTACGACCTGCTCATCCTGAAGGCACTTGGTGAGGCTAAACAACTCAGAAAATATCAGTTCTTCAGTAAAAATGTGACAAGAACAGTAATACTGCTGTTTGGGCCAGAATTTGGAATCCAAATTCATGGCTCCTCCTAATGACTTTTCAATTGCTTCATTAAGAGCCTTTAAAATTTCACCATCACAGAAAGGAGAACACTTTACCTTTGGCAGTTTCTTTCCCTCTAAAATATGCCATAAGTGACACTCAAGATTGAAAGCTGTCCCTTCTAAGAGAGAACTTTGCCCAGAATGATACACAGCATGCTCTTCTGCCCAACTATTAAAGTATCCTTTGGCCACCTTATCTTTCCATGAAAGGGTTTCCAGCATTTTCCTTTCATTATAGGTTTTAAAATATCTGTTCCTCTGCCCAAACCGTTTTGTATTTGTACTACAACCAATATTAGATTTTTTCACTAGCCAATTACTTCTGGAGAGAGGCTTTAACTGAAACTTTTCCATAAAATATTGAACAGCATAGTCCCTTAAATTATTCAGTTTTGTTTGTTCCCCTTTTCCCATGCACTGAAACAGCCGAATGTTCTCAGAAATAGTCTCTAGCTGGTATTTATGAAAGAACATACAACATTCTTCGTGCCTTTTAAGAAAAGATTCGGGAATCACGTGATGGGGAAAGAGAGCTTTTTGGGTCATTTCAGTCCCAAAATTCAGCACCATCTTAGATAATACAGGATGGATTGCCTCTCTTCCCTTATAGTGGAGACATACCACATAGACTTCTGAGTTTCCTGCCTTGCTAGTAGCAGGTTTGAAAACATGGACTTGGTCAAAGGAACAGTTTAGCAGGTACATCAGATTTATGGAACAATGTTCAAACAAAGTAAACATCTTCAGAACAAAAGAGCCACCATTTCCAAGAGTCGTCAGAGCAGTGACAACTTCACAGTAATGCAAAGAAGAGACTAAAGCTTCTTGTTCACCTGGGTTTCCTTGGCAATCAAAACTCCCATCTGCAGTGATCAAGTGAATGGTAGCCATGTTGCTTATGAAATTCTGAAGTCCAGTCAGATATTTCAAGTTCATGATATCACCGGTGTTATCTGGACCAAAGTACCACCAATGCAAGGTATTTGCAATAAGTCGGTCATCCATAATCATCATAAGATTGTCATTTGCTTCATGGTATGGATTCAAAGTATTAGCTACCCAACTCCATTCACAGGGGAACCTATGGGATTTTAAGTAGTGATTGAGACTAGCTATAAAAGCTCCAGGAGCTTCACAAAGGTGTAGAGAATTCAGTTTTCCATTCTGAAAAGCATCCTGTGGAATAAGTGGAAAGCTGCACAAAATTTCATGAAACTTACACCATGCTTGAGTACAAAGTTCAGCGTTCACAGATTTTTTCACATGAGAAATTATTTTTCCAGCTTTATTAGTAAAAGCAGTGTGTTCATGCCACTCATCCAATTTCTTGTCACTCAGTAGGTTTTTTACTTCATTTAGGGAGTTCTTCAAATCAAGCAATGCATTAAATTCCATGTGGTCACAAGTGAAAATCTCATTGGGATCTGGTAACTGCCACTCATTATGAAGTGGCTTGCCATAAGAAAAGTTCTTGGCAAAGAGTTCAAAAATGTCAGCAACAACATCTGGGCTGAATGTCTCAGGACTTGAACCCAGTGGTGGTTTTCTGCACTTACTCATTTTCAAATTAAATTAAAATCTAGAAAAAGAAAACACATAATTAAATGAATCAAATTTATTACTGAGTGAAATCTCATCCACAGCAAATCGGAACACACTCATGACAAACTGCATAAAATGGGAAGGCTAATATCAGCACACGCTGTTACATAATGAGACAATTTGGAATAAAGTAAAAGTCAAGGCTTTCATACCCAACAGACCTGAGCTCAATTTCCAGCTCTGCAACTCACAGCTAAAAAGGAGTCTTGGGAAAATTACATTTTTGAGCCTATTTCTTATTTAAAAATTAGGGTATTAATTTTCTAGATGACGATAAAACATGCTAACATATAAAAGGTATATACCAAAGAATAATCATCAGTGATGGCACCTCATATGACCATATTAATCCATCTAGCTCCTCCCAAAGTTTCCCTCTACCCACAACTGAGACACCACCCACACGGCCCCAAACACTGTCAGACTAAGATTCATCCCTGAACATGACCTTTGGTGAAGCTTTAACAAGTGACTTTTAGGGAGTTTCGTTGTTGTTGTTTTACTTTTTTTAAAAGTTTTTATTTATTTATTTTGAGAGAGAGAGAGAGCGCAAGCACACGCAAGCTGGGGAAGGGCAGAGAGAGGGAGAGGCAGAATTCCAAGCAGGGTCCACGCCATCAAAACAGACTCCAATATAGGGCTCGAACTCACAAACTGTGAAATCATGACTTGAGCCAAGCTGAAGAGTTGAATGGTTAACCAACTGTGCCATCCAGGCACCTCAAGACTTTCAGCTTTTTTTTTAGTTCCCTCCAAATCTCACCTCCTTCCAGGAGAAGTTTCTACACCTAAACCCAGTACTGATATTGCTACCAGACCTCCCTGCCACCACACACTTATTTACCTACAGGGAGTGTCAAGTACATCCTTCATCCAGATCTCACACTCTTGCTAAAACATGCACTTTGGTGGTACCAAATCACTTACATAGGCAACTTCCTAACACTCATCACCACACTGCTTGTTGACTGTGGTGTACTTGACTAGTTAGGCTCCATTCAGCTCAATGCTGAAACTGAACTATATAGTTCAACTTGGCATGTCCGTAAACTAGACTCCTGTTTCATCTGTTCAGACAGCTCCATGCTTCTTCCACTATAAAATATTATTTCTTCTTGCCACTAAAACGTAACACACTTTGAGGGTGCCTGGGTGGCTCAGTTGGTTAAGCGTCCAACTTCAGCTCAGGTCACGATCGCATGGTTCATGAGTTGGAGTCCCACATCAGGTCCTGAACTGACAGTACAGAGCCTGCTTGGGATTCTCTCCCTCTCTTTTTGCCACTCCTCCACTCATGCTTTCTCACTCAAAATAAATACACTTAAAAAAAAAAAAAAGAAAGTAACATACTTTGACAGAAAACCTTTAAATGGAAGAAATATTCTCACTGAATATACAAATTACAGTCACCCTAACATTCTGTGTTCTAACACTGACTAAGAAATCAAACCTATCTGTCCACTGGAGAGGGATAAGAGAAAGAAGCATGGCCTAATGGCATAGTGTTGGGTAAGTCCTAAATTCCAGCAGACAGAGCTGTAAGTATTACCTAGTACTTGTTAGTTCAATGTTAATCAATAGGTGTTTTAGTTCATAACTTCCAAGTTTATGTAGTATATTCGATTCATTCTACACTAGTTTTTCAAAAAGAATCTAAATTTGTCAAACAAAAAATTGATAAACACTATCCCACAAAAAGCCAACAGATGATGATTAAAATGGAAAATAAAGATGAGCTAGTGCCACAATAAATACAATAATATCCAGAAGACTGTAATCTATTAGCATTTACTTTGTACTGGTCTTTTGGCAGTTCTTTTATATTTTGTTTATATTATTTACAATCTGTCTATTCTACTAGCTTGCAAGCTTTGTGAAGTAACAAGTATCTTCTTAGTCATTTGTCTGTCACAGTACATTTAGCATATACATAAGTTATAGCTATTAGCCACATTTGCCCATCAATATCTTTTTCTTATTGTTCACTGTTAGAACCTATATCCAGACAAATTCTGAAAGAAAGCAAAAAGGAGGCATTGACACATTCACTAAAATCCTAAATAAAAGCAAATGAAAGTTTATTACAAGTTGTTCTGCCTTAATTCACACTGTGCTTACTGGAAACTAAAACCATGTTTAGGTCACAACTATACTCTACTTTGGAAAAAGTCTGATTTTAGTCATTAACTTCACATGCTAATTAACAGCTGTAAGGAAGTTCTGAAATCTTACCTACTACATAATACTTTCACATGAGAAAAGTGAGTCAAACATTCCAATGTTCTTCCTGACTACACCTGTTGTACACAAATCAAGATATATATCTTATATCTTGAATATATATATCAATACATGTCTTCACTACATATATCTTAAATATATATCTATCTTCAATATATATAACTTGAACAAATATATACATATATAGAATGTTCAGGTCTATAATCCAACCTTTGTTTCCTTCTATCAAATTCCCAGAATCCAACCACTTCTCACCTCCACCTCCAGCTACCAGCCTCCTGATTGCGGACGCTGCCAACTCTCTCTGCTGTATTACTGCCATAGCCTTCTAACTGGTTTCTTCTCTTTGCCTCCTTTGGTTTCCCATTTCACTCAAAATAAATGCCACAGTCCTTAGAGTAGCCTACAATGCTCTTGAAGATTTCTGTCCTCCAGCCCCAACTTATCTCTAATCTGTCTTTTATCCCTCTTATTTATTCTGCTCCAGCCACATAAACTTTCTTGCTGTTAACTGAAACACCAGGCAGACTGCAACCTGAACTCCTTTGCACTGGCCAATCCCTCTGCCTGGAATACCTTCAGATTACCTGCACAGCTAACTTCCTCACCTCCTTCAAGTTATTTACTCAAGTGTAATTTCTCTCTGAGACCTACCCTGACATCCTAATAGCATCTTGCACTACCAACGGTAAAGAAAAGGATCTTGCTGTACTTTTTTTTCCCATGACACTCTTTTCCTTCTAACATATAATTTGCTTGTTATGTTTATTATTGTCTTCCCCAAACTAGAATCTTAGCTCCACAGGGCAAGGATCTTTGTTGACTCGTGTATCACCCCGAGGTTAGAACAGTGCTTAAGGTACACAGTAAAAACCATTCTGTGAGTATCTAATAAATAGACGTGTATTATACTTAGCACAAACAGCCCTCCTCTAATTAGGTTCTTAATATGAGTCAGAACTTCACTCCAGCACTTCAATGCTTAACCAAAAATTTTTAAAAACAGCAAAGCACGTGGTTTACAAACCATAAGAAAAAAGTTTCCAGCATGTGTTCCTCTGTCCTTTACATTAAGCATTTCTTAGAGCTTTGTGGCATCATGATTCTGCTAGGAGGGTCAGTATTTCCATTCTTATTTTGCAGATTCGATTAGAAAGTCATGTTCTCCCTGCCCAGGTCCACAAACGAAAATACCCGCAAAATTCGTGGGCCTGACACAAACCCCACAAGATCTTATCAACAGTGCTCTCTCCAATTAACGCTTACAAAGGAGCTTTAGAAACGTTTCTGGTGAAACTCCTCCCAGCAACGGTGAAAATAACAGCTAAAGGGTATCCAGCGCTTTACTCTGGGCCAGGGAAACCCAAGACCTCGTTTCACCTGATGGGACTGAGCCTCAGGCTCCATTCGAGCGGCCCGAGCCCTCCTGACGTGGTGGAAGCTCAGTTCCAGCCCTTGCCTCACCCTCTGGAAAAGTCGAAGGACGACCAGGGCTCGGAAGCCGGGTCTGATTACCTTCGCTCACGCCCACTTCGGCTCCTAGAGTCTAGAGAGGCGAGCGCTTCACCCACTCTCCCCACTCGAGGAAACCATCCTCCACTTCCGCTCCCGGGGCTGCTTCCCGGAACGGTCGCTCCTAGGGGTTTACGGCGCCGCCCGCCGCACTGAAGAGAGGTGGCGCAAGAAAAGCGAGGAAGGAGGCCCGGACCCTCCCTCGCGACACCAGGAGCGGTACCCCACCTTCAGGCCGCGCCGCCGCGCAACGCCGGCCGACGGCGGCCGGAGGGCCCGGGGA
>NW_027528867.1:908735-1053760 GCF_008692635.1 Crocuta crocuta
CAAACCTGTCCGGGACACTCCGGCTCCGCCTACCCAGAAGCTGAGCCGGGAAGGTTTTGTAAAGTTGTTAGGCAGAAGATGGTTCATAGTACAGGTTGAGTTAAAACTGAGGCTCAAAAGACAATAGGAAATTAAAAGCCAAACTAGGCAAACTGCGAGATAACATATATATGTTATATATGTGTGTATATATAGTAATATATATGTTATATATATGTGTATATATAGTAATATGTTATGTGTATATATAGTAATATATGTTATGTGTGTATATATAGTAATATATATGTTATATGTATGTATATATAGTAATATATGTATGTTTTGTATATATGTGTACATATATAGTAATATATATATATATTTATAAACCAGAAAGGAAAAGACAATCTCAAAGGAAAATTGGGCAAAAATTTGGACAGGCCATCCAAAACTAGTAAAACAGCCAGGAAGGATGTACAAAAACTTTTAACCTATTATAAAAGAAACACTTGGAAATGAAAATAAGTTTCATTTTTACCTGATTTAGCAAAGAATGATAATGGCCACTGTTGGTGAGATTATGGAGAAACCAGTTGATATACTGTGCACGGGGCTAAAAACTGGTATAAACCTCACAGAAGGCAAACTTTAAAATGGCCTTGCACCCCAGCTGGGCAAGTCCCACTCCTAGCAATTTATCCTTAGGAAACACAACATAACAGGCACTCACTTTGGACAAAATATTCATTTCATCTCCTTAATATCAACAATAACAAAAACTAGAAACTCTAAATGTCAACTTTAAGGGGATTAATAAAATTCTTTGTGATACAGGGGCGCCTAGATGGATCAGTTGGTTATCCATCAGGTCATGATGTCACAGTTTGTGAATTCCAGCAGGCTCCCTCTCCCCAGAGGGCTCTGTGCTGACAGCGCTAAGCCTGGAGCCTGCTTCTGATTCTGTGTCTTCTTCCCTCTCTGACCCTCTCCTGCTTGCATTCTGTCTTTGACTCTCTCTAAAAAAAATAAATGAAAGATTTAAAAAAGTTATTTGTGATACATCCACATAACAGGATACCATTCAGGCAATAATAATGTGTGTCAACAGTATTGCATAAAAATAGAATATAGAACTGTGTGTAGAGTTTGTTCAAAAAAAAATTCTTTGTTCTAAGTCCTCCAGGATGTTCACCAATGAAGAAAAAAATGTCTTTTCAAAAAATGGGGCTAGGATATTTGGATATTCATATGGAAAAAATTTTTATTTGGATCCTTACATCATAAAAATACATTTTATTTGGGCTACCAAACTATATTTTATAAGTCAAATAACTCTCGGGGCACCTGGGTGGCTCAGTCAGTTAAGTGTCCCACTCTTGATTTTAGCTCAGGTCATGATCTCACAGTTCATGAAATCAAGCTCCACATTAGCCTCTGCACTGACAGCACAGAACCTGCTTGAGATCTTCTCTCTCCCATTCAAGTGGCCTGAGCCACTATCCCATGCTCTCTCCCTCTCAAAACAAACAAAAATTAAACTTTAAAAAAAGTAAAAGTAAAACAACTATTTTAGCAGAAAACAGCTTGGTGACCTTGAAGTAGGCAAATGTATACAACAAAGCAGAAAAAGTACTAATCATAAAGGAAATATATATAAATTGAACCATATTAAAATTAAGATACCATTGAGAGTTTAAAGACAACCTACAGAGTGGGAGAAGATATTTATAATATATACGTATGACAAAGGACTTGTACCCAAAATATATAACTATTACAAATTAATAAGAAAAGATGCCCTAATGGAAAAATGGACAGAAAAAATACTTCTAAAAGATGATATCCAAAAGTCTAATAAACATGAAAAGATGCTCAACTTCATTAGTTTTTGGAGAAATGTAAACTAACCCCATAATGAGATATAATTATACCTTACCCTGGCTAAGATGAAAAAGATGAAATATTAGTGTTAGAAAATATGAGGGACAACTAATGGAAAGCTGTTTGGAAGGAAAAGATCTTCCAAGATATTCCAAATTCACAGGTTGGTTACCCTTTAAAAAAAAAAAGCTATTTATATATAGTCAACTGCTGAGATCCTATGGGTACTATTCAACCACTTTTGCCAAATGTCTATGAAACATTCCATAAAGCTCCTTTAAGCCCCTTCTCAATCAATCTCCCACTCCCAAGAAGCAACCACTAATCTCTATTATATCATAGTTTAGTTTTGCCTATTTTAGAATTTTATATAAATTCAGTCACCATAGTTGTTTGTTTGTTTGCATCCCATTTCTGACTGGAAATCCTGAGGATGGATGGATGGATGGATGGATGGATGGATGGATACATAGATAGATAGATATCAATTGATCAATAGATATAGTAGGGGAGAAAAAATATCTTTTCCTTCTACCCTTCTAGGTTCTTTGCTGGGGCTCTGTAACAAAAGACAGACAAGAGAAAAGCACGTTAAGTTTACTAATATTTTATGTGAGCCGGGAGCCTCCACAAGGAAATGAAGATCTAAAGAAACCATTAAATCTGAGTGTTTTCATACTAAGTTTGATGAGAAGTGGAAAGTTGTGGGGAAATGTGACAAAGGAGCATAAGCTAACGGTAGCACACTGGGGGAAATTTAGGCAAGGCATGTTCATCTAGATTCCTCTTGGAGTCCTTCCATCTTCAGAAATAAGGATATTCCTTTCCTACAAGTATAGGGAGGGCATATCTCACATGAGGATCTTGTGAGCTGCTTCAGGGCAAGGTCAGAGAGTCCTTCCTACACCTGCCATTTCTCAAATTCCTTTAGCTTAAAATATTTAATATGCCAATCACCATATTTTGGGGTAGTATGTTCTGAACCCTGTCAATATTCACCCATGCTGTTTTATGTATCTGTGGTTCATTCCTTTTTATTGCTAAGTAGTATGCCATTGTATGGATGAACCACAATTTAGTTATCTATCCTCTTATTGATGGACATTTGAGTTCTATTTCCAGATTGAGGTTATTGTGAATAAACTTGCTATGAATATTCTAGTACAAGACATTTTTGTAAGTGTATGTTTTCTTTACCCTTAGGTAAATACCTAGGCATGGAATCAATGGCTGGGTCATACAGTGGATCAGGGTTTCTTAGCTCAGCATTAATGTCATTTTGAGAATCACAGAGGCAGATCTATGTGTAACTTTGAAGTAATCTCCCAACAATTTTCCCAGAGTGCTTGAACAATTTTACATCCCTACCTACAATACCTAAGAATTCTGGGCCTTGCAGACATGGCCCAGCCACGGTCTGAGCTGTTGGCAGACAAAGCTCCATAGACAGCAGAATATTTTCATGCTCTGAGCACTGGGGAGAAAGGATTTGGTTATAAAGTTTCCTGCTTGGACAGTATTATTCTGGGATTTATGTGCCATGGTAGTGCCTTAACACCATAATGGCACTGGCAACAAGTTCATCTATGGGGAGAAATTTGATGAGAATTTCATCCTGGAGCATATCGATCCTGGCACCTTGTCATTGGCAAATGCTGGACCCAACACAAATGGTTCTCAGTGTTTCATCTATGCTGCCAAAACTGAGTGAGTGGATACCAAGCATGGGGTCTTTGGCAAGGAGAAAGACGGCATGACTATTGTGGAAAACATGTGGAACACCCTGGATCCAAGAATGGCAAGACCAGCAAGAAGACCAACATTGTTGATGAGGACAAATCTAATAAATGTGACTTGTGTCATATATTAACCACCCTCATTCCTTCTGTAGCTTAGGAGAGTACCCCTTCACCCCTATCTCCTCAAAATATCCATAATCTTTGTGTTCCTTGGGGCAGTTCAATGGGTCCCATATTTCCCTTATCACCCTCCATATCAAGTTATATTGCAGAGTTAAATTTATGATTATGAAATAAAAACTAAACAACAACGAATTCTGGTTACTTCACATCCTCACCAATTTTTGGTGTTGTGAGTCTTTGTCATTTTAGCTATTGGTGGGAGTTGGTTGCTTTTTACATCTGATTCTTAACAAATATTAATTAAAAATGAAAAGCTGTGGATATTGTTCTTTTATGGGACTAGATACTGGATGATGGATGTATGATTTCTTAAATACAATTACTATGTTCCCTGAGCTTTATAAATATTATCAGGAATATTCCAAACAACAAAACATACTGAACCAGTCTTTACTAAAATAATCAGAACATTGACCAACATTTGTTGAGTACATAATATGTGCTAAGCACTGAAAACTTCGCCTTTTTTATTCCTTTAATCTTCTCAACAATTCCGTGAAGTAGATACATGTATTGTACCTTTTATAAACAGAAAAATCAATGACCAAAGTGATTAAGCAATTTGCTAAAGGTCATGGAGTCAGAAAGTAGCAGAGTCAGGGTTTGAACCTAGGCCTGCCTAACTCCAAGGCCAATCTGTTCTGCAAAGAATTCCTAGAAATTACCTCCAGTAATTTAAAAACAACTTTATAGCCCACCTTCATGGCCAGAAATGTTTATATGAGGCCAGTGATTTTACTAAAAATGATGAGTTTTAGGGCACCTGGATTGCTCAGTCGATTGAGCGTCTGACTCTTGATTTTGACTCAGGTCATGATCTCACAGTTCATGGGATCAAGCCCCATGTCCCTGCATGGGGTTCTGCACTGACAGTGTGAAGCCTGCTTGGGATATATATACACACACGTATATATATATACATATATATACACATATATATACGTATATATATATATGTATGTGTGTGTGTATATATATATGCATGAATCTGAGCTACAATTATTCTTTCTAATTTCTGAGCATTCTTTATACTCAACTGGCATGGCAATGAGAATAGAAGTATCATGTAAGAATTAAAACAACCAGCTCTCCATCCTCTGCTCTGATTATGTTTCTCTGCAAAGCAAACAGAAACTAAACTACTTCTGTAGTTTACATCTTTAGACAGATTCTGTGAGGTGACAGTGTATAAATCAATTTTCCAAAATCCCAGAGGGAGTTGTCTGGGATGATGGAAATGTTCTATAGCTTGATAAGGAGGTTTAGGTTAAGAGGTATATGTATCTGTCAAAATTTATCAAATGGTATAATTAAGATTGGAGCATTTCACAAAACACAAATGTTACCTTTAAAAAAGCCATAAACAAATATTGAATTCTAGTTACCCACTTGGATGCTGAAGTCTTTAGAAAGAAGCATACTGACATCTTACTTTGAAGTGCACCACACATAAGATAGATTGATAAACAGATAGAGGGATGGATCGATGGTGAGGTAAATGTAGTATGATGTTCACAATTGTAGAATCTAGACAGTGGACACATGGATGTGCACTAATTCCTTCAGCTTTTTTCTGTTGAAATTTTTTTCATAATAAAATAGTGGGAGAAATAAACAGATTCACATCATAAAAGGCAAGAATGGCATCTCTTTCTATTAAAAAATACATATATTCATACATACAGAAGTACCTAGTACTTCCCATTAATACAGGAAACAGAAGTTCTGAATGAACTTTACGTGAACAGCAGTAGATTTGGCAGCAACCAGGCCAGTGTTCTTATGGCTCAGTCATTCAGTCCATTAATCTGATTTGGAGAACACCATTTAGGCTTGGTTTTTGACCAATTACACGATCTTAAATTGTTCCTATCCTTTGTCACATAGTGTTCCATTTTAATCTCTTCTTGCCACCTGGAACAGACCATTGTTTAGAGTCAGCACACCAGGGCACCTGGGTGGCTAAGTTGGTTAAGCATTCGACTTTTGATTTCTGCTCAGGTCACAGTTTGTGGGTTGGAGCCCTGCGTCTGGCTCCATACTGACAGCATGGAGGCTGCTTGGGATTCTCTGTCTCCCTCTCTCTCTGCCTCTCCCCTGCTCATGCCCTCTTTACCTCTCTCAAAATAAATAAACATTTAAAAAAGTAAAATAAATAAAGGCAGCAAACCAAGGAAGGGAACACTTGACACTGAAATTCCAGAAGTCAGCAAAGGTTGTAAACCTGATAATTGTCCCAATTTCTCTCATGATGATCTTCACTACATCTTTAAATTGTATTCTCATCCAAATTCTCACACAGCATCTTAAGCTCTGGAAATTCAATGTTAAAAAGAGAAAATATAGTAAAAGTTAAAACCAATTTGTCTATTCAACTATTAAGTAGAGCACCTACATTGTAGTATTTGTGGGAAAGTGTTTGAAAAGAGCCTGAAATCTCTTCTTGCTTACTGTTTCGGAACTAGACAAAAATTATTAAAACAAATCAATTAATTTTTTGGCATAAATGAAAAAACTGTAAACATCAGTTTATGAAAGCAGTTTTTGTCTATTTTTGGTGCTGTAACATGTAGTTAAACCTCATTCTGCATTTTAATAAACATTCAGGACTACAATGCAGTATGAAACACCTTTCTCAAAACTTATTTTTTAGCAATTCATTTATTTCCTTACATAGTTAAAATTAACAGACTGAGTCACTTACTAAAATGGGGAAAAGTAAAAATGTGTTTTTACATTATGAAATCATTAAAGATTATATTTTAGATGAACTTTACTATTCATAATACAATCTTTAATAATATGCTGACCTGAAATACTTATTTACTTAAAATCACTTGTTTATTTTCTTCATGAAAAAATGACCAAAATGACTTTTTAAAAAATTCTTAAGGGTTTAAGAAATAACATATATTACTGTGAGATGGGCACAGTTTTAAAGAAAAGTAAACACTAGTATATGGAATAGAACACGAGATGTGGCCCACCCTTGAAGCCTTAATCATTTCACTGCAGATACAACATGTTTAAAAATAAACAACATTATACAACTAAGTGCTCCATTGTATGGTACAGATTAAGTGTTGTGGGAGTCTAAAGCAGGGAGACTTGGCAGGGAAAAGATGGAGAAAAGAGACTCTAATTTTTGTCTTAAAAGATTGCTGTTATTTGGGGACAGGGAATACCAGCCAATCTTAGGAAAATAATGTGGGTTAAAAAAAAACAGACAAGAAGAAGGGTAATTAGAGAAAAGGAATGGTAGGTTAAGATTGAAATGCTGTATAGGTAGTGTCTCAGTCACTTTAGGCTGCTACAAGAAAGCACTGTAGATGGGGTGACTTAAAGAACAGAAACTTGTTTCTCACAGCTCTAGAAGCTGGGAAGTCCAAGATTAAAGTGCTGGAAGATTTGGTTCCAGTGAGGACTCTTAATGGGTTGCAGATCCACTTTCTCACTGTGTTCCCACATGACAGAAAGAGAGCAAGTGCTCTGGTCTCTTCTTACAAGGACACTAACCCTATCATGAGGACCCCACCCTTGTGAGCTCATCTAAACCTAATTACCTCCCAAAGGCAAAGTCTGCATCTCCAAATACCATCACACTGGGGGCTAGAGTTTCAATATATGAATTCTGTGGGGTCACTACTCAGTCCATAGCAAGTAGTGAAGAGCCAGAATATAGAGGACCACGGAAGCCAGACTAAGGTGCCAGAATCTGCTGCAACAGGAAATGGTTAAGAGGGAAAGAAATGACTAAGTTTGGTTCATACAGAGATAAGGGTGATAGTGGAACAGTCAAGCAGAAATATCCAGGAGGGAGTTAGAAATCAATGGGTAGCTGAAGTTCAGGTAAGAAAACTAAAGTAACAATCAAGGGTGCCTGGGTGGCTCAGTCCATTAAGCGTCCAACTTCAGCTCAGGTCATGATATTGTACTTCATGAGTTTGAGCCCCATGTTGGGCTCTGTGCTGACAGCTCAGAGCCTAGAGCCTGCTTAGATTCTGTGTCTCCCTCTTTTTCTGTCCCTCCCCGACTTGTGCTCTGTCTTCCTCTCTCTCTCAAAAATAAACACTTACGGGGCCCCTGGGTGGCTTAGTCAGTTAAGCGTCCGACTTTCACTTAGGTCATGATCTCGCAGTTCGTGGGTTCAAGCCCCGCATCGGGCTCTGTGCCGACTGCCAGCTCAGAGCCTGGAGCCTGATTCCCAGTCTGCGTCTCCCTCTCTCTCTGACCCTCCCCTGCTCACACTGTCTCTCTCTCTCCTAGAAATAAATTAAAAAATATTAAAAATAAAAAAATAAAAAAAAACACTTAAAGAAGAAATCTAAAGTAACATAACCCTGTGAGTTTTTTAAGTACCTGCTTTATTGTTATTTATTACTAACAATGATTATGATACTTAATTTGGAAATGGAATCAATACCAAAAATTGTTAAAGCACTAGCCCTGGGGGACTCTCTACTGTTAATAGCTCACCTAGCATTGTCCCTCCTGGGGATCAATATGGCTTCTCATTTTGAATAGTTAAGCACAACAGTGCTAACTACTGAGTACCTGGGTTAGAACATCCACCTACTAGCTACATGGCCTTGGGCAAGGAACACCTCCAAGGGTCACACTGAGGATTACCAAACGAATGTAAAATGCTTAGCACTGGCTCTTGCACTTAGCCAGCATCTGATAGACGTTAGTTGTTCCTGAACAATGTCTGTTCTTTCCTGGAAGATGGGGTGCTAAATTCAGACTCTCCTTGCAAGGTTCTCCTTTGGCTGTTTCTTCTTATATTCCAAACCCTTAATTGAGTAGGAGAAAAAAAAGGGGGGGAGGGGGAAGACTAAGGAGAAGAAAGGGAAAAAAGAGAAGACAATTGAGACCAAATTATTTCATAGCTGTCATTGAGAAGCTGTCAGCTTCTGTTTTCAACAATTTGGGCAGGTTTCAAAGAGCAGAAAGAAGACTGGCTGTAAAATGAATGAACACATGACTCAACACGGATGCATTTCCAAAACATAATGTGGAAAGATAAAGGCACGCCGCAGAACAGTTTTTACATTGCCTACCATTTATGTAATGTTTGAAAACAAATAAAACAATTCTGTTTCATGTTTATTGATACAAACATAGTCAAAATAGAAAAACACAGATGATAAAAACACACTGACTTCCAGAGAATGGTAACCTCTGGGAAGTAAGAGGGGATGGGAAAGAAGCACAAAATGGGCATCAAAGATACCTCTAACATTAATTCTCTTTGCTAATGTCTGAAGCTATGGCAAGATCTTGGCACCTTCAAAATCTAGGTAGTGGCTACATGGGTGTTATGTTATTCTCTTCACTTTTCTGAATGTTTGAAATATTTCCTAAAAATTTTAAACACGAAAAAGAAAACTATTGGCCTCATTTCTAAATCCACTCAAACTCCCATGCACTTTAGAAATCCATCTGTTCAGCTAAATCACACGTATGAATGATTTTCAGGAATGAGTATGCTTCTCAGATTCAATTAGAGAAGAGTATAATGAATCTATTAAAAATGGGTCATGTTTTGTGTTAGGTTCACGTTAGCAAAATATATTCCAAATTCTGATATCTGGGTTGAAATACACATATTATCCTATTATTAGATTTTAATGTCATTAACACCACATTACATCTTGGGGGTGTTTTGTGGTTAACAAATCGCTTATGTATACCTTAAGATATCCTGTGGGTTTCATTGCAGGGACAAACCCCAACTGAGTGATGGTGACTGGCCTCAGTGCTCTGATGAGACAGGTAAGAAATTGTATCTGGGCTCCACAGGAAGAGTGACGGTCAGTTAGGGAGCTGTCTCAAGAGTAGGTGTCCCAATAATATTCCTGACACTTTCTTGACTCTCCTTCCACCTCTCACTGCTCTGTCCCCATCTCCCATCACTTACCCATTCTAACTTGGGGCTCCTAGAATTCCCCTCCTTGACTCTCAATGATGTTTCCTCATACTGCAATAATCCCTGACTGGTTTCATTTCACAGCAATCCTACACACTGATGAGCCCCCCTCTTCTGTTTTTCTGTGAAGCCTTCCCAGCCCCATCCTGGCCAGGGGAGAAACTTCCCCTTCATCTCCATGGCACACACGCAGTGCAGCGTTTATCTCTAGGTATTCCAGCTATTTGATTACCCATCTATCTCTGTTCTGGGCTTTGAAAGGACAAGACTGGATCTTATTGATCTGCACTCCCAGCTTCTGGCACATAGTAAGCAATCAATAAATGTTTGTTAAATCAAAGAATGATTTAATGAATGGTGTCCTTCTTCTGCAGAAAAGGAAAACAGACTCAGAGTTGGGATTTTTCTCAAGGTTATACTTCCTTGGGAACCTTTCCACCTTTCCTTCAGGACAGAGATTGACAAATATTTTCTGTAAAAGGACCAGATAGTATATTTTCAGTTTGTTGTCCAGAAGGTCTCTGTCACAGCCACTCCACTCTGACGCTAGCTAAAAAGCAAACGGAGACATAGCCATGTTGCAATAAAACTTTATTACAGAAAAAGGCAGTGAGCTGGATGTAGTCCATGGGTCAAAGCTTGTGACTTTGCTGTAAAAGATGAAAAGAGACCCTCCTACATATCTAGTTCCACCTTCTTTGACTCAACCCAAATTCCAAGGTCCTGATCCCAATGTTTCCACAGTGTTTGTTGGAGGTAGATCAATATCCCCTCATATCTCCAAGTTAAAGATTTTAGCTAGATTCATGAAAGAACTGGCTACAAAGCTGAGACCAGACAGGACAAGAGGAGTTTGTTGACAATGACCTTTAAGAGACCCAGAGGAATTCAAGCCCAACTTACTCACATCCTCCTTGAGCACCCATTTTGAACACTCAACATTTTAAAAAGAAAAGAGGTCCATTTCTTAGGTTTGCTGGACAAAGGAAAAAGGGGAATAAATAACTCTTTTCCATTCTTCACACTCCCTTTTCTGTGTTTCCAAATAGCAAGTCTCTTTTTCTTTCCCAGAGACTATTTTAAACTTCTTCCACTCTCATGTTTCCTATGCTATTGTCCTCTCATTCATTGTCAGGAGATGACCTAACCTCGTCGTTCAGAAAGAAATAGAAGTCATCAAAGGAGAACTCCTTCAGAATTCTGCCACTCACCACTAATTTATCTGCACCTATCCCACTCTCTTATCCTAGGTGTCTAAGATCACTCTGTTCTCTGTGTCCCAGGTCTTTCTACTTTCTCAGGGAAACTGATTCCATCAATTCTCTCTCCCTCTCTCTCTCCCCTTCTCTTTCCTCTTCCTTCCCTCTCTCCCTATATCCTGTATTTATCACTCTGTCTTCTGTGTCTTCCCTCCTCAACTTCATCTCAAAGACACAGAGGAGCTTCTCCTCCCACAACCACCCCGCACTGAGAAACTCTCCATCAACATTTAGACATGCATGTCCCCACCATCCTGAAATTAAGTTTCTGAAACGTGTATCTCCCTCCAATCATTACCCTATCTCTCCTACCTCCTTTCTTAAAAGAGTTGTTTGAGATTTCTTAAAAGAGTTGTTTCCACTTCACCATCTCCCAGTAAGTTTTCAACTCATGAAAAATTTGTTTCTCCTTCATTACACTTCTGAAAGTCTTTCATTGAAAGACCCCAAATAACCTCCTTTGGTTGCTACATCCAACCTAGAATTTTTTGCCCTCTCTTTACTGAATCTCTGGCACTATTTAACCTGGTGATTTTCCTTCTTTAAACTTTCTCTTCTCATGACTTTGGTGCCAACACAATCACCTGGTCTTGCTCCTATGGTCATTCTTCCTTAGGCTTCTTTGTAGGATCCAATAACTCTGCCTGATTATTACATAATTTCCAGGCAATCTTAAATATGTTTATGATTCTCAAAGTTACTTCTCCACCCCAGAGCTCACTACTGAGGCTAGAACCAGCCAGTCCATTGCTCTAATAGAATTAGAATAGAATAGAATTGCCCCTCTTCCCCTTTATTCACTATATCCAGTCTCTTGTGTTTAGAAAACATTATCTTGACCTATCATCCTAGCCAACTACCACCCCTTTTGTCTCATTCACAGCAAAAGTTCTTTAAAGTTGTCATTAAAACCCCCCTCCAATCAGGCTCTCAACTATACAACTTCACTGAAACAGCTCTTGTCAAGTAACCCATGATAAAGGCAAATGATAATTCTCAAGTCCCATTTTACTTTGATCTTTCAACAAGCAGCATTTGACACAACTGGTCTCCTACTTCTCATGGATACCCATCCTTCCCTTGGCTTTCCAGATCCCACCCTCTTCTGGTTTACCTCCTACATCACTGAGCTATCTTCTCCATATTTGTTTGTTTCTCCTTTCTTCATGATTCTTAATATTGGGGTAAGCCAAGGCTCACTCCTTGACCTCCCTCCTCTACTTTCATTCCTTAAATGATCTCACCCAATCTCAAGCCTTAAGTGTCATCTCTACATCTGTGATTCCCAAATGTATATCTTTACCTCAGACCTCTCTTTCAACCTCTAGTCTCTTATATAATACTGCCTACGCAACGTCTCCATTGGGATGCCTCACAGTATCTCAGATTGAACTAACATTGAGTTTCAGTCCCAAAGACTTCTTTTACATAAAGATGTCAATAGATGTCATATCAATAGATGGCAACTTATTCCTTGGTGTCATCATATANGTTGAGTTTCAGTCCCAAAGGCTTCTTTTACAAAGATGTCAATAGATGTCATATCAATAGATGGCAACTTATTCCTTGGTGTCATCATATATAAGTTGATTCATCTGGAATCTTTTTACCACTGTTTCTCCACTTAAATCATTTTTTACCATGGTTTTAAGAATTTATTTTCAAGAGGGCTTATAAGTGCCAAGTTTGAGCAAGTTTTAAATTGTCTCGCACAGCCTTTATCCTCAAAGGACATACTTTCTTTTCCTAATAAGCTGGTAGAATTTATTCCATGATCAACTGGAAATGAGTGTTGCACTAATCTTTCTTTTCTTGACCTCTCCATTCATTTTTTAGTTTATTAAATTTCATCACTATAATGAGGTTTTTGTTTTGTTTTGTCTTTTTGGTCTTATCTTATCGAATCCATGTTCTTATTAATTTCCTCTGTAGCTCAAAGCAATTGCAGGGAACCTTTCCTACATTCCTTGGTGGTTTTTGTTTTTTTTTTATTTGGATATTTTTTCTTGCAGTCTCTCATCTGTTTTATGCCTGCTATACTCATTTAAATCTTCTCATCACTTTACTCACCTGCAGAATGCTTACTTAGTTACCATGTTGCTTCTCTGTATCTTGCTTAGGCTCTAGGGACTGCCCTCCCCAGTTCTTCCTTTTGCTTTGAGAGATGAATTTCGAGGCCACCTGGGTGGCCCAATTGGCTAAGCTTCTTTCTGACTCTTTATTTCCGCTCAGGTCATGATCTCACAGTTAGAGAGACTGAGCCCTGTGTTGAGATCCAGCCCCACATCAGGCTCTGTACTGACAGCGTGGAGCCTGCTTGGGATTCTCTCTTACCCTCCCTCTCTCTGCCCTTCCCCTGCTTGTGCTTGCTCGCTCGCTCTCTCTCTCTCAAAATAAATAAAGATTTTAAAGAAGAAGAAGGTGGATGGATTCTCATTGACAACTTCTGAACCTTATCTGGGACCTTTTTCCCTTCCAGCAACATTTTCAGGCCAGGAGATTGCAATCCATCCATTTTAATATAGCCTGAGGGCAGGAACTTGAAAAGAACTTGGGAAATTTCCTGCAGTCTTTGGTATAGACCTAGACCTACCTTCTCTTCTAAGGTTGTTAATATCCAGATTGAGGTACCCCTTCTTCTCACAGGGGTAGTATCCTTAAGCTTCAACTCAATCCCCTGATTTAGCATGGAATCCTGGAAGATAATGACACCTGGAGGCTTTTCCTGGCTCCACTGTGACACTGAGTTCATAGGTGGGAATCTCTACTCATGGAAGAGATTTCCTTGGCTTGTCTCTACTCCAACTCTATCAGCTTCTGTCCAAATCAGGGGCTACTGGGGAGAATTCTCATCGTTTTACCAGTCCCTTGTATCACTTCTTCCTCCCTTTGTTTCACTTCTCAGAGACAGAGGGATTTAGGAACTTCATGAAGTCACACCAAAATCCTTTTTCATCTTGTCATTTTTCAGTTTATAGGAGAATAACCTCTTTCATTGTTTATTGTTGGTAGTAATTATTTTTAACCAGTTTATTTCATTGAGTGACAGGGGATGGTGATTCTGGAAGCCAAAAGGTGTTGTTGTTTTATAATTGTGAGGAGACTGGCCATTTCACCCTACCATCCTCAAGGACAGGATAGGAATGGGAACAAGACACAACGGGATGATCCCAGCAGACCCCAGGCTCATGGTGGTGGCAGGCTCCACCCAGGGAGCCCGGTATTTTTTTGTGAAGTCTGTCTGGCTATCACACTTCCCATCTACTCTTTCTGCTACCCTTTGTTTTCTTAGGAAGGAGTGGTGTCACCCTTGACACAAAGGGCTTTTTGTTCTGCTTAACTTTAGTGTATTTTTTTAACATTTATTTTTATTTTTGAGAGACAGAGAGAGAGAGACAGAGTATGAGCTGGGGAAGGACAGAAAGAGAGGATGACAGAATGCAAGCAGGCTCCAGGCTCTGATGTTAGCACAGAGCCCAACGCAGGGCTTGGACCCAGGAACCATGAGATCGTGACCTGAACCGAAGTCCGACTCTTAACTGACTGAGCCACCCAGGTGCCCCAAGGATTTCAAGGAAAGCAAGAGAAGCTCAGGAAGCTACCCCAACTCCACAGCAAGGCTCAGGAAGGAAGCAGCTCAGCCAAGTGAATGAGTGAAGTGGGGCAGGCAGCCTGAGCGCCTGGTGCTGCAAGAAAGTCACACTCTGGCGAGAGACAAGTAGAAAATCCAGGGCTGGCCAGTGGCCTTGGGATGTAGTGGTGTGAAGAGTGAGGTGAGGGAAGCCTGTGTGACTTAGTCGGTTAAGCACTCGACTCTTGGCTTTGGCTCAGGTCATGGTCTCACTGTTTGTGAGCTGACAATGCAGAGTCTGCTAGGGATTCTCTCTCTCCCATTCTTCCTGGCTTCCCTGCTCTCACACACACACACACACACACACACACACACACACTCTCTCTCTCTCTCTCAATATAAACAAACAAACAAATAAATAAATAAATAAACTTTTTAAAAAATGAGGTGAGACACATGGGAAATCTACAAATGCAGCAACTCCCACCACCATCCAAGCCCCACAGCTCATAGTGGGAGAAAAACAGCATCCTTGAGGAGAAATGAAAACATGAGAACTGAGCATCCAAGCTTGGAATTAATGAGCAAATCCCATCAAACCTCTGACACCACAGGCTTTAGCCTCAGAAGGCAGAAACCTTTTAAGCACCAATGGTCACCTGTGTGCTCTTCATCTTTGGGTTTTGTCTCTGTGATAAACTGCCACCTGCATAGCACCCTGGCATTTCCACACAGAAAATAATTGGCTGCAGACAGTCATTGGACACCTTTGTGCAAAGGAAACTGCAGAAACAAATTCTATTCCATCAACTCCAATATTTCTTGATATTTTAAATCTAAGACCATGTATTCTGTTTTGACTTCTCTGTGACAGGAAATCATTCTTTACTATAAAAACCAAAATAAGGGAAGTAGAAATAGTTCTTTATATTTAGTAGTTAAATCCTCATTTGCTTCAAAGGGATTTCTGGGTATTTCATGTTCCTCTCTATATCATTTCTGCAAGGGGCATAGAATTCTTTAGGTTTCTCTGAAGAAGAAACTGAGGCACCAATAATCCCAGCGTCTAAGTTTAGCAGAGCTGTGAAAGCTCAGTAACAGTAGCTAAGCTTTATTGATATCACTAATATTGATTAATCATTAATATTAGTATAACTCAACTACATGTAAGCTTTGGGTTTATTCATTTAGTCCCCATATAACAGCCACATTATTACTATTATCTCTATTTTACAGAAGTGAACATGACTTGAGTAGACAGAATAACTTGCACAAAACCCCACAGCTGGTACATGATGCAGTCTGGATAAGACACGGCTCATCTGACCTCAGAGCCTCTTTACTCATGCAGTGCCTGTATTTGTTATCTATTGTTATATAACAAACTACCCCAAAATTTAGTGGCTTGGTGAAGATGGGATGAAGGGCCTTCTGGAATGGTGGAACAAAACTTAGTGCCTTTTTTTTTTTTTTAAGGTTTATTTATTTTTGAGAGAGAGAGCATGAGCACATGTGAGTGGGAGAGGGAAAGAGAGCAAGGGAGACAAAGGATCTGAAGTGGGCTCGGTGCTGACAGTAGAAAGCCCGATGCAAGGCTTGAACTCACAATCTGTGAGATCATGACCTGCGCCAAATTTGGACGCTTAACTGAGCCACCCAGATGCCTCAAAACTTAGTGGCTTAAAACACCACGCATTACCTCACAGTTTCTGTGGGTCAGGAATCCTGACACAACTCAGCTGGGTGCCTCTGGCTCTAGATGTCTTACAAGGTAACATACAGGATGTCAGCCAGGGCCACAGTCACCTCAAGGTTCAACTGGGGAAGGATCCACTTCCAAACTCACTCCCATGATTACTGGCAGGATTTAGTTCCTTGCTGGCACTGCCACCCTCCTTGCCTTATCACATGGACCTCTCCATGGGGCACAATATGGCAGCATGCTTTATCAGAATAAGTAAAAGGAAGAACCAGAAAGAAAGAGTTTGAGCAAGGTGCAAGTCCCAGTCTTTTGTAACCTAGTTTTGGCACAGTCTGTTCATCATTATCAAGAGTCACTAGGTCCAGCCTACACGCAAGGGGAGAGAATTACCCAAGAGTGTGAATTCCGGGAAGTAGTGATCACTGGGAGCCATTTCAGAAGCTGCCTACCACAAGGCACTTCTGGGGTAACTATCCCCTGCCTCACCACTCTCCTGGGCAGGCTAAATGGTATTATGTGACTGTGGCCCCGAGCCACAGCTGACTGGAGATCAGTACCTGACCCAAACCTAACCAATGAGATTCTTTCCCCCAACAATCCTGAATTGCAACCCAGAGACTGCTTATTTTCTGCTAGAGGCTTGAAATGAAGGGACATTAGGAACTATGGGTCAGCTATCTTGTGCTGTGCCCAAAGATAAGTAGACAAAGCCAGATAAGAAGACAGAAAAGTACTATACTTCCTTCCCTGGATTTGGAGAAGTATAATAAAAACCATAAATTTCTGTCACTTACACCCAGGGGTGACATTCATAATATTTAACAATCAGTAAGACCCAAACATAGACTGACCCAGAGGGAACTCACCATAAACATCTGGTGCAGCCCCATTCTGGACACTGGGCACACATCAGCTGTTTGCCACGTGGAAGCATACCACCCTCTCACCTTGACCTCTCTGCTACCCTCAAGGAGTGAAGATGAGGGAAGGTCTGACCCAAGAACCTCAGTTTCTCTTCAGTGGGAGTCGAGTGGCAGCCCAGCACAGAAACCTCAGTGTGATCAAAGATTTCTCCTATAGCCCACTGGAGACTCAGTATCTCTGCCAGATGGTTCACAGATGAATTTTTGTAATCATGTCAAATGCATTCACTGTGATCCCTGGAAGAATATACAGAGATGAAATGCCTCCATCTGATCTGTGTGAGAAGGAGCTGGAAAGATCCATCACTGAGTAATGGGACTTGGGGAATTTGCCATTCTCTTTAAAACATCACCATGGAGCTCCCTGAGGTCCTTGAGGGACTGTGAATCCCTTGATTGTATACAGAGTGCTGTGGGTATTCCTACATATATTGCTAATATCCAGATACCCCAATGACATGACCAAGACAAAACAAAACAAAAAGGCTAAGAGCCAGTATTTAGGGAAAGGGTCAAGTTTATTATTTTTAAAATTAGATCAACTAAGAGTCAATGAAATCAGTGAATGCTCACCCAGTCTAATTCTGCTCAGGACCAAGAAGTTACCACAGCATTCCTCTCTAGTCTGGGAAGAATTTCCACCCCAACTCCTCATCTCCCTCACAACTGTCCTTCTCTACTAGGAATATCAACTACTGCATCTGAAAGCAGGTGAGAAATTGATCACCGAAGAAAGTTTTGCCCTGAACATTAAACCTACATCTGATTTCCTTTTCAGATCTCCTGTCAAGCTAAACCTTTACATGAGAGCTATGTAGTCAGATTATTTTTTCCCACCTTAGATATTGTAGATAATTGCTCTGTTTCCTTGTTCGACAAAATAGGAGGTAAGTTGTCGCAACTTGCAACAAAGATTTATGCCCCTGTCTCACAATTGAGCATGGTGTGCACATTTCCTTTCTAAGAAAATAAGGTCTACCACGATGCACTGAAGTAGAGTTCAATATTCATAATTATAAGTTATAACTCACAGTATGAATTTTCTTTGAATCAGGAATTTTTCCCTTGAAGAGATTTTGATTAAGGTATACAATATAGGTTACTTTTATAATTTAAGAAAGGAGGAAAAACGTGCATGTAACAGTTCTCCTTTTATCAAAGCTTTAGAAGAATTCACTGCAAAATCCTGCAGCAACCACGTGGTTATATGTAGAGATCTCCTTTGGAGGTTAGATTCATCATCAGTAGGAATGTGAATTCTGGAAAGTAGATTCAGCACTTGCTACTTGCCAGCCACCACACTAAATACATACATTATCCCATTTTACCCTCACGACCTTCCCAGTAACTATTATTATCCCCATTTTGCAGAAGAGGAATTGAGTTATAGAGAAATTTGACATTTAGTAAGTGGTAGAGCAGGGATTTGGAACCAGGTCTGTTTTATTCCAGTGTTTACTCTGAATCACCAGGAACTATCTCTGAACTAGAGACTCTAAAATTACCATACTGCTTTAAATATTCAGTAGCATAGTTAGTAAATTTCTAAATAGTCCCACCCCACATTATCTTCCTTCAATTAGCCTACATGAAACTGTTAGTGTATGAGTTAGCTATAGCTGCATAGTAAACTCTCCCCAGAATTAAGCAACATTAAACTATAAACACTTATTATTACTCATAAATCTATATGGGTGAGCTGAGCAATTCTTCTGGTCCCAGCTGGGCTTATTCCTGTGCCTGAGGTCAGCTGTGGGTCCAGCAGGCAGTCCTGCTGATCTTAGTTGGGCTCTCTCACAAGACTGGGGTCTATGGGCTAATGATGCCCACTAGGACACCTGAGCTGTGTGTGTGGTTCTCATGTTCCAGCAGGCTAGCCCATGGTTTTCATGTAGTAGTGGCAGGGTTTCAACAGCCAGCAAGAGATAGCAAAGGAGTACAAGGCTCCTGGAGGCCCAGGCTTGAAACTAACAGATGCCACACTCCACTGGCCAAAGCAAGACACAGGCCAGCTTGAAGTCAGAGAGGGTAGGGTCTAGAAATTATCATGACAAAGGATGTAGATATATCATTAATTAGGCCTTCGATGTAATCAATCTTCCACAGTGAGTAGCTATGAAAATAGTCAATCCCCTATTTGACACCAAGAGAAATGTTAGTTGAATTCGGAGTCTATGCAGACTCTATCACGTCTGCTCTATTACAATCGGCCCTTATATGAGAAGAAGCAAGGTTTAAAGAGATGATGAAATTTGCTTACAA
Source organism: Crocuta crocuta (assembly GCF_008692635.1). Taxonomy (NCBI): domain Eukaryota; kingdom Metazoa; phylum Chordata; class Mammalia; order Carnivora; family Hyaenidae; genus Crocuta; species Crocuta crocuta. Next base: position 928,167 of record NW_027528867.1, read on the forward strand.
TCCGATGTTTCTGCACAAAGAATGTGGCCTTAGCTTTCACTGGCTCAGTCCAACCAACTGGGCCCTGAGCCAGGGGGCCCCAGCAACTTCTTTTCTTTAAAAAGCACAAGGACTATCTACACCCACCTGGTCCCAAGTGTGTATTCAAAGGGTTTAGCCCTTTGGCTTTTCATCCTTTCAGTGGAGGCCCTCATGAAACTGACAGCTCCCCACAGTCCACAGCTCTGAACCAGCCCCTTCTTAGTTTATTGCTTTGGCAGCTTTTGCTCAAATCCCAAGATGTATATGGTGCACCGGGGTATAATCGCCTTCTTCCAGAATGATCGACAAGATAAACCTTGACCTGGCTTCCATGTCCTTTAAGTATACTGGAGGGAAGAACAGGGGCTAGGGACCAGGCACCTCTCTAAGCCTCTGTTTCTTCGTCTGTAAATGATAAATATTTAACCTGACTCTGCCTCTCTCAAAGAATATTTGGGAGGATGCCAGGAGACAATGGGTATGAGCATGTTTTACAAAGATAAAAGGTGAGACATGGGGATATAAGGCAGAGAAGAGGATGCAGAATAGAACAGGAGACAAGAGGAAAGAGGAAAGAATGGGATCCTGGAGGATAAAGAAGGTGGTATTCTCTACCCAGAACCTGCCCAGACAGGTGCACTTTCAGGCTGCATAAACTCTTTCCTGGACCCCTGTGCTAAAAGCAGACAACCCCCAACTCATAAGTAATACAGTGGCTACACTGCCCCCTGCTGACCATCATATGGAAGAACACAGACACTGAGCAGTCCTGAAAACCATGAACTTGGGTTTCAGAGACCATCAGACCACATATGTACCGGGGAACCTATGAGGACTTTCTGCCCTCCCAGCCCCAAGGCTGCCTATTAGGCCTAATACAGAATCTACACACACACACACACACACACACACACACACACACACACATACACACACACTCCACTTTTCCTTTTTCTCCGGAATCTGGAAAATGGGCATCTGTTCCTTTCCCTGAGGCATGGGTACTATCTACTCACTAAGCCATGGCTATAACATGGGACCCAGTCTTCTCAGCTTCTCTGTCTTCTCTGTAAAGACAAAGCACAAGGGTCATATTTCTTTCCAGAGCTTTATTACTAACCATTATGGGAAGCAGTGGGGACAGGGATGCAATATAGCAAAAATTTCAACCATATAACAAAAGCTGAAGTGACTTAACCAAGGTCACAGAGTTAGTAAGCAAGAGAACTAGACTTTGAACAAAGGCAGTTTGGCTCCAACACCCACCTGCCTAACCACTAGGCTGTCCCTCCTCTTGCTACAAGTAGTGATCTTTGTGGCATACGGGCTCTGGGAGTTAGTCTGTGTTTTAATCCTTAATCCACTTGTCTTGTCATTTGCTCTCTGTGTGAACTTGGCCACTAAAATTTTTGAAGCTTTAATTTCTCCATTTGTAAAATAATAGAATGAAACCTCCTTTAGATCATTATGATAACTATTAGATAAAATGTTACAATGAAAGCATTTCGCACAAAGTCTAGCAACATTGAGCAGTTAATGAATGGTAGCTACTCTTTTATTTTTATATTTTTTTCAAGTGAACTGAATCCATTTGTAATTGGAAGAAACCTGGTATTTTTATCCCTGGCTCTGCCATTAATTCACTGTGTGATTAAGGAGTTATCATTCATCTGGATCACAGCAGAAGCCTCTTCCCTTTCGTCCATGCTTATCCATCACCAGCTCCGATGGACAATTTTCCTTAAACAGCTAGAATAGTCCTGTGAAAAATAATACTAAATCACTTTGCTTTCCTACTTAAAGCGTCCACCGTCATTTAATAAAATCACCTTATTGCACCAAAGACTTCTTCAAGAATTCTTTCTTGGTCCTCAACTCTGAATAAATATTGTGCTCTACTAACGGCAGTATGTGGTTTCTGTATCCTAAATGGACCCTGAGTGATACATAACCTGCAGAGTTGTGCCTCTATCAACCCCAGTTGTACTACATGGAAACTGGGCTACCTCAAGAAACAAGCCAAAGTACACATGGTACAGAGTCCCAAATACCACTACGAGTAGGGAAGTAAAATACCAGTGTCTCAACAAGAGAGACCAAGAGACACCATTCAAAGAACACTTCCTGAACGGACAGGCCCTGGAGAGTCAAAGAGCCCTCTTTAATACAGCAGTACTCACAGGTGCAGAGTGCATGACAAGCTTTGAAAACTAACAAGAGACAGAAAGCTAGCCAAAATGACGAAACGGAAGAACTCTCCTCTAAAGAAATTCCAGGAAGAAATGACAGCTAAAGAACTGCTCAAAACAGATATAAGAAACATAGTTGAACAAGAATTTAGAACAATAGGGGCGACTGGGCGGCTCAGTCGGTTGAGCATCCGACTTCGGCTCAGGATCTCACGGTTCATGGGTTCAAGCCCCGGGCCAGGCTCTGTGTTGACAGCTAGCTCAGAGCCTGGAGCCTGTTTTGGATTCTGTGTCTCCCTCTCCCTCTGACCCTCCCCTGCTCACGCTGTCTCTATTTCTCTCTCAAAAATAAATTTAAAAAAAACATTAAAAAAAAGAATTTAGAACAATAGTCATAAAATTAATCTCTGAGCTTAAAAAAGGCATGGAAGATATCAGAGAAACTACTGCTACAAAGACTATGGAGCTTAAAAATAGTTATNGTTGAACAAGAATTTAGAACAATAGGGGCGACTGGGCGGCTCAGTCGGTTGAGCATCCGACTTCGGCTCAGGATCTCACGGTTCATGGGTTCAAGCCCCGGGCCAGGCTCTGTGTTGACAGCTAGCTCAGAGCCTGGAGCCTGTTTTGGATTCTGTGTCTCCCTCTCCCTCTGACCCTCCCCTGCTCACGCTGTCTCTATTTCTCTCTCAAAAATAAATTTAAAAAAAACATTAAAAAAAAGAATTTAGAACAATAGTCATAAAATTAATCTCTGAGCTTAAAAAAGGCATGGAAGATATCAGAGAAACTACTGCTACAAAGACTATGGAGCTTAAAAATAGTTATGATGAATTTTTAAATGCTGTAAATGAGACACATTATAAAATGGAGGCATCCAATGCATGGATTGAATAAGCAGAGAGGAGAATAGGTGAATTAGAAGACACAATTATAGAAAAAGAGGAAGCCAAGAAAGAAAGATAAATTGATCCGGAGATAAACACAAAAGGAGACTTCAAGAGCTGAGCGATACAAACAGAACAATATCCGTATCATAGGAACCCCAGAAGAGGAAGAGAGGGGGAAAGGCACTGAAGGAGTCCTTGAACAAATTATAGCAGAGAACTTCCCTGATGTGGGGAAGGAAACAGACATTGAAATCCAAGAGGCAAAGAGAACTCCCCTCAGATGTAACTTGAATCAATCTTCTTTCTGACATATCATAGTGAAACTGGCAAAATATAAGGACAAAGGGAGAATTCTGAAAACAGCTAGGGAGAAAAGGGCCCTAACATACAAAGGGAAACCTATCAGAGTGGTTATAGACCTACCTACTGAAACTTGGCAGGTCAGAAGGAATGGCAGGAAATCTTCAATGTGATGAACAGAAAAAATATTCAGCCAAGAATCCTCTATCCAGCAAACCTGTCATTCAGAATAGAAGGAGAGATAAAAGTCTTCCCAAATAAATAAAAATTGAAAGAATTTGTCACCACTAAACCAGCCCTACAAGAAATCCTGAGGGGGACTCTATGAGGGAAATGTTGCAGGGAATGCAAGGTATCAGAGACACCACCACAGCATCAATCCTACAAAGAACACAATGACTAAACCCATATTTTTGAGGAAGAAACCCAAAACAGGAGGTATCATCATACCAGACTTTAGCTTCTACTACAAAGCTGTCATCATCAAGACAGTATGGTATTGGCACAAAACAGAAAACCCAAAAGACTCCACCAGAAGCCTACTAGAACTGATTCAGGAATTCAGCCAAGTTGCAGGGTACAAAATCAACATACAGAAATCGGTTGCATTCTNAAGAAGGGGAAAATTGTTGGGGAGAGGGAGGGAGGCAACCATGAGAGACTCTGGAATCCTGAGAACAAGGCTAGTGGGGGTGGGGGGGAGTGGAAGGAGGGTGATGGGCATGGAGGAAGGTACTTGCTGGGATGAGCACTGGGTGTTATATGGAAACCAATCTGACAATAAACTATTTAAGAAAAAAAAAAAGCTTCCCGTGGCTTCCCACTGCACAAAGAGTGAAATCCAAACTGCATGCCATGACTTACAAAGCCGGGCATGATATGACTGCTGCCCATTTCTCGCCTCCCCCTCCCTCACTGTGATCCAGTCACACTGGCCTTCTTTCTGTTCTTGAAGATAATGACTTATTCTCATCTTGTGGTATTTGCCAGAGAAGCAGCTGGAAATTCTTCACATGGAACTTTGCAAGGCTGACTCCTTCTTGTCATTTAGATTCCAATTCAACTATTCATTGGAGAGATGTGCTCCTTTATTGTCATTCCCAGACCCTCTCTCAGTCACTGTCTCATCACCTTGTTTTGTCTCCCTCGCAGGATTCACCACTATCTGAAACCATCATGCTCATTTATTTCTTCAATTGGTTTTCTCTCTGTCTCATCAGAATGTAAGCTACACAAAAGTGAAGAATGTAGTTAGGACTTTCCTGTTTTGTTTATTATTGTGGCCCTGTAGTAACATGAGCTCCATACCTGGCATCTGGTAGATCTTCAAGACACAGAGGTTGAATCAGGGGTGTCTGGGTGGCTTAGTCGGTTAGGTGTTCGACTTTAGCTCAGCTAAAATATCACGGTTCATGAGTTTGAGCCCCACATCAGGCTCTGTGCTGAAAGCTCAGAGCCTGGAGCCTGCTTCAGGTTCTGTGTCTCCCTCTCTTTCTGCCCCTCCACCACCACCCCCCTCTCAAAAATAAGTAAACATTAAAAATGTTTTTTAAAAGACACAGGGATTGAATCAATGAATAAATGAAGGAATTCAATTAGCCTGAGGCAGTTATGAAATAAAGTCAATTTGGATCCAGTGACATGAAATGTTTTTTCTAAAATTCTAAGAACCTTGGGGCATCTTGGGGTCCTGAGCCAGTGTGGAGACAAGTAAGAGAGAGCTCTGTCTGAATTGTGGAATTCTAGGAGATGCTATAGATAATTTTCAACTGTGGAAATAAGGCTTTAACCATCTTTCATGTAACTCAAAAAGACATTTTGTGAAAATGTCCCCAAAACTTCTCTCACTGCAATAATTCATGACCACTCCTAGGTTTAGCTTTCTTGTCTCTCCTATATCCCCCAAATCACATTCCATGACAATCAAATGGGCACTATCAGAAAAGATGGTGGTTAACACTGGCTCATACAATCCCTTCTTCTAATCCAGAGATGTCTGTTGACTCTCAGAGTTTTCATTTTATAGGTATTTTCTCATAAGAATGTTCTGTATTATACCAGCCAGAAACAATGAAAACCCTTTCTCGATGGACCTGGGCTTTATTCAACATCTTGGCACTAAAACCATCACACGATACTTCCCTGTATTATTTTCTAATTAATTCAGTAAACATGTATTCAGCACCTACCAAATGCAGTTGAAAGGAGACCCAAAATGATGCCAATACCTATGTTTATGGAGTTTCAATTGATCAAACACCAAAATTATGTATGCGCTACTTGTTAACTATGATAAAAATGATGGCAAAATATTCTCAGGAATCCTGTACAGTAGGCGAGAGAATGCAGGTTAAGAGCAGAACGCTTAGTGATGAAGAACAAAGGATAGGAAACACACATTCACAACATAAGCAGAGTCCAGAATAGCTTTCCACACTTAGCCTCTTCGAAGCCACCCCCTTCCGAGTCTTCACTTGTTTGTGGGGTTCAAATTACCATATTTGATTAGAAGTCAGGGAACCTATCATGTCTGCACAGGGAAAACTGGCTTTCTTAAAACTTGATGTCACCCTGTGTGAGTCTCCGATGCACACATTAATTTGCGTTCATGTCTGGGGCGAGGAGGAAGGAGTTGGCAAAAACAGAACTGAGGAACTTAAAGAGACAGTTGATGCCTCAGGCAATGCACAAAGCCCTGTAGCAGGCAGCTGTGGAAGGAAGGAGACTGCCTCACTTCAACAGCACATGAGCCTTGTCTTCTTTTTCTTTGCTCATCTGACCAGGTACTCCATAAATGTCAGACAAAGGATGAGAAGAAGTAAACACGTTATTATGAAAAAAGAAGCGAGGCATGTGGTCCATGTCAGATGTCTGGGCTGTAAAATACTGCAATGCGCAGGTGACCTTGGAGAAGATTGTGCTGGTATTATATCGGCCATTTACACAGGTATATTAAACTCTCTTGTTTGAGCATATTTATGTTTATTTATGTAGACTGCAAATAGAGGTACTCTTTAAACATGTGTGCTCTCTTCCTGCTCTCTTGAGTTGGTTGTGTTCTCTTGGCTGGACTTGCCATTAAGCCAACATACAGGCATGTGGAAGGTATGTTTTGCTGTAGGAAAGCCTGCTGGGTTTAGCAATTCCTCAAAACATAAAAGAAGCATTTCTCCAGATGGCAGGGTGCTTGGAGCTCAGAAAAATGTGTTTTTGGCCATCAGCAAGGCTTAGTCATCAGTTTGGTCAGTCACCCACATGTGCAGTTATGCACTAGAACAATCCACCACGGCTCTGAGGCCCAGGGTGAGCTCTGGACCTTCTGTAAAAAAGTAAATACTAAGCTGTGGAATTGATCTGAATTATTCAGCTCCCATACCTACACCTCTTAAGGAAAAAATGTATTAAAACTCTTTGAAGTCAGAGAGGTCTAGATTTAAATCTCAACTCCACCTCTACGTACCTGTGTAATCCTGAGTAGGTTATAAAATCTCCTTGGGAATCCATTTATTTACTTGAAAACGGGGATAAGAATTACGTCTACTTTTTATGAATGGGGTTATTACAAGGATTAAGAGAGAGACTGTGTGCAAAGTGCTCAGAACAGTGGCTAACTGCTAGCAAGGGCTGTTTTCATTACACACAGTTCTGCACTAATACATATGGCCCTGTGGTCAGAGAATGTTTTTCAGGGTAGGAAAGAAGAGAAACCAAGCATAAAAGTGCATCTTCTGTTGGCTAACTCAAGAGGTTATAGGAAGCTTTTTCTTATATAACAAGTCAATTTAGTAGGCAGAAATCAACAATGTGGACAGCTCTACCAAGAGCAAATGGGGCAGACATTGTTGGCTTTCAACTTGGACCATATATATCAGTGTTTTTAAAATAATGGATTGATACTAGAGGGTTTTGGCCAGCATTTTAGAAAGAAAAGAATGGAATAAAAAATGCACTGTATATTGGCACATAGGGTAAGCACTGTTTGATAAATTTTGTGCTTCTCCATGTGTGTGTATATATACTAAAATTTTAAAAATATATATGTGTATGTCAGAAGTCAGAAAACCACTGATCTATTAGATCACTTGTCTCCAAAAAAGCCTACTCTTGAACTATTTCTGGCTTGACGGTGACTATTGGTATCTCCCTTTGATTAAGTTATACATTCCATTTCCCCTGGCACAGCCACAATGAATAAGGCAGGCCCAATGGCCCAGCAAGCCCTCCCCTTGGGGAACTTAAGGTAGCTTCCTAACTATCAAAAATATGGACTCAAAAATTCAGCCAGACATTTGGGGTTTGATCTACCTGATGACAAATGATTAACTGAACTATTTCTCCCCACAAGGCTGATAAATTGCAGTTTGACCTTAAAGTTGGTTCCTTTTGAGGCACCAGTAAAAGTGCTCCATAGACTCATCTGCCTTAGAACTCCAATCTGGGTAATTTCAACCCAGGAGAAATACCAGGAGATTTGACTTGGCCTCATCAACCCAGGAGAGATACTGGGAGGTTTGACTTGGCCTCACGCCACAGAAAAGCTTCCTAGGAAGTATCTTGCCAAAGAATTCACAGGTTACTCAGCAAAAGGAGCTGGGGCTCAAAGGCAAATACTCTATTCATATATTCATTAAATCCCACATCTCTGGGGGTTTGTTGTTGTTGTTTTACACATATTAGGCTCTAAGGAATGCCAATTCAGTAAATGAATTAATGAACTAATATCTTTCCAGAGATGCAGGAGAATGGTGTACCTAGCCTGTTACCTATGTATAATCCACAGCTAGGCATTCATTTCTTTCCTCACAGAAGGGCTTAATTAACATGAGGATAAACTTTTACAGAACTGTAGCAGCTACGTAACCTAGCACACCTTATTGTTACCTTCTGTTTATGGCAAGCAATCATGGTTTTGGATGAACAGTGGCGAGATAAATTTTCCTTACAGAATAAATTATTTAAGCAAAAATATGGGTCAACTGCTTTAAGCTGTATAAATAAGAGCAGAGGTGGTACAAAGATGTGGTAAGAATCAAAGTGATGAAATAGGAACGTCTGGATATTTAGGAAATGCTCTATCACACACCATAGGCAAATAACCTAAATTCAAGATCACAACTTGAAGCTTGGCTTCTTCTTGGGCTCTCTAAACATAGCAGCCCATCCCCCCTCTAGCTCAGTCTCTACAGCCACTGAGTAGAGAATCAATGCTGGTGGTGGTCACATATTTGTTATAAAGAGTGGCACCTAAGTACAGCCACAAAGTGGTAGAGAAAACCCAGACACCATGGCAAATTGAGACCCTGAATCTCTCACACACAGTGCACTAGGCAGCTGTTGATGCTTACATGTTTTAGACAGTTTTGCCTTGGGCTGGATGCAGTTCAGTGACCTAGACAGGAAAAGCTGTCTGCGTCCCAGTTGTAGGTTCTGAGTTGTATTGCCCTGTCCCTCTCCTCTTACAACTCATATCAAAGTGGGCTTTAAAAGACAAAGAGTCTGTCTTAAACCACCTTAAATAAGGTGGCTTTTAAAATCATAATACCAGGGCATCGGGGTGTCTCAGTCAGTTGAGCTTCTGACTTCAGCTCAACAATCTGTGAGTTTAAGCCCAGTGTCAGGCTCTGTGCTGACAGCTCAGAGCCTGGCTCCTGCTTCAAATTCTGTGTCTCCCTCTCTCTCTGCTCCTCCCCACCCCCCTCATTCACTCACTCTCTCACTCTCTCAAAAATAAACAGTAAAAAAAATTTTTTTAATGAAATAAAATCATAATACCCACATAGCTAACCGCATGTTTATGCATGCATCCCCTAGGTACACCTCACTAATCTTACTAGCCAGAAGGCATATTTCAGAGAAATTATTCCTAAGGGGTGACAGTAGTAGGGCTAGAGTCCCAAGCTTGAATTTTTAAAAAGATAAAACAGTAGCAAAGATGAAATAGTATCTATTAAATGGGGATGTAAATACATGCCACTCTTACGTAATCTACTTGGTTGCTATAAAGCAAAAATTGCAAACCAATGGCTCATAGACTGGATCAGACTCATAGGTGAGGGGGCAGGGAGTGTGTCTGGAGAGGGAATGGGGGGAGACAGGAAAAGATTTATTAGAATGAATTGCCCATATCTTAAAATTGGGAGTGCTCTAATTAAAATGTAAATATCCACCTTCCTGTAACAAAATACAAATATCTAACAACACTGGACCTCGGGACCACATTCAGCTGGAATTCAGGACTGGTTGTCCCTTTTAGGTGGACCCTGAACCTTCCAGCTAACCAGAGTCCCCACTTATCTCTATTGTGCTACATCCAACTCCTTTGCCTTCCTTATATTACCTACCTGAGACCAGAGGACAGTATAGGGTCACTCTCACTGCCCATCATAGAATTGACCTTCTCTGTCCAAAGGTCGTCAGAAAGGAGACGGTAAGTTTCATGAGGGCAGGCATTCCATTTTATTTTCTATTGCATCCCTAGCATCTAACATCTGTTGAACCCTTAACATATTCAGATCATCAGTATGTTTCTGGGATGGATGGGTAGGTGAATGGATGGATGGATGAATGGATGGATGGATGGATGGATGGATGGATGGATGGTTGGATGGATGGATGGATGGATGGATGGGTGAAAAGCTTGGGCCTCATTTGAAAAGAGAAACATGTGGAGCACCTCAAAGCCATCAGAGACTATTGCCTTGTTAATGTGGTTTATGAGAGGTATGGTGGCTCCATCGTCCAACCACAGAAAAGGTTATCACCCTACACTCTACCCATTATTTGAACGACTATTTCTCTGAAGAGGAAAGAGGCAAATGAAGGAAAGAGAACAGAGAATTCCCCCAAAGATTTCCTTTCTAAATACACTGACTAAGACCATGGACTTTGGTATCAAGAACTTGGATTTGAATCTTGGATTTCTCACTCACTAGGTTTGACTTTGGCTGAGTTGCCTGACCTCCCTAGCCCTCAGTTTCTTAATATTTAAAAGAAGATAATGTTGACCTTGTAAGGATTTTGTGAGTATTTAAAAAGATAATTCAAGTAATTATTTAGCCAATAGTAAGATCTTAATATAAAATTCTAGTTATTATACCCTCTTTTTACTGAATTATCAGGGGTTTTTTCTTTTCCACTGGACTATTTCCATAAGCATAAAACATACTGTAATAGCTCCTAATTTTTTTAATGATAAATTAAAAATTCTTCTCTTCATGCATATCCCTCTCCAGCTACTGCCCCATTTCTTTGTTCCCCTTTCAAGCAAATTTTTAAAAATCTATTGAAAAAGGGATACCTGGGTGGCTCAGTCAGTTAAGTTCGACTTCGTCTCAGGTCATGATTTCCTAGTTCCTGGGTTTGCAATCCCACATAGGGCTCTGTGCTGACAGCTCAGAGCTCCAGCAGCCTGGAGCCTGCTTCAGATTCTTTGTATCTCACTCCCTCTGCCTCTCTCCTGCTCATACTCTGTCTCTCAAAAATGAATAAACATTAAAAAAAAAAAAAAAAGCTATCCAAGCACAATGTCTCCAGGTCTTCTCTTCCCAATCTCTGTTGAGACTGTCAGATTTTTATTTCCACCACTTCCCTATAAGAGCCCTGGTTAAGATTCCACAGCTAAATCCATGGATGAATTCTCAGTTCTCATTTCACTCAAACATTTCATCAACACTTGACACAACTGATCCCCATCCTTTCTTGAAAATCTTTCCTCATTTGGCTTATGAATGCCACTTTCTCTCTCACACTGGCTAGTCTTCACCTTTGTTCACTCCTCGTCTCTCCAGTGTTAGCTGTTTTTTGCTTACTAGGAAGTCTCATCCAGCCTTATAACTTTATTACCACTTCCATTATGATGATTCTTGAATGTGCATCTCCAGTCAAGACCCCTCCCTGAACTCCAGACCCTTATATAAAACTGCCATTTGTGTATACGTCTCTACTTGAATGTCCGGTGAGAGGCTTGAACTCAGTATTACTGAAATTGAGACACTGAACTAGAAGCAACAGCACTCCAGTAACAACAAGCAGACTCAGCTCCTGGATCTTGATAGTGCCATTCTCCAATAAAAGGAACCAGGGCTCCTTGGAGATATAGCTGACTCTGGAATTGGGGCAGAAAATACACAAGACAAGCCTGGAGCATGTTGTAGTCCCAGGAGGTAAGGAAATGCTCAAATAAAAAACACTAATAATGATGGGGATGTGTAAAAACAAACAAACAAACACAGGAGCCAAATAAAAGAGTTTCCAATGGTCAAATATGGAACAACTTAAGCAACAAAATAAAGTAGCACTGGATTATAGCCCAAGTATAAAATACAGATCCATGAGTCCATAAACAGATATAAATGATTGAATAAATAATAAGTAAATGAAGGAGAGTAGCTAAATATAGAAGAATTTCAAATAATTTCTATAGAGACTCTGCCCTCAAGGAAGTGGATGGAGCACAGCATGCCTTAAATGTCGGCTGTGCAAAATGACTTCCTTTCAAAAGAATACAGCAGGGAAAGAGGGTAAAAGAGTAACTTCAAAGAAATCTAAAAAAACCCCACTATCTTATCCAGACTATCAAGTTCAACATCAACATGGTAAGTCATTTGATATGATATGATGAGAAGAGCACTTTATTTCTGAGGTCTTCCTCCAAAAAAACAAAAACAAACAAAAACCATAGCCCTAATTATGGGGAGCAGGGGGGAACAGGCACATCCTAATGGCAAGATATTCTACAAAATATCTGACTTTAACTCTTCAACACTGTCAAGTTCATCAAAATCAAGGAAAGTCTGAAAAACTGTCACAGCCAAGAGGAGCATGAGGAGACATGACGATTAATGTAATATGGTAACCTGGATGGGATCCCAGAACAGAAAAGAACATTAGGTAACAACTAAGGAAGTCTGAATAATGATGTATGGACTTTCATTAACATAATGTATCAATATTGGTTCATTAACTGTGACAAATGTATACTAACATATGTTGAGAATAGGGGAGACTGGATGTGGGGTGTATGGGAACTCTGTATTATCTTCACAATTTTTCTATATATCTAAAACTATTCTAGCATAAAAAGTTTATTAAAAAATTAAATTTCTCCCATAAAAATAGTATTTCTCATCTTAATAAATGGAAACTTCATTCTTCCAGTTGTACAGGCCAAAACTTCTGGAGTCAACATTTACTTTATTCTCTTTTCCACAGGCCATACCTAACGTCAAAACACATTCCCATCTCAGGGTCTTTCACTTGCTAATACCTCTGCCTACCACACACTTTCTTCTGCCCACATAACCTCCTCCTTCATATCCCTCCAGTCTCTGCTCAAATGTCAACTTCATCAGTGATGCCTTCTCTGAAGAGATCCATAAAATGAGAGTATACCTCACCACACTACACCCTATCCCTGCCCACACCACCCCACCATCCCCACCGACTGTCTTACTTTTCTTCACAGAATTTATCCCCCAGAGAAAGAGAACAGCCGTCCTAACAGCCAAGAACTTGCCATTGGGTCAGATATGGTGTTTTCCTACTGAACATGAAAATTTTCAAGAAACAACATCAGACAAAGCCAATCTCTTTCTGTGATGGATCAAAACAAAACAAAACAAAACAAAGACTACTCATTAATCACTCTCAGACAAACCAAAAAATATGAGTATTATCCAAAATGCAAAAAGATGGGGCTCAAAATCCCCATATTCTGGCTGTGAGTAATAACTATGGCTTTACCAATTATATACCTGGCCTTGCCCCATTCCTCTTTGCCTTCTACATGAGAATTATTAAGATACTGTGGAAGACTGAACAGTGCCTCCTACAGATGTTCGCATCCTAGTCCCAAGAACTTGTGAAAATGTCACTTTATATGGCAAAAATGGAATTTGCAGATGTGATGAGAGTGAAGATTTTTAGTTGGGAAGATGATCTTGAATTATCCAGGTGGACCCACTATAATTACAATGGTGCCGACAGGAGCGAGGCAGAGGAGATGTGGTAACGCTACAGTGAAGGTGGAATGCAGGAGTGCAGGCAGCCTCTAGAAGCTGGGAAAGGCAGGAAGACAGATTCTCCCCTGAAGCCTCTCCAAGAAACCAGCCCTGCAGACATCTTGACTTTTAACCCAGTGCAAATGATTTCAGACCTAGAAATCTGATCTCCAAAACTGTAATAAATTTTTGTTGTGTTAAGCTTAGTTTATAGTGCTCCATTACAGCAGCAATAGGAAACAAATGCAGAGTTATCCCTATTTCTTTATAGCATCGAATATGATCAAAGCCCCACCTCCTTGAACTCGCCTCCAAATTACCCAACACAACCCTAAGTCCTATACTCAGTCCTTTCTAACATCTTCCTGAGAAACTCCCATGGTCCTCTGGTGTACATTCACCCTCACCACCAACAGCCAATAAACCAACTTCACTCAACTACAGGTCTACCCCTGGTGGTCTTGGCTGTACGGCATCAACAACCATCTGATGTTCCAAATATTTAAATGTTTATTGCCTATCTAACCCAACATGGTATCCCTGGAGCCAGGATGATAGCAGGCATGCAATAAATACATAAACAACCCATCCATGAATAATAGATTATTTTTAAGGATCCTCAGACAAATACGATGAAAGAGAAGCATTCTAGAGTTGTACATCAGATAAGCAAAGCCAGCCAAATCAATTTTTCGGTAGGCATACATTTATTTGCTTAATTTTTTAAATTTATTTGCTTAATTTTTTTATTTTTAGTCACTAAAATGGTTAATCAACTCTTCTTTTCTTAGTGAAGTTCCACTAGAAAACTTCTGGCCTTGGAAAAAAGGGACAGGGTAAGGTCCATGCTGAAGCCAGAATTTGGCTGGATTAGGGGTGAGGGTGGGCAAGTGAGAGTGACCCAGAGACCTACCATGGTGGTGATGTCACAGTAACCATTACTAGTTTTTGACCCTCTTACTAGGTGCCAGGCACTCTTTGAGAACATTTCTTAGGGTGATCCTATAAATAGTCCAAGAGTTAGGTACAACGATTGCCCCATTGTACTGATGAGAAGAGTGAATCTCAAAAAGATGATTTGTCTGAGGTCATGTATCTAACAGGTGACAAAGGCTGGATTTAAACCCAAATCTGTTGGATGCTGAAGCTCATGGTCTTAACTGTCAAGCTATAGTCACCAGAGTCTAAGAAACCTGCCTGTGATGAGACAAGGAATCGAGTAACAGGTCACTGCTCAGTGAGGAAAGCTTCAGGCACACACTAAAATGCTGGTTTCTTGAGCTCACACTCCTCTTGAGTCCTGTACAGCTAATGACTAACATAAGTCATCCTCAGCATTCCCTGCAGAATTTCCTAGTTCAAAAGTCATTAGTTACAGAGGCAATTTATTCCTATATTCATTCATTCAGTGTTTATTCACTGAGTGCCTAGGATATGTCAGGCATTGAAGCAGGGCACGAGACCATTTACTGAATTATTTCCACCTGGAAAATATTTCCAGGCGGTCTGGTTGGCTACAGTTTGCCCTGGAGATCCAGGAGTAGACAAGATAACTATAGCAATCCCTTCCAGCTTTGGGTATGCTGGTCCAAGATGCTTTTGAAACTGTTCAGAGTGATTAACAGGACAAAGCAGCAACCTATTCATCCCAAATGCCTGGCTGGCCACAGTGCTCAGCCCTTGAACAAGGTAGGAAGTCTTGAAATAGCCCCAAAGGTACTCCCTGTGGGATCTCCAGGAAGCTTTGCGAGGGTCTAGTTGGCATTTTCTGTAAGGATTTCTTAAATCCAGGCCTTCTTCCTACAGTTAAGGCTCTGGGACAATGCCTGCCAAACAATGGGGAAGAGATGTGGAAGTCACAGCATGGGCTGGAACCAGCAAAAAAAAAAAAGAGAGAGAGAGAGAGAGAAGAAGGAGGAGGAGGAGGAGGAGGAAGAGGAGGAGGAGGAAGAAGAAGAAGAAGAAGAAGAAGAGGAGGAGGAGGAGGAGGAAAAAAAGAAAAGAAAGAAAGAAAGAAACGTCCGTTTCGCGCTGGCAGAAGGATAGCACCATCTGATGCCTGCTTTTCCGCAGGGGGTCCGTCCTGAGGGAATCACAATGCTGGAGGACTGGAGACAACAGCACGTTCAAGAGCTACCACATGCAGCGCATGGCAGGCAAAGGCTTTGGTGGATCTGACCAATTTACTCCTATTGATTTTTAGATCAAAGAGGTTCAGCTCACAATTCAAAAGATGCTTATTGCTCTCTCCTGCTATGTCTGCAGCTTCTCCCAGACACCTCACAAATCCCCCTTTGGCCTTGATTTGCCTCTGTTGGAAACAGTGAGGAGGGGGCAGGTGTAATTCTGGGCCACACCAGTCCGTTTGGCCTGGGCAGTGCTCAGAGGTCCTGGGCAATGGGACCATGCAGCTCAACGGTGAGAGGGCTGGGAGCTTGGGTCCTGATGTTGGCATTATCACCCACTTGGTTTATAACCTTTTACAAGCCACTTTAACCCTCTTTGGTTTCTTCTGCTCAACTAGCAAACAAGAAAAAGAGTTACCCTAGCCTTACGGTTAAGGAACGGGGGCTTGAGAATCAGACAGAACCGGATTCAAACCCCAACTACATCCTCTGTGATCTCAGACAAGTCAGCTCATCTCTCAGGGCCTCCACTGAAAAATGGGCTTCCAGCAGTTCTGGCCCCTCAGGTCATTGTGAGAACGAAGCATGTAAAAGTGCTCAGCATTTCCATGAGTGGCAAGACCCATAAACACCCCCTATTACTACCAAACAAGGCTTTGGTGAAAATAAAGCAGCAGAGCTGTGTGTAAAAGACTTTGAAGAGTATAGAGTACTAAAAAACAAACAAACAGCAAACTCTAAATGTTTCTGGAAATCACGCCAGCACACCTCACAGTTGGGGTTGGGTTCGTGAGGATGTCCTTCAAGGAGGGGTCAAAAGAATGACACAGCAGAGCAAGATGTAGGAGTCCCAAGGGAGCCACTGCTGTGCAGGACAGGTGACTTTCTAGGACCCCAGGGCATTCCTATGTGATTGTGACATTAATGCACCCCACCTCAGCCCACTGTCGCCCCCAAAAGTGCCTGTTCTGTTGCCAGCCCCCCTTACAGGTAAGAGCCATTCAGGTAACACTGCCTGTTGGCAGAATCTTCCAGCAGAGGCAGAGGCTGCTTGGTGTTTCTCCCAACAAACCATTCTCTCTTTCCTTCTTTATAACAGGATGCCAGTTATATTTGGGCAGCAGTATTTCCCAGACTCCGTTGAGTCTAGGTATGGCCAGGTGACCAAGTTCTGGCCAATGGAAGTGTCGTATGGGACTCATGGAAAAATTCTTTTATAAAGAGGACATGCCCGCCTTTTATTTCCCTTTACAACCTGGCTCTGTGGCCTGGCCTGGATATCTAATGGCTGACGGTGCAGTGGTAGTCATTTCAGATGTTGTGGTGACTTATGGATGGCTGTGCCCTGGAGATGGCAAAGCAGAGAGACAAGAGCTGGCCTCATGGCACTGTGGCGACTCCAGGTTGACGCCCAGGCCACCCACCTCTGGATTTTTTTCTACATGAGAAAAAGTCTCTCCTTTGTTTGAGTATGCAATCTTTTCCAGCTTTGATGAGGAGTCATGTTAGCTTGAACTGTTTAAAATTCTGTTCAAGGCCCTAGCATCTGGGTAGATTGTTCCTACCCTAAGGCCTGACCTGAGACTTTAGGTAAACACTTTGTAGGTAAAGACTAAGGTTCCACCTGTGCCTTGAAGGTAGGGAGACAGTGTGGGCCTCCAGAGCACAGAATATTCCCAGGTAGAGGACTCTCTTCTGTCCCAATTGGTAGAGCCAAGGAGGGTTTCATAGAGCACTACTTGTGCTCGGTTCCAAAGAAGGAGTCAAATTTCAACCAGCAAAAAAGGAGAACGGATGCCAGACAAACGGACGCTGGAAGCAAAGGCACGGGCAGGTAATCAGTCTTTGGAGAATGATGGAATAGTGTAGGTTACTGACAGCTCTGGGTGTTATATCAGATAATTCAGGCTTTATTGTATAGAATTGTCCCTCTAAGGACTTCCAGAAGCGATCACTGATTTTTTTTTCTAATTGTCTCAAGTCACAGCTATTAAGAACTGTGATCATAATTTCAAAAAACATATAGACTATATATATACATGTATATATATGTGTGTGTGTGCATATAATATATAAATTAGATATACATTAATATACTTTTAAACAGATAGGAATGAACTAAAAATAACTAACACTGAAACTTCTGTGTATTCTTTGTGCATTATTTAATTCAATCCCCATGACAACCCTCCTAGACAGGTACCGTTATGATCCCTTACTCTGCAGTTGAGAACTTTTGTCATTTGTCCAAGTTCTCACATCTAGCACGTGGCAAGGCCAAGATGTGAACCCTGCTGGGTCAGTTTAATTCCAAAGTGTACTTCTTAACTACCAAGCTCCACTCCTTCTAAAATGATTCACACCACAATGTCAACTTCTAGGTACAGTGAACATCCGTCACTTTTTCTATTTTGTACTTTTTCCCATTTTCCTAATTTTCTAGAGGCAAAGTGTATAGTTTCTATACGTACACTGTGAAACATAACACATTTAGAGGGACATGCATAAAATATAAATTTGCACTTCATAAACTGGAAGACAAACACCCACATAACCACCACCCATATCGGACCCCAGAAGCACCACCTTCTTTTATCTTTTATCTTTTCTGATCCTAGCTCCTTCCGTCCCCCTAAAGATAACCATTCTCCTCACTGTCTTGTTCACATCCTTCTGTTTCCTTAAAATCACCACCTAATCTTATATCTCTAAACAATGCAATTTAATTCTGCTCTTTTTGAGTTTTATATAAATGAAATAATATAGTCTGTATTCTTTCCTATCTGGTTCCTTTTACACATTATGGTTTCTTGTAATATGTTACTTAATAACATATGTTATTAAGACTATGTTATTTTCATAATCTGAGAACAAGGCATTAGCATTATTAAAACACTTTGTGGAATCATACAAATGCCTCCAGAGCCTGACTCAGTTGCTGCCTTCTCAGTGATCCCTTCTAAGTAGGACTAAACCACCTTAAAAAGTAGGATTTGGGGTGCCTGGGTGGCTCAGTTGGGTAAAGATTCTGCGTGGCTCAATTGGTTGGGTGTCCACCTCCCACTTCGGCTCATGTCATAATCTTGAGGTTTGTGAGTTCAAGCCCCACCTTGTGCTCTGTACTGGCAGCTCAGAGCCTGGAGCCTGCTTTGGATTCTGTGTCTCTGTGTCTCTCCCTATCTCTCTGTCCCTCCCCTTCTCACACTCTGTGTGTGTGTGTGTGTGTGTGCGTGCGCGCGCGCACGTCTCAAAAATAAATAAACACTTAAAAATTTTTTAAAAAAAGTAGGATTTGTTCCCTTTACATGCCCAGGTCCCCACAGCTCCCCCGTTCTCTCTGCCTGTGCCAGGCTCCCGGCTGCCCTTCCACCAGGCCAGCTCGGCCAGCTGCCTCTAAATGGATTATCCAATTCACTGCCGTGATTTCCAAATCACTGCCTAGGTTGCCAATCATGTGTCTCTCTGCCCAGTAGGCACTGGGACCTTTAGGGCAGAGAGAAGCGGCCATGCCCCCTGGAGGCCTAGGCTTCTTTCTCTCTTTGAGGATAACCTAAAATTCCTTTAACTTGGGACATCTATGGGATGTCCCCTATTCTTTCTTCTCCTCCTCTTCCTGCTTCTTCTCTTCTTTTTCCTCTTACTTCAACAAAACTTTTTAATGGGAATTTTCAAACATATACAAAAGTACATATGCCCCATCTTTTTTCTTCTAACCTCCACCCACTTTTCTCCCTCATTCCTACTGGATTATTTTGAAACAAAACCAAGAGCTGTCATCTGCAAAAATTTCAGTCTATATCCTAAAAAGGTAAGACCTCTTCTTAAAAACAGAACCAAAATACAATTATCATAATTCTTTAGTTCCATCAAATACTTCCCAATCCTCTTCCTGATCATTTTATAAATGTTTCTTTACAGTTATTCTGTTCAAATCAGGATCTAAACAGGTTCTACACACTGCCTTTTTTTTTTTTTAATTTAAATATTTATTTATTTTTGAGAGACAAAGACAGAGTACGAGCTGGGGAGGGGCAGAAAGAGAGGGTGACACAGAGTTTGAAGCAGACTCCAGGCTCTGTGGTGTCAGCACAACCCCGGGGCTCAAGATCACAAACCATGAGATCGTGACCTGAGCCAAAGTCAGACACTTAACTGACTGAGCCACTTAGGCGCCCCTATATGCCGCCTTTTGATGAAATATCCCCCTTCGAGGGGGGAATGGTTTGGGAGACCATGAACTGGGCACTGTGCTTCTCACTGCTATTGAGTGGGTGGTCATTGGTCTAGGCTTTTAGGGTTCACAGATGTAGGAAATACAAATGTGTGTGTGTGTTTCCAAAAAGAAAGTATATCACACACTTAACATGATATTTAGAATTCAAATTTTAAATTACAGAAGTTTTCCTGAAGCCCTTAATTTTATGTTTGTATCTCTTCTCTTGTGTTGAAAATCTTAGTTTCTAATAATGTCATTACTTATTTGATTTATTTTACTATATGTGTGTGAAATTGTTTTGAATAATATTTGAATAATATAAATATTATTTGTAATGACATTTTTACTGAAAGCACTTTAAGATCTATTTTTCAGTTCTTTTGCCCTCAGGATATATTCTACTAAGTATGTACAGTTAAAATAATATGTTTTAAAAGTTGTATGAAATCATTTTTCTTTGTGTGCCTCCAACCAGACGCACAATTAGGATCACATGGTTTGTGTTTCTTCCCTTGTTCGAAGACTGTTATTTCCATTTTTGAGTTAACTCTGTTTTGTAATCACAGAAACATTTACACTGTTCCAAAGTCAAATCTATAGCAAATGTACATCTTGCTCAGTTCAGTTTTGGTCCCTGTCCCCTTCACCTGTTCCCTCTGCTCCTATAACTACCTACTTTTATTATTATCATTTTATCTGTTAATATTAAAGAATGAATTTCTAAGTGACAAAGACTCCCTTTTTAAACAATAATCATGGAATGTTTCTTTTTTTTTTTTAATGTCTTTATTTTGAGAGACAGAGAGTGAGCAGGGGAGGGGCAGAGAGAGAGAGAGACACAGAATCCAAAGCAGGCTCCAGGCTCTGAGCTGTCAGCACAGAGCCCGACGCGGGGCTCAAACCCATGGACTATGTAGATCATGAACTAAGCCGAAGCCAGACGCTTAACTGAGCCACCGAGGTGCCCCCAGTGAACGTTTCTTAATGACTAACACTGCTATTCTTTTAAGATCTGTCTGAAAATTTCTAAGTTTTTGGAGTCACTCACAAACAGGGAATTGGGTCATTTTTTTATAAATAAAGAAGCAGATAAAAAAAAAAAGGAAGCTTCTCCAAACCACACAGTAAATTCAGCCAAGAAAGGGTATCACTGGCTAATTTTTAGGCACTGATCTAGCCACCTGAGTACACGGGCTGGCCCCACCTGAAATATTCTGATTCTCTTAGTGGAAGGCCACATGTGTGTGGTTTTACAAGCTCCCCAGGTGAGGCTAAGAAGCAGGCCTGGTGGGTAACCACTATAGAAACCATGATGGAGAGTCAGACTCTTTTGAGACTATCAGAGCAATGTGTCGTGGGAATAATCCAAGACTCAGGACTGACTGCAAGAAACAGTACCTTATCTGTCTTTAATGCCACCTCTCCATTCTCACCTCCCATCCCACCAGAAAGCAGACACTAAGTCTAGGCCAAATTAAAGACACCCCACACACAATCCCATTGCACCTAGGTTCCCAGGACTACTGAGGGGTTGGGGGGAAAGAGGGAGATGTGATCCTTGCAATCTCCATCCACTGGGGCCTCCTGATTCAGCCACCACCACATCCTCCCTGACCCGTGATCCACACAGAAGGCTGTTCAGTCATGGCCCATCCTGGCCATGGGATCACTCATGTTCAGCAGCTCCCGGGCTGGATCTGATGCCCTGGACACTGAAATGATCCTGCTGTTCTTCACCCCTGGAGGCCCTGTCTGCAGCCCTTTCTTTTCTGGGGCCCCACCTGGGAAATGGGGCACAAGTCTCTGTGAGTCTTGGATTCGGCAAACTGACAAGGTTTTTGCCACTCCCCCTGCCCTGACCAGGACTTGGCCCAGGTTGCAGAGTTCAGGTCCCCTTCTCAATTAACCAGGACCCCCCACACCCACACCCCCACCCCGTGATACTTCCAGGAATCCTTCTTTATTTAGACTGGGGCTGAAGAAAACTTTGTTCTTGGTTATGCAACATTCTCTCCTTTTATCTATACTTACAGTTCATTTCATTCCCGCAAGGCCAAGGCTTCTGAATGCAAAATCCATGAAGCATCTCCCTTTTCTTGTGTTAACTCCCTTCTCAGGGCTTCCACACTACATAATTCAGGGAGCATCACGCACACAGGCTGGATGGATTTAAACAGTGCACAACCTAAACAGCTGTATGCATATGTGCAGCTGTATGTGCTGCTAAATACTGACCACAGAAGTATAGTCTGAATGAGAAGAAAAAATGCTGTGGGAGAAACAATATTAGTTAATGTTTCAAAAACATTGTCCTACCACTTGAGAAAGTTCCAGGAAGAGGAGGTGCCCATGAGCCTGGATTACTACTTGCAAGTCTGACTCGAAGAGAATATTAAAGGTGAGCATGACCTTCCTCTCCTTGCTTTACTATGTCCCTCCCCAGTCTTATCACCTCAGTGTACCAAGAAAAATTTCAGCCTGCCTCCCCTGACCCCAGCAACCTGGGATCCACGAGGATCCACGGAAGACACTACACATATGGCCAGTAAAGCCCCTAGAGATCCCTCCCCAGACAGAAGGAAGCACTGAGTGGTGGTACTGAGGGGCACGTGGGCAGTCAGCTCTCTTTGGTGAGCTTCCACACACCAGCACAAAGAGCCTCCTAAGCGCTACCTGGTCGCTGGTCTGTTCCCGGTCCCCAAGTTCTAAGATTCAGCCAGTTACCATGGCAGCTGCTGCCTGATTGAAATGTTCACATTTATAGAAACTGGCTGAAGCATTTGAATCTGACAGGACTGGGACACCAAGCAGAGAATGTCACTCCCCCAGACACATAAAGATGCTTTCTCCAAAAAAAAAAAAAAAAAAAGAAAAAAAAGTGGAAGTGGCTGACCTGAGGCAGACCCTGTGACTCCAGGCCCCCTGGCAAAATTCACCACATGATTGTGAGCAGGTGTCCCACCCAGAAGACCCCCGCCCCACCCTGACACTTATATTCTGCCTATTTCATCATTATTAATTCATTCACTCAATAATATCGAGCACCTTCTCTGCCAGGCAAGGCACTGAGAATAAACATTGAGTGTTGCAGAGTCCCTGTGTTTACCTGGGCCATTTCGTCGGAGAGGTCAGCGAGAAACAGGGAATTACAACACAGTGTGAGAAAAATAACGTGGGGGCTGCGGAGGCACCAGACCGGGGTGGGGGGGTCATGGGCACTTCTCAGGTGAAAGCTGAGCTGAGCCCTTGAAGGGTGGGCAAGAGTTAGTAGGATGCAGTGGAGGGGATGCAGTGGGGGAGGGGGTGGAAAGGGACTCCCTGCAGAGAGAACCACAGCATAAGAAAAGGCCTGGCTGGAGTGGGGGAGAGCGGTCCAAGCAATTCCAGGCCATTGCAGCAGAGAAGGAGACTAAATGAGAAGGGAAATGCAACCTGAGAGCCAGCTCTGTACAAAGAAGAGTTTTCAGTGCCTGGTTCCCCTTCAAAAGCAAGCAGCCCGGGGCTTCTGGGTGGCTAAGTTGCTTAAGCACCCAACTCTTGGTTTCCATTCAGGTCATGACTGCATGGGTTTGCAAGTTCGAGCCCCTCATTAGGGGCTCCGACTGAGAGCACAGAGCCTGCATGGGATTCTCTCTCCCTTTCTCTCTGCTCCTCTCTCTTTCTCTCTCTCAAAATAGGTAAATAAACAAAACAAAAAATCAAACAGCCCAAGGAAAGATAGATTTGTTGAGAGGAGGCCCTGTGTTTGGGGCAAGAAGGGCAATGTCCCTTAGAAGGGAGCTGAGAGGGGAAATAGGGGGCACTGTAGTCACCCCAGCCCCAACTCCCATTCAACCAAGAGCTAGAGGAGCTGTCAAATAGGACACACCTCCCTACTCTCCCCTCTTGTCCCCTCAGTGCCACCACTGCTGGCAGAAAATACAATTTCAACCACCCAGCCATTCCATTCCGCTCTTCTAGTGAGTGAATAACAATTTATTGTGCACCAGCCTGGGTTTGGTACCATGCTCAGTGCTTCTCATGCAAAATTCACCCACGCCAAAAATCATGTTCGAGCACCTTCTATACAACAGGCAATATAATTTAGAACCTGGGGACTTAGCCATGAACAAAAATAACAAACTCCCCACCCTCAAGGAACTTATCTCTGGACAGGGAGAAATAGACAAAAGGAAACAGACATGTTATACATCAGGAGGTCATGGTGGTCTAAGAAAAAAAGAACCCAGAGAATGATAGTCAGGAAGGGACTTAATGAGTTAAGACCAGAGGGAAGTAAGGAAGTGAACCATGTGGAAATGTGGAGAAAGAATGTATCATACTGAAAGGACAGTTAAGTGCAAAGGCCCTGTGTTCCCCGGTGGGGCTGGGGAAGCAGGACCAAGGGCAAAAGCAGGAGGGAACCCTACCAGAGCAGCGGCAGGGACTCAGATCATTATCCCAGCAGCATGACAGAGTTGGACATTATTGTTTTTCCAACATTACAGATAAACTGAGGTTAAGTGATACACTCAGGGTCCCAAACCCTTTTTTATTTTATTTTGTATTTTTTTTTATAGTTTATTTATTTTTGAGACAGAGAGAGACCGAGCATGAGCGGGGGAGGGGCAGAGAGAGAGGAAGACACAGAATCTGAAACAGGCTCCAGGCTCTGAGCTGTCAGCACAGAGCCTGATGCGGGGCTCGAACCCATGAACTATGAGATCTGACCTGAGCCAAAGTCGGACGCTTAACCAACTGAGCCACCCAGGTGCCCCCCAAACCCTTTTTTAGACAGAGCTGGGATTCAAACCCAGCTGCTCAAGCTTTAGAATATGTGCCTTAATTGCTCCCTTAGAATGTCTTGTCAATGGGGCGCCTCAGGGGCTCAGTCTGTTAAGCATTGGACTCTCGATTTCAGCTCAGGTCATGATCACACAGTTTGAAAATTCCAGTCTCACACTGGACTCTGTGCTGACAGCGCAGAGCCTGCTTGGGATTCTCCGTCTCCCTCTCTCCACCCCTTGCTGGCTTGCTCTCTCTCAAAAATAAATAAACATTAAAAAAAAAAGAGTATATTATCAAGAAGCTGTAGATAATTTATAACAGATCAATAAGATTCCAGTCTCCCCAAAGATTACCCCAAGCTTCACTGATTCCACACCTAAAAATCAAGGACTCGAACAAAGACTTAGCTACTTTCTTTAAAACAGTAAAATGATTGGAAATGGTACCTTTACCCTAATAATATGAAGTAAAGACGCTATGTTTCATGCACGCAAAGAGTGTATCACACATGGCCATTTCAAACGACATCGTAGAAAAGGATACAACAGCACGGAAGGATGGTCTCAATATGTCACTGACACTAAGCCATACACACAGTAGGAACCCATTTTTGTAATAAATAATTAATATATAAATATAGGCATAGACCAAAGACTGGAAGGCATTAAACCAAAATGTTAATAAATCACTCTCCCAGAATGTGAGATCGTTGGGTGTTTAGCAGCATTTACTACAATGAATATAAATGATTTTTGCACTTCCTGGGTTGGTGAGCCCCTGGGTGGGCCGGACCTGGGCTCTCTTGCCTCACTCTATCCCTGAAGCCGGGCAGAAAGCGGGTTCTGCAGCATCCTTGCTAGAATCCCATTCAGGCTGGAGACCCTTAGAATGAAGCAGCTCCCTGGCCTGAGGCAGAAAATTCAGGGCATACCAGTAGCCTCACCTCATTTCTCCACAAAGACTTCACGATTCAGGGTGGCGGGGAGGGCTCCAAGCCTACGCTGCGGCAGCACATCGGCCGGGGTGCCGGAGCATCAGGGTAATTAGCCCTCATCTTGTCAAAGGGCTTGGTGCTATTTTTAAAATCTTTCCAACACATAGATTTCACTAAGGATTCCAGGAGTCCTAAGTCCACCCAGCACCTTAGGAAGGCAAATGGACTGATTGAAAATTTAGTGGAAATCACCTAGAACTTTCAGGGAGATGCATCCCCACAACCCCACCCCAGGCACACACTTGCCAGTCTTCCTACTGGAAGTGGAGGGGAGTTAAGCCAACCGGAACCTTCTCCCCTGCCGCCCCTTTTTTCTCACCTCCCTGGAAGGCACCTGGAGCCATTCCCTTACTGGACCTCTGTTGCAGGGGCCAGTTTAGCATAGAGGCTTCAGAACCAGTCTACAGGCCCTGCCACACACCTGCATGTGCCTTGAGCAGGCTGCTTAACTTCTCTGTACCTCAGTTTCCTCATCTGTAAGAACGAGGATGGGACAGAGCACCAAACTTCTAGGGCTGTTGTCTCTAGCCAAAGGGCAGCAAAAAATGCCCCCAGACTACATCCGGCCCACCTCCTTTTTCTGCAAATAAAGTGTTATTGGAACACAGCCATGCATATTCATTCACATATTGTCCAGGGCTGCTTTCCTGCTACAGTGGCAGAGCTGAGTCATTACAACAGAGACTATATGGCCCACAAAGCCTAAAATATTTATTAAATGTTTATTATCTGGCCCTTTGCAGGAAAAGTTTGCCAATCCCATCTTACATCAGACTCTCCCAGAAGCAGAACTTGAGACGAGGAGAGGATTTGGGGCAAGTGATTTATCAAGGAAATGCTGCCAGGAGGAACCAATAAGGGGGTGGAGGTGACATCTAAAGTCTCAGCCTCTGCCTGGCCCCCTATGAGCACTTCTGGTCACCTTGCAGGTAAAGTGGCTCAGGCAGTCCCTGAAGAAGGGAGGTGACAGGAGCTGCCACATGCCCATGTCATTGTGCCAAGCACTTTAGGTACATTATAATAGTACTTGCGGCAGAATTAGGAGGTGGAAAATGCATGATGCCCACCTTACAGCGGGGAGGGAAATGAGATGATACAGATGAAGTCTCAGCCCAGCACTGGCCTCAGACAAGGCACCCAGCAAGAGAAGCACACATATCACACGTCTGGCTGTGTGCTGAGTGCCAGGGCCGCACGAATCAGTGAGGCACAGGCTCTGTCCTCAGGAGCAACTGGGCTGGTCATTGGGGAATCCAGTGTGTAACATCCACCAGAGCCCTCGCTGGCATTCCCCTTAGGGAAGTCAGAAGAGGAAGACATGCACTGGGAAGGACTCTTGAGGGAGGATGGGAGTTGCCAGTTTAGGGAAAGAACTTTCCAACAAAGGACACAGCATATGCAAAAGCTTGGCGCTGGGGAACAAGTCTGGAGACTGCAAGGGGTCTGGGGTGGGTGGATGAAGTCAGAGAGCAAGGGGTGATGGGAGATGAGGCCAAGGTGCAGAGGAGTCACACCAAATGCAGATCTAAGGTGATGGAGAGTCAAAGATTTTAGACAGGGAGTTAACCCAGTGTATGTTTTCTAGGGCTGGCATAAGCCGCATGCTTCAACAACAGAAATTTATTTTCGCACACTCCAGAGGCTGGAAGTCCAACATCAAAGTGTCAGCAGACTTGGCTTCACCCTGACGCCTCTCTTCAGCTTGCGGGTAGTCACCCTCTCACCCCCGGTGTCTCTCCGTGTGCCCACATTTCCTCTTCTCAGCACACCAGATTGGACTAAAACTCATCCTAACAGCCTCATTCTAAACTTAATGGCCTCTTTAAAGGGACTGTCCCCAAACACAGTCCTGCCTGAGGTACTGGGAGTTAGGGCTTCAACATATGAATTTGGTGGGGGGCACAATCCAGCCCATAACAGCTGGCATCTCAGAAAGCTCACCTCGGTTCCAGTAGGGAGGGCAGCTTGGAGAACGGACACCAGGGCGGGGAGGCTGGAGTAGAACCCCACTGCAGCGTGTCAGCCAATGAGAGTTGCAGTCAGGGGGGTCCGAGGCCACAGTCTATGGGATGGCCAAGCAGCAGTGGCCACGCTGAGCAGGGCCCATTCCCCAGCTGTGACTGACCTTTGGATCCAGGCAGCAAGAAGAGAAGGACAAAGGCACACCAAAGGCCCACAGAGCAAGTGTCCAGGTCAACAAAGGCATAAAATCAGCTATCCTGGGCAGAGCCTTGGGAGTGAGAGGTGATACCCTCATTGTCCTGACTTGTTCACAGATTTCATGTCCTCCCAGGGCCTCTGGCCATCAAAGGAGCCAGGTTTAGAACTCACATTAGAAGAGGTGGCACCTTCTCTAACCTGTTCTCTGAGGTTCCAAGAGCCACTAAGGTGAGCTCATTCTGCTCATTCTTAGGTGGCTCATTCCCAAAGAATCTACTTGTTCATTTCCTTTGGTCCAGGACTCTGCAGTTTCCACCCTTGGTGACTATAAATCTCTCTCCCTTTCTGTCTCTCTCATGCACTTACACACACACACACACACACACACACACACACACGGTCCACAGTTCCTAAAATTCCACCAGTCAAAGATCTATGCCTTTAGTCCTATCTGCTAGGAGAAGGAAGGTGCAATACATTAAGTCACCAACACCTTAATGTGAGTTTATTAATCAGATTCTTCCCTCTGCATTAGACAGGCGTTAAGAAAGTACCAAGCACTGGAAGGGAAATGTTACTGAAGAGAGATGAAATAGCAGAGGAAAAACAAATGTAATCAGGGGAGAAGCAACTTGCTTTCTGCTTTTCTTACTTTCAGACCTTTCTTGGTCACCCTGATGCTCTAAGTCAGGGGCTGGAAAACTTTTTCTGGAAAGGGCCAGAAAGCAAACTTTTTGGCTTTGCAAGCCATAGGGTCTATGCTGGAATCACTCAATTCTGCCATTGTAGTATGAAAACAGCCACAGACAGCCAGGCTGTGTCTTTGTAAGACTACTGTGGACAATGAAACATGAATTTCACGTAATTTTCATTAACACATTATTTTTCTCCTCTCTGTTCCCAACCATTTACAAACGGAAACTCCATCCTTAGCTTGTAGGCCATGCAGACACAGGAGGTGGCTGGATGCTCCCGAGAGCCACACTTCACTGACCCCTGCTCCTCACGAAGGGCGGAACTTGCACCTTTCCCATCAAACCAAGGATAAGCCCTTGGTCACTCTCTGCTATTCGCCATCCTTACTTCCCCTGCTCCAGCCCTAGAGAAAAAAGCAGCTCCTTGTTCTGCGTGCTTTGCTCATGATCCCCGGGGATTTGCTTTCAAGTGTGGAGGAGATGACAGGGTGACAAATGGGCTGGCATTCAGGCAAGCCAACGGCAGCAGGCTGCTGCAGAACAGTGGCCTCAGGCCGATGCTGGTTGACTGAGAAGCAAGTCAGGATGGTTTTCGTCTGCCTACCCCTCCCCAGCCCATGCACCAGACCACAAGGGTCCCATCTGCCACACTTCTGGACCACCTTTTAGGCACTCCTCCCAAATTACCAAAGGTATTTATTATCATTATTACCAACTAACTTTAGACATATACTCATTAATGAAAACAACACTCCCTTCGTACTGAGTACTTAGTCTGTGCAGATACCATAGCAACTTTCTACGGCTTGCGTCTGCTGGTGGGCCAGGCTTTGTATCCAGTGCTATACATGTACGTAATAGTGCCCTCAGGAACCTATCCATAGGTCTCATCTTATGGGTGAGAAAACAGAGACTAGAAAAGCTAACAACACACTCAAGGTCACACAGCTGGGTGGGTCTGTGTGACTCCAAGCCAGGTTCATGGTCACTGGCTCCCCTGGCTCTATCTTGCAGCCACCCTGTGAGACTGTATTATGATCCCAATTCCTCAGTTGCAGAAATAGAAACTCTAAGAAAATAGGTCCAAGTTCAAACAGCTGATAAGTGGTGGTTCTGGACCACTGTGTTAGAACCGCTGCCATGCTGGGATACTGGAAGCCACCTTGCCCTTGTGTGAAAACACACACGCTTCTAGATACCATCAGAACCCGGGGTCCTAGACTGCAGAGCTAGGCTTCCTGGCAAGCGGCAAGCGAGATTTTAGTCTGAGACTAGGTCTTATGTCTGATCTGAAAGCAGAGCCTGAGACAGGGATTCTTGTGCAAGTGAGCTATTGAGGGAGGGGGCCAAGGAGAAATCTAGAAGGATCAGGGGAGAGGGATGGGGCAGAGGAAAAAGGTGCAGGTTCAGCTAAGTCTGGCCTCGGCCTGATCCCACAGGGGGTTCTGGAGTATGAACGGTACCACAGGGTTCTTGCATCTTGAGGTAAGTGGCCAGGCCACGATGCTCTGTAGGTGTCAGTTATTGGCTACGGGTTGTCCCATGTGGGGCTGTGGAGAGCATCTCTGGACAAAGTGGCAATTCTCCAGAGAATGGTGTGGCTTCAAGCCCTAGCAGTCAACACTCAAAGCAGCAGGGGACTGCTGTCACATTGTTAGAAGGATGTTGGCAGGGCACCACTGGCATCCACTATAAGCAGGTGACTCTGGAGGCCCAGACCTTACTAACTGGCTTGGCAACTCGTGGAAAAACACATTCTCTTCCCTTTTCTACCCTTCTCCCTGTCTTCCTCTCTTCCTTCTGGACCTGTCTTCCTCTCCTCCTTTGTCACCCTCCAGCACTGGCTGGGCCGGGCTTGACCTGAGCTTCTGGCTCTTCTATCAGACCATCGGCAATCGCAGTTGGAGCTGAAGATTCCAGGAAGTATCCCACCCTGGCCTCTTCCGGCCTAGACCTGCTCCCCCCATCCCCCAGCCCCATCCTATGGCCTGCTTCTGAGGGGATTCCCAGTGACGTGATCAGGAAGGCAGGGCAGGGAAAGAGCCATGAGCCAGGCCTGGGGATTCGTGAATGAGGGGAGAGGCTGAGAGCCAGGCAGCTCCTCCCCACCAGCCGGTACCGCAGCCCCCAGCAGGGCGAGCAGCTGCCCTCCCGGGGGCAACCCAAAAGGGCTGGCACCTGATGGCCCGGAGATGAGCTGGCCAGATCAGTGCCTGGGGTCATTTCTAGAGGCTCCAGAGGGCCCTGATTCTATACACAGAAACATCCTCTTCCACGCTGCTGCCATTCGTTCATTCATTCAACAATGACAGAGTCCATATGAGAGCTAGTTGAACAAAACAGATGGGTCCCTGCTTCCATTCCAGCGGGGATGACAAAGAAATGTGTGCAGCAGGGTCACAGAGCACACGGACAGATGCACAAAGATATGCAGTTTCTTTGTTTCCCATAATTGATGCAATCATCTTCCAGTGCCCCCACCCCGCTAAGAGGCAGGGACAGGAACGGAGGAACACACTCTACAATTGCCCATTTATGGCACAACCATGCTGTTTCTCTTGAAGGGCACTTTGGGAAGATTTGGTTTCTTTTTTTATAAATGTTGTCTTTTCCATCTCTTCCTTGCTTCTGTTTCCAGAACAGTATCTGAGTGTGAGGGAGGGATTACCAGATAACTGGTGGAGGGTGAAGGTCACTTGGAGAAACACTGAGTCCTCCCCACGGGCCACCCCAGAAGGGCTGGACTTGTCTCTCCCTGCCTGGACTGCGCAGCTGCACCTGGCCCTATCTGCAGCCGCTACTGCTGGGCGGCCCCCATCCCCCTCCCTGGCCAGGGTTCCCACCTGGCAGCTGCTGCAGGGGTCAGCCACTGACTTGTCACACCTGTATCCTTCTCTAGGGGGTTGCTCTTGGCGGAAGGGAGGTGCCCCTCACTTTGGGAGACGGACCCTGGCCAAGGCCTACCTCTCCAGTGTCACCCCACCATACACCCCGCCCACTTCATGCTCCAGTCCCACTGACCTTCTTACAGTTGCTCCACCACAGAACCCCTCTAGCCTTTGTGCAGTGGGGTTTAAGTTCCAGGAATGCTCCCTACCTCCCTTCACCTAATTCAGTTTCAGGACGGATTTCCCATAAATGCCAGATATTTGAAGGACTTCTGTTACACGCTCAGTTTGCACTTCCGTGTTCAACTGTGTGGTTTGATCAATGTCTGCCTCCCCACCTTGACTTGAAACTCCTGAGGAAAGGGACCGTTTCTATTTTGCTCATCATTGAATCCCCAGGGACTAAGACAGTGCCTGGAACAAAGCAGATGGTTACTCAATCTTTTTTTGATGGCACAAATGAATTAAATTTTAAATGAATCCATTAATAAATGCAAGGCAGCCCCTATCTTTGAGCATTTCATTCCACCATTTCTGCTGCATCCTGGGAAATCCTGGAAGTAGGACACTCCTCCTTCGGGGACCCTTTTCCCAGCCTTGGTGAAAGGTTCCAAATTCCTGGCCATCAGGAAGTCCCATGCTGGCAGGAAACAGAGTAGGTTTGTTTGCAAATTGAGCCCAGGGCTCTCCGCCAGGTCCCTGAGCAGAGGCCAAGGCAGCCTCACATGGAGGCCACAGGGCATGCAAATTTGGATTCATCTGCAGCTATTATTTCCCTTTGCCCTCCTAGCCTGAGTTACTGCCTTTCTCCAGCTCCTCCAACCCTTTCTTTAGTAATCCCATTCCAACTTCTGGAAAGAGGGACTACCAGCTCCTAGCTCAGCTCAGAGACTATGAAGGGACTCTTCCAGATTCACAGAGCAAATTGGTGGATCCACAATCCAGTTATTCTGAGATCCCACCCAATGATAAAGAGAATAAAAGCACCCAATATCTGTCACTCTGTGCCAGACACTGTGCTAAGTAATTTACATACATTATTTTACTGACACGTTATGACAGTCCTTCTGCATGGGTTCTATCAGGGTCCCTATTTCATAGAAGAAGAGACTGAGGCTTGGAGAGGTCAGAGAGAGCCAAGAACTCATTCTACTAGATCAGGGGGCAGTAAACTATGTCCCATAGGCCAAATCCAGCTTACCACATGTTTTTGTAAATAAAGTTTTATTGAAACAGAGTCACGTTCATTTGTTTGCATATTGTCTGTGGCTGCTTTCGTGCCATAGTGGCAGAGCTGAGCAGTGGAGACAGAGACCCTGTGGCCTGCAAACCCCCCCAGAATTTACTATATGGCCTTAAAAAAACATTTGCAAAAAACAAAAACGTTGCCAACCCCTGTTCTAGATGACACCCCTCTCCTCACCCATCCTGCTCTTTGTTTTACATTTGGATTCACTGGTCAGAGTGTTTTTCACTCAAGTGAAACATGTCCCAGTGCCTGTTTGAGTTTTCCACCTTGAGCATCCAATATTAATCAATGCCACCATGCCCCCACCTCTAAGAGAAACATCCCCCTCCCTGTCCTGTCCTCACTTCCTATCCCAACTGAACAGCAGGACAGCAACCTATGATCTGAACAGGCCGACTAAAAAGATGAGCTAGACCAAACACATTCTTCTCTTGAGAATCTGACATAGGGAAACAGACGGGCTATCAGGAGAAATGGTAGCTATGACTCTTGAGGACAAATTCACACTTGGGTGGCTATGACAGGCAAAGAGGAGGCAAGATTGTGAAGATGCTTGGTGTGGAAGAGAAAATGGAGGAACTGTCCAAATGGAGACAGAATCTACGAAAGAGTGGCCCTGCTACCTAAGGAAACAAGAAAAAGAAGAGCCTTGGTGCTTAAAGTTTTCCCAAGTTCAGCTTCTGTTAGAACAATTGCCCTCTTCTTAGATGAGGAGTTAGAACGTTTTGGTTGCAAATGAAACAAAATTCAAAATTCAACACAAGTGGGCTGAAACATTAATGGGAGTATATCGATTCACGTAACTGAGGAAGTCCAAAGATGCTTCAGGCTCAGCCTGATCCAACAGCCCAAATGATGTCACATGGGACCCTGATGTGGAGAACAAAGGCAAGAGGAATGTAAAAAATAAATAAATAAATAGAAATCTCCTTACAACTTGCAACCCAAAGACAGCCACTTGAGGCAAGCAAAGTGACCTTCCTCCAGGAATTCAACTGCCTTAATGCGAATACTTCGCTAGAGGGAAAAAGCAACGGTAGCTTGACATTAGCCCAACCTCCAGGATCCTGTAAGTCTTCTTTAAAAGCCCCTATGGAAATTTCCTTTATGTCTGCCACCCCCAAGATATATGTTAACAATCATCCTTCAAACATATGGCCCACTGATGTACATCTGAAGGGTCTCATGAACCTTATCTTAACAGCAGCCCCTTAAGATCCTGGAAGCCTTGCTCCAAATTCCTTAGAGACTTATGCTCCCCCTAAACCCCACTAACTAAAACGTATATAATCAGTCACTCCTCACAATCCCTGTGCAACTCTTTCTGCACATAGTTCCTGTCGCCGTGCTTTAATAAAACCATCTTTTTTGTACTGAAAATGCCTCAAGAATTCTTTCTTGGCTGTTCACTCCTGGACCCCAAGATCACATCAACCCAATTTCTTACCCAATCTCTGCCCTGCCCTTTTGCAATACGGGCTTCATCCCCAGTCTCCACTCTGTGCCCTTCCCCATCTTAGGCGACTCTAGACTCTTCACTCATGGTATCAAGATGGTTACAATTCCAGACTTCACAGCTTCACACCAAAACATCTGCAAGTGGAGACGGTATCCTTTCCGTAGCTCCTTCACATTCTGAGATACAATCTCTCATTGCCTATCCCTGAACCAATCACTTTGGCCAGGAGGATCGCTACACTGATTGGATTAGACTTCCCAACTGCCTTCTGTTTTCTCATCTATAATAACATCTGAATGCTTATCGTGTCCCAGGCCCTACATCACCCTTTACATGTGTTACCTACTATGTTTAACACTCACAAAAGCTATAGAAGTAAGTTACTAGAATTATCCTCGTTTTACCAATGAGAAAATGAAAGCTCAGAGAGGGTAGACACCTTGACCAGGGTCACACAGCCATCACTTGGCAGAACTGTTGATGAGCAGCAGAACCAAACAAACAAAAAAGCTGGAAGGGACCTATGGGATTCTGGAGCCTGAGCTCTCAGCCACCATATCCTGCCAGTTGAGGGAGGGTGTCACTCGAGAGCCCCCAGCTCTTTTTATTCCACATCCTGTTGCCATTCTGGTGACCCAAATACCCTCCTCGGAGGAAAATATTTTACCCATAGATTCGCAGGCTTCAGACTGAGTTTACTCAAAAGTCCTGCTCCCACCTCTGGGTTCCTCTGGACTCTATTCTCCTCCACCTGATCCGTTTCCATGGAAACTGCTGGGCTCTTGCATCCCTTTTATCCTCCTTTCTGGGAGGCAAGGCCAGCTTTCCGGCACCCAGGTAGCCAGGCCTGACCATTATAAAGACCAAAGAAGCAATATCTGGAAGAAATATTTCCAGGCAGAGGGAGGAACCGGATCAAGCTTGTGGTTTTCTCTTTGATGGTCTCCAAACTAACACCAGGTGCTCTGAGGAGCTCAGCCAATTACCTGGGCCCAGTGGGTGCTGGCTGCGAAGCTGTCATCTGTTCCCCAGCATCTCACCACCTCTCAGTCAGCAGGCCTCGCTCCCTTCGGAAGGTGATTCCAGGGTCTGAGCAGAGGGCAAGTCGGGCAAGTCCTCCAGCCAATCCCTGGCGTTAGCTTGCAGTATTCAGGGCGCAGCTGGTGGGCTGGGGGTGCAAAAGGGAGAATGTTACCAGATTTTCCCCTGCTGGAGAAGGGAGGAGCCAGCCATCACCTTGAACCCTGGAAACAGTGCACACGGCATCACTCCTTGCTGCAGGGAGGCACCCTGTGGTCAGGATCAAGGAAGCACATTGCACACACTACCCAGGGGCTTGACACCTGGTCTCCAAAGAATCCATATACCCTGGAAACAGGAAACTGAAGGAGCCAGAGCTTTTCAGGATCCCACCCCCACTGGATCTTGGTTGGGTGTTAATCTCTCCGAGCTCTGGTTTCCTTATCTGTAAAATGGGCCTAATTCTAGCGCTGCACATCTGCAAGGCTAGTTGCAAGGTCCAAGCAAGACACACCAAAGCCCTCTACAAAAGTACCTAAAGTAGTAAAACCTCAGACATCTAAAATGAATTACAAGACTCTCAATTCATTGAGATATAAGCATCATCATTTCTTTCAAATACGCTCCTCGAATCTCTCTCCCCATCCCTTAGCAATTTCCTGTTGTGAGTTCATGGTTTTCTGCTCAAGTTCAGTTACATAAATTTGGTCCAGTCTAGCCTAAGACTCCAGTCTTTTCTCTGAGTCAAAGCTTCCCATCTGCCCCACTGCAGACTGGATGAGGGTCTTGGCCCCACCTGGGCTAAGCATACCATGGTGAGGAAGGGTGTTCTGGGACATCTCCTTCCCCAGAGAAGCAGGGGAGGAGCTCTTCTCACCTCTCTGGTCCCCGTGCACTGGAGCAGCTACTGCTGCTGGTGTCTGGGGAGTCAGAGGGTCCAGCACAGCGGAATGCAGCTTTTCCTATTAAGGACTGACCGGCAAGTATATGCCTTCTGCTCCTTCCTTAAACTCTGTGCACCTTTCTCAGGAGGCACAGCAACCTCTAAAAGCTACACAAAACAGGAATGGGATGCAATCCTTCTAGGCACAGGACAAGACAGTGCAGGGCTTCAGACAACCCTGAGTCAGAAATGGCACCACTTCTGTCTTCACATGGGGCCCAGGTTCCAGAATTCTGCTCCAGGACCATCTGGCCTTGCCAGGGTCCTCTTACATGCAGATGTCCCCCCATGACCTGGAGAGGTCTTCTGAAGACCCCCCAAAAAATACCTGGCTTTAGAGGAGCCACAAATGCTGCTCCTCTAAAGGCTAAATCTCCCCCCATAGGCTCCCCACCCCATAGCCTTCTCTTCGAATAGCCCGTGGCCTTAGGTGGAAGTAAAGGACAGGCTTAATGAGTCCAGAAGACAGGAGATGCCTGGATTCTGTGGAGTAACTTTACAAGTGAGGTACTTAGTCCCTTTTCAGAACAACAAGAAAAATTCCTCCTGATACCTGTGTGAATATAATAACTACCTTTTAATTAAGCACCACCAGGATTCTTGCTAACTAATGTCTTGACTACATTATTTTGGTCTTTACACTGACTTTGAGTGACTAGTATCACCTTTATTACCTCTATTTTCCTAAGGTTCAAAGAAGTCAAATGGCCTGCTCAAGGCCCTCAAAGTAGGTTTTGAACCTGCAGCTTTCTGACCCGGAGCAGAGCTTATAAGTCCTATACATGACCGCTCCTGCAGTACTTGGCTGGGGACAAAGGACAAAGGGACTTGCTTGGGTTTTGCAGCCCTCTCTGTCTGCGATGGGCCCAGGAACAGACCTCTCAGAAAGACTCCAACCGTGCATCTAAAATGAATGATGCAAGCTGTCCCAATGCAGAGCTGGAGGTCACCGGGGCCACACTAAGGACACACCCAGGACCTCCCCCAGCCAAGCCAACATCTCCCCCTCACACCCAACCCCCATCTCAGCCGCTCTGGAAAGTACAAAGCTGGAGCTCCACTCTCTCTTCCGCATCAGGAAAATCAAAGCAACAAGGAGGTGCTGGCTTTGGTCTTTAGAGAACCAGGGATGGGCTCTCTGACCCCACACGTCTGGGAAAGGGGAGGCGCCCAAGTGACAGTAACAGAGCTGGAAGGAGCTGAGCCTGGACCCTATGGGGCTGTGCAGCACTGTGGTGAAGAGCTGCTGTTTAGCCTTCCCCCTTGGCCTCCCTCTGGGAGCCGTTCAGGAGCCGTTCACCACCCCAGGACAGGGCTGCTGGCCAAGGAATATCTTGCCAAGCTAATCACAGCTGATTCTGGCTCCATGAAGGGCAGTGGGAACACCAAGTCATTTGAATCTCAGAACAATTCTAAGAACTAAATACTCACATTCCCATTTTGCAGAAGAGAAAATTTGAGAACCAGATAGGTTATGCAGCTTATTCTAGGGTTCAAAACCTGGGCACCCAGATTCTAGAGTGTCTGCTCTTAACCACTGAGCTATCCTGCCTCCCAGAGCCAGTACAAAAGAGACCCAGGGGCTTTGGTGAATTTCTCAGCTCAGTACTCTCCTGTGGCACAAAGGCAAGGGGAATGCGTACAGTCCTCAAAAGCTGGCTTTTTAGGATTCCTCTCTCCCAGTCTGTTCTTGCCAGAACTCTGAACAGATTTGCTCTGAGCAAAATCAAGTGGTTTGGGAACCTTCACTCTGTATTTCTCCTTTAGCCTCGCTCTAGGCTTGTCCCTCCCTCCAAGGGACAAGCTTCCCCCTCTGTCTCCTCCTGGCTTCTCTGCCTCAGCGACCTCCTTTTGATTCTCACTTACTTACCTCCTTCCCTTTCCTTCTCCCTTTGGAAGGCAGTTCAGCTCACACTCATTAGCATGTGTTAATGAGCATCAATCCGTTTCTCAGTCGCTCAGCAGGAGAGGGGAGAAACAGGGACTAGCAGCTGCTCCAGGGGTAATGGGTGCACAGGCCTGGAGGCTCCGGGACCCAGGCTACTGGAGAGAGTGGGGAAGGAGCCCAGGGCCCAGCTTGGGAAGTCCTGTCTTCTGTCCTCAGGACTCTGCCCTCAGCAGTTGCTTCGGTTTTCTCTGAGACCAGCACAGAACATTCCTAGGTCAGCATTGGATATTCTCTGCTCACTGGCCTCGGCAAATTCCCATGATGTCCTTAGGTGGGTGTTGTTAAGACCCGGTTCCAGGAGGTAGTTCTGCCACTCCTTTAACAATTGCCTAATGGAGCGCCTGGATGGCTCAGTCACTTAAAGCGTCCGACTTCAGCTCAGGTCATGATCTCACGGTTTGTGGGCTGGAGCCCCGAGTCGGGCTCTGTGCTGACAGCTCAGAGCTTAGAGCCTGTTTCAGATTCTGTGCCTCCCTCTCTCTCTAACCCTCCCCTGCTCACGCGCGCGCTCTCTCTCTCAAAAATAAATAAAACATTTAAAAAAAATTTTTTTAAGCCCCTGGAGCCTGTCCAGGGTGAAGCAGGTAACCAGGGCACGAGGGGGATGGGGGAGGGGGNCTAACCCTCCCCTGCTCACGCGCGCGCGCTCTCTCTCTCTCAAAAATAAATAAAACATTAAAAAAAAAATTTTTTTAAGCCCCTGGAGCCTGTCCAGGGTGAAGCAGGTAACCAGGGCACGAGGGGGATGGGGGAGGGGGAGGGCAGCAAACAAGACCTCAGGGGACAGTGGAAGCCCCTCCTCCACTTCATCTGGATCTTCCCTGGGTGTCCCTGACCCCTCCCCCCTTACCTCCAAAGCCTTGAGAATTCGCTTCTCCCCAAGTATGGGCCCCATTTAGGGATCATGAGAGTAGGTTAAAGAGCTGGGTTCAAATTCTAGCTCGGCTCCCTCTTTGCTGAACAAGTCATGTAATCATTTGAAGTCTCAAGTCCCCTCATCAAAAAAGTGGTCCCTGTTGTTCCTGCTGTGGAAGGGTCAGACCAGGACAGGCATGATCGACACACAGTGAACCGCAAAGTGCAAACCCTGTTTGTCAAGCTTACGTTATTATTACTACTAGTGGTGTTGCTGTTACTACCGTTATCACTATTGCTACTGCTAGTAACAATACCTGGTAGCTGTACTCAAGGAGGTCAGAGAGAGGCAAGAGCAGCGTCTCCCCGCTCCGTGCGCCAAATGGCCCCTGCTTCCCTGGCCTGGCGGCGTGCGGTTTCAGCGTCCGCGTGCGCGCCGCCGCCGCCCGGCCGAGACCCAGGCTGATTCTCTGAGCGCGCGCGCCCCCTGCTGGCGGCCAGGCGCGGGCGCAGCCTCCGGACTGTATATAAAGGCAGCGTGGCGCGCAGGACCTGGCCGAGTGCGGGAGCGGAGCCGGGCGCAGGGACAGCGCTGTGCGCCTGAGGTCTCCGAGCGGCTCGCCATGGCTAGCCCGCAGCAGCAGCCCCCTTACCTGCACCTGGCCGAGCTGACGGCGTCCCAGTTCCTGGAAATCTGGAAGCACTTTGACGCAGACGGTCAGTAGATCTCTCAACTTCTGTGCCCATTCGCCCCCAGGGAGTCTCCGGTGGAGGGGAAGGGGACTTCGCTGATGCGGGCAGGTGTACGTATGTCCCAGGGGGGGTTTGGGCCGCAAAACCTGCTGAGGTCAGGGTCTGGAGTTTGGGAAACACCTGGCTGCCCTGGTGACAACTGTCAGCAAGTTTTCTTCCCTGACACAGACGGCAGAGAGCCCACTAGCTTTTGCAGCCTCATTCTGGGCAAGTTGGAGCTTTCCCAGAGAGGAGGCCTGGGCCAGCAAGGCTCCCCTTGATTCCCCCTGCCATCTTATCTTCCCCTCCTTTCTCTTCAAGGTAATGGTCTGCCTTCAGCGGCTGCAGCCACAGGTCTCAAAAGCCCACTTATTTCTTTCTTGAGGTTCCCCTTTTGTTTAATACCAGGTTAGCCCCCGTCACTGTCCTGGAAGCTGGGGTGAGCTGGGGGATACTGAAGGGAAACCCCTGGCCTCCCCAGACTGATTGGGAGCGGGAGTGGAAAGTGACATCGGGGCCCGGGGCCCGGAACATCCCGTGGGCTTCGGCCGGGGGGCAGATCAGTCCCATACGCAGCAGCAATGGGTGTGGTGGGGGCAGGGTTGAGGTACAAACCTGACATATTCCCTCATGGTGATAATCCTGGGTACTTTGGGTGGCACCATCTCTGGGTGGGGGGAGGCACATTCTTAAATGCAAACGAGACATCGATATACCCAGAAATCAAGGGCTGGACTGAATGACCTTTGGAGGTGGCTCCCAGTGCTGGCATTCCAAGAGTCTATGAATGATCTGACTCAGGTGGAAAGTGAGCCCCACCCCACCCACCCCCCACTTCGGGAGCTTTTGATATCACTAGAGATGTTTTCTCCACCACTCCAAAAAAAATTAAGTGATCTGATTCCCTCCTCTGAGGTCCTGGCTGGGGTGGGCATCCAAAACGTTCTGGCATCTCAGACCACTGGCAGGGTGGTGGCTCAGGGTGTTTATCCCGGGATTGACAGCGAGGGGGATGGGAACCAGAGGGAGGATCAGTCCGTGGTTCACTTAATTCTTCCCTCCTCCTTTCCTCACCTCCTCAGGGCATGAAAATGGCAAAACAGAGGTCCTCTGCCCAGAG
This sequence comes from Crocuta crocuta, assembly GCF_008692635.1. Lineage (NCBI taxonomy): Eukaryota > Metazoa > Chordata > Mammalia > Carnivora > Hyaenidae > Crocuta > Crocuta crocuta. Next base: position 968,737 of record NW_027528867.1, read on the forward strand.
TGCTTGAAGAGGCAAGGGTTAATATCCAAGGACTCTCATTAATAAAGTTCTGTTCCCTTGGAGCAAACTGAGAAAGCTGGGTAGGGAGCCAAGCAGAGGACTGGGCGAGCAATACCCAGGTTAGGACAGTGATCTGCCTGTGAATTCCTGAAGGAGGTGGGCAGACTGTTAAATCTGTAAAATGGGGCTAAGGAGGGGTGTACTTCCAATCCCCAGGGTGTGCCAGAAAACTCCTTTGGTGAAAAGGGGCTGTAAGGTGCAGCCTCTTAGCATTCCAGATGACGTGCACCTTCCCTAAGGATGTTTCTGCCAGTTAATCTGCACCAGAGACTTTCTTGATGCAAGGAAAGTTACCAAGTGGCCAAGGTTACACCACCTGCCTCCTGCCAGATGAGTCAGCTATAATAAACAGAGGACTCCGTAGATCTACTCCCCCCACCCCCGCCCGGCCTCAGGGGGATAACCAAAAACACTGTCAATAATCATGCGAATCCTTACATTTATCTGAGACCTTATACTGTTCAATATATAATCACACCTTCTTGAGTCCCACACTGTGAGGTGCTGGGCAGGTTGTGGTTCTCATTGTGCAGATGAGGAACCAGACACAAGGGGTGAGTCCTCTGAGGCTGGATAGCAAGGTAGTAATGGAGCTGGTTCCCGGCCAGTGTTTATTCCCTACTTTTTGGACATGTGTTTGGGATGGAAGAGGGATTTTTCCATGACGATAGTTACAAGTTGCCTATAGAAGAGCCTCCACCACCCCCAGGCTTGGAGGTGATTGGCAGTTCCTTTAGTCTCAGAAAGGGGTCCTTGTCTTGGCTGCAGCATAGCTAAGCTAGCACTGGACATGACAGTCTTTAGAGGCCTCCAAAGCCATTGTGCCTCTGGCTCCCTCCTGCTCCGATGTGAAAAGGGGAGCTAAATGCTTGCTTCTCAGTTCCTTGTCTGCCAGGCACCCCATTGCCCTCTCTGGCCACAGCCTCAGGAAAGTCCCAAGGAGCCGCCACATACCTAACAGAAAAAGAAGACAAAATGGCTTAAAATGCCAGAGATGGTTCAGAGGTGCTTTAGGAAAATGAGGATACAGCCAAGTTGGCATTCCACTAAAGTACCCAGAATTAGGCTGTGGACTGCCTCGCTCCATACCTTCCTTATCCTACCCGTTCCGCATACCCAAAGGCCACTGGGGAGCCCCCCACCCTCCCCTGAGGTGCTCCCTGCTATATCTGGGCCCCCCTTACTAACTCTGGCTTCTATTTTCATCTTGGCGTTTCTTCCTGATACAGAGTCCCCCTGCCACTCACAGACTTAAAGAACTCTGGCAGGTCCCTGGAGCCCAGTTAGGCACAGCCACCAGGGGGAGGGAGCCACCGCCCCACTCCTCCCGGACCCCCAAGAAACAAAGACAAGGAGACCCTAGGAGAAGCTGGATGCCAAAGAGAGTGGAGATGGGGTAAGGGGCTCTGACCCTAACTCAGCCCATTCCTAACCGGGAAGAAGAGTCATCCTGGTGACTTTGCTCTCAGAGTTAGATTCTTTTCAAAGTCATCGTTGGTCTCATGGTAGCGGAAAGTAGGAGTGGGTGTTTGAAGAGAGAGAAATTGGGACTCAGAGAGGCAAAGTTCTTTGTACAAGATCACACAGCAAAGTGAGGGGCGGGGGGACCAGGAATCCTATACCATCCCTGGACCCTTCCTCCTCAGTCACCCAAGTTCATGCATTTAGGGGTGGGATTTAGATGTCATCTCTCAAAGGCAGACATAGGGAAGACAGTGGCCAAGCACATCATATGGCTCACATGCCACCTCCATGCTCTGAGTGACCCTTCCATGGCCCTATATATCTGAGTCCACTGCCCTGTTGTGACCTGGTCACTTCTTTGTCAGGAACATCCTCACAGCTCAGAGCTCACCCTGGCCCATGTGGTTCTGATCAGATGGGCCACCAGGCTCCTGTTCTGCTGACAGCCAGTGGGAATGTCCATGGAGAGTCAAGGTGTGGCCTTAAAGGGAAACACCTTAGCCTTTAGAAGCAACAGAGATCATAGGGATTAGATGGGTTCTCTCCCAGAGGCCAGCAGACATTCCAGATCCAAGTAGGGACCCTGGCCACTGTTTATTCCCACTCACCCCAGAAATCAATCTGACATAGATATACTCATACACATGCAAAAAGTTATATGAGAAAGAGTATCTTACCAAGTTCTTTGGAATACTGAAAATTTGAGGGGGAATGTGCTTCATTAGGGAGGAGAAAAACAAATTGTGTCAGTCTCTAGAGCAGAATATTATACAACTAAGCAGAGTGAGGTGGGGCTTTTGTACTGACGTGGGAAAATCCCCAAGATGTACTATTAAGATGTTTTTAAATGAGAGCAGGGCTATTATAGTATGACCCCATTTTCCTTGTTCATGAGGCAAATATGCTGTAAGATACTTGACAGAATATAACAGAGAATAGAGAACGATGGTTCTCTCTTCTCAGAGTGACTGAGATCAAATTAAAAGGCATTTGCTTTTACTAAGTTCATTTCTGTAGTGTTTGAAAATTGTATAAGAGCTCGTGCTTCTCCTGTTCAGATGTAAATAAAATGTTACTTATCTCCAGGTGTGGGAATCTGCCCAGACTCTTCTGGGCATTCGTCTGCCCCCAGATGGCCCTGGTGACATGGGGCGGTGGTGGTGGGGGGGGGGTCTCTAAGCCTCTTGCAGGGAGGAAGCCGTGTTCCCTATTTGTGTGGGCCTGGAGACCCTTGAAAATTAGGAAGAGGAAGGCCCTGCCCTGTCTTCCCCACTCTGCCCTCCTACACCCTATGGCAGTAACAGAAACATCCCTAAAACCCACGCACCATGAACACTCAGGCTCTGCCAGAGTGTGGGTCACTGCTAAGTTTGTGACCCTGCAGGGAGCTAAGCCATAGGGCCTCTCCCAGGTGGAAAGAGAGGCCTGGGCAGCTTGCACTGAGATACTAAATGAAGGCTCTTGGACCAGTGAAAAAAGATACTTTCTTTCCCAAACAAGGTTACAGAATATCCGGTATATATTATTTACACAAACACTACAACACTTGCAATACCATAGAACTGTGCTATTCGTAAGGTGACTATAGGACTCATAAAAACGGTCACTGCTTGGCACAAAAAAGTCAGAGGGGTCTTGTGCAGGAGGCCGAGGCCAGAGTTGTCTGAGGGAGGCTTGCCCAGGGCAGCCACCAGCCCAGGGAGCTAGGGTCCCCTGCCCGCTCGCCCTGTTTATTCCCCTCTAGACTCCTGTGGTTGCACTAGCTGAGCCCCTGATAAGCATATCTGTCAGGTCCGTGTGTCTCACCTGGGAGAGCAGGGCACGGACTTGGGGTTCGTGATGGCAAGATGTGGGGTTCTTTGGGAGTGGCCTCCTGTCCTATGCAGGGTAAGCCCTAGGAATCAGTCCCCTGCTCTGCTTTGCCCCTAAACCCCCTATGGAGTGTCCACAGCGTGCTGGGTGGCCCTGCGCTGGAGGCCTCTGTGTGTGCCCTGGCCCCTCAGCCTGCCTCAGGGGGTGATTGCACCAGCCAGGGAGACCCTGTGTCTGTGAGGAGCTGGGGCTCCCCAGGGAGGCAGCCTTGGGACACAGTTTCACAAACAAGACAGTTGAGCCCGCCTCACCGGGGCAGCCACCAGCCCAGGGAGCCTGGGTCCCTGCCCGCTCGCCCTATTTATTCCCCTCTAGGCTCCCGTGGTTGCACTAGCTGAGCCCCCGAGGGAGGTTTCCAGGGCTGAGAAGACCCCCCCCCGGGAAATCCCTTCTCACACCTGGGGAGCCCGAATTACTAGAGCAGACGTGAGGCTCTTTGAAAACAGGGCCTGTCCCCTGATGGCTCTCTGGGCCAATCGTACCCATTCCCTCCTTTGCCCAGCCAGGCCCATCTGGGGCCTCTGGCCTCGGCCCTCCCCCACTCCTCCCTGGCTCTCTACTGTCCTCCCTCCTCTCTCGCCCAATCTGCCCACCCTTCTGGCCTCCCCCATACCAGGGAATCGGCCCAGCATTAGGCTGCCAGATGTCCACAGGTTCAGGGGACCCAGCCCAGCTCCAGAACCACTGTTCCAGAAGCAGCACAGCCCAGAAACACAGATTCAAAGTCGTGTCTGAACATTCACCCAGCAGCTATTTGCACTGTGTTTTTCCACCCCTAGAAGTCACTGAGAGAAGTATGTGCACGTGTGTGAGTACATATGTGTGCATATGACTGACAAAGAGAGAAGCCAAGACGAATACCCGGACAGATGTGGTCCCTGGATGAATAGGACACCAGGCTGTTGAATGTGACTGATCTCTTTCCCCCTCCCTCCCCCTGCTTACCTGGCCGGGTCCTGAAGACCAGCTGAAGACACTCTTTGCAAATGGTTCACACCATGAAAACTAATATTAATATCAGAGCAGAATCTCAGGAAGCCAATTTCTAGCCCCAAAGGGTGGTGTTTGACTTTCTCGAAGGGTGCTTAGGCTGGGAAGTACAGGGCTATTTGCCTTTCCATAAATTTGAACTGCAGACAAACAACCAAGTGGCTTGGACTCATGAACTCTTTCTTAATGAGGAAGTCTGAAACTTCATAACTCCTGTACTTCATTTTCGCTAGCCTGTGCATCCCAGAAAGACACAAACTGGTGAGTGCGCCCACATCCAGGCCAGTAGTCCTCAAACTTGAGTGTGTTGGAGGGCTTGTTAAAACACAGATGTCTGGGCCTCACTCCCAATGCTTCTGCCTCAGGGGGGCTTGGGTAGGGCCTAGAATTCTGCATTTCTAACAAGCTCCCAGGCAATTCCAATGCTACTATTCCACAAACCATGATTTGAACAGCAGGCCCTTATACTCCAGACCAACTAAATTAGACTCTCCATTTTAATAAGATCCCCAGGTAATTCTTGCACACCTTAACACTTGAGACTCACTGCTCTAAAGCAGTCCTTAACCCAGACTGCACGTTCGAATCACTGAGAGAGCTTTGAAAACATGCCCAGAAGTCCCCACCTCATCAATTAAATCAGAAGCTCTGGGGTGGGGGCGGGGGGGGGGGGGGGGGGGGGGGGGGGCAGTCAGGGTGTTATTTTAAATCTTCCCTGATGACTCTAATATACAGCCTGGACTCAGAACCAGCACTCTAAACTCTTTGAGCTAAAGAGTTTACAGCCAAAGACTGGTTCAGAGGACAGTGCTTTCCATTTGAGATTTTACATTTTCCAGAATCCTCCCACAACATCACCTTGCGTGGCTTTCACAACAGCTCTATAAAATAGAAAGGGCATAAATAGTTATACCAATTTTAGAGATCAAGAAATTGAGGCTCAGAGAGATCGACTTGCTCAACATCCCATGGATAGTCACAGAGCTGGTGGCTCTTACCTCTTACTCTGGTTTCCCTTACCTGTTCAGGTCTTAGAAAATCCGTATACACAAATCTCAGTGAGAAACAGGTCAGCCTCTTTCCAGAGTGGGGCACAGCAGCCTTTGGTCAAGGCTTCCCAAGTGTCTGTGATCAGCTTAATTGTAAAGAAGTTTTGTCTCTCTTTCAATTTGGGGAAATTGAGGCACAGTGGTGGTGAAGAATGGTAGCAAGAGTGCAATAAGGAAAGATGCAGGGTCCCTGACTCCCACCCAGCCCCTTCTTCCTAACGTTCAAGGGATGTGGTTTGATAGGAAGGTGAGGAGTAGCAGTTGCTATGGTAACCGCATTCTTATCAATTCCTATCCACACGAGATTTGCTTGTGTGGAGGCCGGTCACCCCACGCCCTGATAAGAGGGTCATAGATAAAGCAATTCATTTGTCTAGTGCTAAAGTTCTCCCTGGAAGGATGTCGGCCAGCCCATCCTCCACTACAGATGGACAGTACCTGCTGCCTCGGTGATGGACGGAGGTGGCTCTGAGGGGGACCAAGTAGCGAAGGCCTTTCCCCCCAGGAATGGGGGATGCCCCTTTTGGGCCCCACAGCCCCTGCCTCCCTGTCCCACCTCTGCTCCTCTCCCTCCACCTTCAGCTGGTAGATCCTGGCAATTCTTGTTTGGCTACCTCGCCCCACTGGACCATTAAATGCTCCCAGGGAACAAGCCCACATCTAGAACTGTCTACAGCTCCCTGAGCACCGGGCACAAAGCTGAATTGTTGTTTACTTCAGACAATATATGTTTGTTGAATTGAAGCACCTTTTGTCCCTTTGCTGGGGGCACAGAGAGGAAGCAAGGATGGGATTTCCAGAAGGTGAGAGGGGCTTGCCAGCCTCTGGGAGCATCCTGCTGCCCATGCTGTGCAAGGCAGACCCAGGGAGGGGACTGCTTTCTACCATGGCACTAACCTGGCTCCTCTCCCTACATCCGATTTTATGCCTCCCTTTGTCCTCCCTGCCCAGTAGCGGGGGCTTCTCAGGGAGGCTTCCCCGCCCACCCAGCAATCCCGGCAGATCCACCTCTGTTCTGTTACCTCATCATTCCTTCTCTTTGCTGTCTGTCTGCCCCCGCCTCATCCCCACCCATTCAGAACATGAGCCCCATCATGGCAGACCTTGTCTACCTCACATTTCCACCCCTGGTGCCTAGCATATGGCAGGCACAAAGTGGATGCTCAATAATTGTTGAATGAATGAATGAATGAATGACAGAAACCGAAATCAGGAATTAGGATACTCTAGTTCTGGTCCTGCTTTGCTGTGTGTTCCTGAACAGATTGCTTACCTTCTCTGTGCCTCAAGTTTCTTTGTCACAAGAAGAGGATTCTGTTCTGCCCTGTTGTGATCCTGTGTGTCTGAAAGCGTTGTGACAGCTTGGAAGACCAGAACTAGATCTTGTACATCACCGTCTCCCCCCATGGTAACCTACACAGGGCCTTACACATAGTGAGGCTTCAAATGATCTGCTGAAGCAAAGAAAGAAGCAAATGTGCTTTGAACAATTAAAAGTGTTGTATCTGTGAGGAATTACTGACATTCACAAGTGTCCATGCTGTCTTGCTGAGCAAGGTGCAGGCTGATTGTCTGGTTCTTAAGGTTGTTAAATTACCTTAAAACTTTTCTAGAACAAGAATAAATGCAAATACACGTATTCTTTGTAAATTTAAGAGAAACCTCACAAGTCTGCACCTTTCTGCTTTTTTTATTAAAACAATTTTTTTAATGTTTTATTTATTTCTGAGAGAGAGAGAGGCAGCGTGAGCAGGGGAGGGTCAGAGAGAGAGGGAGACACAGAATCTGAAGCAGGCTCCAGGCTCTCAGCTGTCAGCACAGAGCCCAATGTGGGGCTCAAACCCACGAACCGTGAGATCATGACCTGAGCCGAAGTCGGACGCTTAACCAACTGAGCCACCCAGGCGCCCTGCACCTTTCTGCTTTTCTTCTTCCCATTCAGATTGCTCAATGGGACATGGCTCAGTGCTGATCTCAACTTCTTTGGCCTCCCTCTGCATCCCAAACTTTACTAGCCGAAAGGAAGCAGCCCAAGGCCAAGGTGTTCCCCAGCCTGGGCAGCCGGCAGAAACACCAGCCATGCTGGTAACGACCACTGACATCTTGGAGGCTCATTGTGGGCCACCACATTCTGTGTGTTATTATCCCATGAGTCTTCACCCTCATTATTCCCATTTTATAGGTGAGGAAACTGAGATTCGGAGAGGCAACATCCCCGAGTGAAGCAGTGAGTGATAGAGGCGGGAGGAGAACGGGGTGTGGGTGCCTCCACAGGAAGTGCGGGTAAGCCCCCACCTCCACCCCTCCTCAGCAGGTGCAGGAGCTAGCAGAGACCTGACAGCAGTTCGAGGCTCCCACCATGTAGAGCCGGCAGCGGTGGTGGTGAGGGGCACTGTTCAGAGATGGGTGGCAGCTGCTCCTTCAAACCCCTCCTCCTGCACCTGGGGCTGACCCCCCACGTCCGTGTCAGCCTCCTCCTAACACACTCACGAAACAGACTCACACTCCTTCCTTCACGCATCCATCCCACCCCCACCTCGAGGCCCACCTCCGGGACCTCTGTCTCTTTGAACCCCAACATGTGCTCACAGTGCCGGCTCTGAGCCCACCCACTCCAACCCAGCCCTGGGCTTCTGGAACCTGTGCCTGGACCCAGAACTGACCTCAGCTTTCTGCCACAGAAATGGGAGAATAGCCAGACCATTTGCAAGGAGCACCAAGGAAGAGAAAAATTGCTTGTTCCTTCAACTCAGGGTTCTCATCAACTAGGCTGCCTTCTTGCCTAGAAAGCAAGCAAACCTTCCCTTGCTCCCCCTCTCCAGCTGGCCTCACAGGCCATGAGATTTTATGCCTCACGCTCACGAGCTTCCAACTCTCCCAAGAACGATGGCCACTCTATGGTGTGGGAAAGAAGGGAATACAGTCTGCAGTCACAGACCTCATGGCCTCTGCCCCTTGCCTTGCCCTGGTCGTCTCCCCTGCACGTAATCCCTGTGCCTGACTCTCTCAGGTGCCCCCTGATCAAAGGACAGATGCCCTGCCTTTCTCTTCCCACTTTTCCTCTCTGTGTTAGTTTCCTGAAGCTGCTCTAACAAAGTACCACAAACTGGGTGGCTTGAAACAACAGAAATTTTTTTCTCTTACAGTTCCAGAGGCTGGGAGTCCAAAATTAAGGTGTTGGCAGGATCGCTTCCTTCCGGAGGCTCTAAGGGACAGTCCCTCCGTGTCTGTCTCCTAGCTCCTGGTGGTCGCCAGCAATCCATGGCGTTCCTTAGCCTGGAGATACCTCACTCCAGTCTTTGTCTCTGTCTTTACGTAGTCTTCTTCCCTGTGTGTCTCTGTGTCTTCACGTGGCCTCCTTATAAGGACACCAGCCACTGGATTAGGGCCTACCCTAATCTAGTATGACCTCATCTTAACTAGACATGGATTTGTGGGGAAGGGGCGGACACTTTTGTTGAGGGGGGGAGGGTGCAAGTGAACAAGGAGTGGAGAGAGAGAGAGAGAATCCCACAAAGGGCAGAGACAGAGGGAGAGAGAGAAGCAGGGCTCACCCGAAGCAGGACTTGTGTTTCACCCAAAGCGGGGCTCCAGCTCACCCGGAAGCAGGACTTGAAGTCACAAACCACGAGATCATGCACGACCTGAGCTGAACTCAGATGCTTAACCAATTGAGCCACCCAGGCGCCCATTGTGGGAACACTCTTCAGTACCCCCTCCTACTCCAGAGACCCAAATTCTGCCTCAGACCTTACTCACCCTTGTGACCGGGGCCTACCCCCTGCTGACAAACCCGGATGCTGATGACCCATTGTCCCCTGTTGGATTCTAGCTCCTGCTGCTTGCCCAGCCAGTTACGGACAGTCCCAGCTCTGCTCCCTTCTACCGGCGTGGCCCAGATGCTGGTCCCTCCCGGTGTTCTCTGACTACTGAACGTATGCCCCCAAAGACACACGGCTATAAATCTTGCAGCTGTACGAGTTGCAAACACCCTGAGAGCAGGCACCACGTCCCTAACACTGCACAGTCCAAGGCTAACCCAGACACCTGCTTGTCGACCAGGGAGGAGAAGTTCTCCATGAAGCCCCTGACTTCCCCATCACCCCCACCCTCATCAGCCTCACTATTTAGCTCTGAGGTCAATTGCTCTTTGTCCTTTGCTTTCTTCACAGGAAATGGGTACATTGAAGGTAAAGAGCTAGAAAACTTCTTCCAAGAGCTGGAGAAGGCAAGAAAAGGCTCTGGAATGGTAAGACCAGTACTCTGCCCCATTGTTTGATTTTTCTATCATCCTGTCCATGGCTTTCAGCATTGTCTGTCCCAAGTTATGCATAAGCCAGCCTGACATCTGCTCTTGACCTTCCAAATGTTTCTTTTATTTGTAAGGATTTTTTTTTTTAACTGGAATCATCCCTTAAAAAGAGAACCTTGCTTCAATATCTTTGGGTGTCTGGGATTGAGAGGTGTTCATGAATGGATGCCAGGGGTTAATGAACCCCCCTCAAAAACAAAGCAAAGCTTTGTATATGTGTATATAAAAACTTTTTCCCCCTAAGGAATAATCCAGAGCCTAAGATTCTCAGAGGGGTCGTGACTCAAGATTGGATGCCTCAGGGGTTTCAAGTGCCTTTATTCTAGACCAGAGTTTCTCAGCCTCAGTACTAGTGACAAGGCTAGGTAATTCTTTGTCTTGGGGAGGGTGGGGCTGGCCTGTGCATTGTAGGAGATTTAGAGGTATCACCGACTCTCCCTATGAGATGCCAGTAGCATCGCCTCCAAGCTGTGACAATCAAAAATGTCTTCAGACATCCCAAATGCCCCCTGAGGGAGGGCACAGAATAATCCCCACTAAAGAACCACTTTTCTAGACCAACAGAGTCTGGAATCCTCAGCAAGAACCTTGAAGAGGATTGCTTCAAACCAGTATCTGAGCCAGATAGTACTGACCAGCCTCGTTCATGGAGGTGTCAGACTGCCTTTCTCAGCCTGCCTGAAGTGATTCCAAATCACGTCCCCACCCCTTAATGGCAGGGTCATTATTTCCCATAGTACCAGGCTGGCACTATTAAATTCACTAAGGCCTTTGGAGGACCATCTGAAATACTGAAAAGCTAAGGTAATTGGAGCTGTTTTGCTGTGATTCCCACGTCTGGTTCTCAAATATACACAATCAGATCCATTCCCTACCTCCAGCTCCCACTAGTCCTTTGGGGGTCTCTACTTTCCCCTGCTGCGTGTCTATTGGCCAATCCTCTGCTTATTAGCAAGTCTTCATGGTGCAGTTTGGGAGATGAGTCACAAACCCAGTGAAGAGCTCCTGGTCCAGAACTCAGCAGAGCGCCCAGTGAGGAGGAGGTCCAGGCGCTGGGCTTAGGCGATGGAGGTGATTCATGGGTTTGTTTATCAACTGTTCCCCCATCACCCCGTCATTACTAGGATAATGAAGCCTGATCACAGAAAACACAGGCTTCAAAACAGATTCTTGGATCATGGGGTAGGCAGAGGAATGTGTTTTTATGAAGTGCTTCCAGTCTGAAATCTTAGTCATTCCCTTCCTCAGAAGCCATCAGGGGTGATTCTCAAGTCTGTCAACAACAGTCTCAACTGACACCATCCAGGACTGGCATTCAGAGCAGCTGTTCTGTGGTAGAAGTAAGATTGGCTTTAGAAGCAGGAGTCACAAGTTCCAATTCTAGCTATACCAGCTGATGACCTCGGGTCACTTCACCTTAGCCTCCATTTGTGTGTGAAATGCACGGGACTCCCACCTCACCGAGGCTGTTGTTAAAGCTAAATCGGATGACCACATCTACACTAAGGGCCTAGGATCATTCCGTGCACACTTGTAAAGCAAAACATATTGTTGAATAAATAGTGGTAAATTGAAACCAGTTCCAAAGGTAGAAAGCAATTGAAGGGATAGAGAAAAGACTCTAAACTGAAGAATTAGTAGAATTCTCCTGGGCCCAGTTCAAGGAAGCACAGAGCCCACCCAGAGTCATCAGAGAGGCCAAGAAGAGGCATCAGCTGCTCAGGCAGATTCACCACTGGCTAGGGATGAGGATGAACTTGTTAATGCATAGAATTAATTCCTCAGCACCCAAACCAGGGTAAGATTTGAGAATTTCAAAGAGCCTTAGATTTAAGATAGGCAACAATGGGGTAAAGAAGCTTTTGAAGTTCTCTGCCTTTGTAATGGTCACAATAATCTAATGGATGATTTAAATTACCTTGGCTATCTGAAGACTTTTTCCTCACATTCCTCCTGGGATACAATCCAAGTGAAAAATATCGTGGATTGCCATTAGATCTGAAAGGAAAAAATGCGCAATTCACCTTGCTCTGGTGCTGTGNAATGTTGGGGGCTTAGTCCTCACACCTGAGGGATGGGAATAAGTCCTCACCCTTCTACTAGAGCTGTGGTTTAATCCCACCTCAAAGGCAGAGGGAGGGGCATGTTTAATTACACAAATTACATGGTACAGGGGCATATGTCCTGTTCCTCTTTGAACATCATGTGACTGAACCTCAACTAAGAGACTACATGGATTTGGAGGGACCTTGGCAAGGAGAAGAGTGCAGTCCTGACCACTCAGGGCGCCGGCCCAGCCTGCTTCTGTGCCTGTGTAGTTGGGGTGCAAAATGATTTGCAACGGTGCCACGCCCAGCAGGTGAGAGATCTGATGATTGTGCCCAGCAGCACATTCAGCCCTATTTGTCTTTCCCCAGATGTCAAAGAGTGACAACTTTGGGGAGAAGATGAAGGAGTTCATGCAGAAGTACGATAAGAACTCGGATGGGAAGATTGAGATGTCAGAGGTGAGTCCTACTGTCCAGGCTAATAGCTGTGTGGGAGGGACCATCTGGGGCCGTGGGCAAGCATCCTTCTAGACTTCCCAGGGAGGTGGTGGTCTGGGAGCCCCCACCCCACCTCCAGCACCGACCAAAGAGAACAGGTGAGACTTTTTCTGTGTCTCACAAGGAAAGAAACAACAAACACTGGTTTAAGACAGGGATGGAGACCTTAAATGCTCTCAAGGTCCCCAGAGCTATTGGAAATGTGTGATGAGCCCAGCTAAAGAGAGAAAAAAGAGAGATGACTGGAGAACAAGAGAGTTCATGCCCCACCCAAAGGTATCCAAAGGCAAAATTTTTAATTAATTATTGAAACATAATTTGCATATATAGCATGTATAACATATGTTTACGTATACACACATACATTTATACATGCATAGATACATACATATTGTTAAAATATAAACTGAAGCATATTAAAAATTTAAAGAATGGGGCACCTGGATGGCTCAGTCGGTTAAGCGTGCGACTTTGGCTCAGGTCATGAATCTCATGGTTTGTGGGTTCAAGCCCCACGCTGGGCTCTGTGCTGATAGCTCAGAGCCTGGAGCCTGCTTTGGATTCTGTGTCTCCCCTCTCTGCTCCTCCCCTGCCCACACTCCGTCTCTCTCTCTCTCTTAAAAATAAACATTTAAAATTTTTTTTTAATTTTTTTAATTAAAAAAAGAGTTTATTTGAGCAAAAATTGATTCGACTGAGGCAGAAATGGTTAGGAACACTCTACCAACAGTAGCTAGGGGAAATACTTTTATAGAGAAGTGGGAGCAAAGCAAGGAATTTATTTGATTGGCTATAGCTTAAGTGGTTGCACTATTTGGGAAAGCTGAGTCGGCTGTTTTGACTGCTTGTTTCAGCTTTGGATTGCTCACATAGGCCACTGAGGCATTAAAGCCACCTCTGTTTAATGGCTTCCTTGTTTAATTAAACAATTTATATGTATGCACCCACATGCACATACACATACAAATATGCATGTGTGTGTGCACCTAACCAAACACCTCTGGTAATCAGGTGGTGACCTGTGTTCTAGAGGTCATCAAGAATAATGATAGCAGCACATGAACCAGGGCATAGCTCCTCCCAGCGTGGACCGTTTGGGAAGCTGCCTTAGGTCAGTGCCCAGGAAGTGGAGACTGAGACAGAGATTCAAGCACATGGGATGTATTGAGAGAGCTCTCTCAAAAGAAGGGAAGAGCACAGCAGAACAGGGCAGAGGAAGGAGCTTAGGAAGGATGTGGTCTCAGCTGGATCCTGGTCTTGGCCTGATCTCACAGGGAGCTCTGGAGTGTGGACTGTGCCACACAGTTGGTCTCACCTTGAGGCAAAGCATGGGGTGGCCCTCTGTACCCCCATTTCAGTTGGTCGTTGGTACAGGCAGCTCCCTTCTGGTTGGGGGGGGGGCGTGGGGAGGGGCCAGCGGTGGTTTGGTAGAGGGCAGCTCTCCTGCCAGGAGTAGCTATGAGCCATTAGCAGTCATCCTTCACATGAGGGACGGCCCACCAGCCTAGCTTAAAGGGGATCTGAGAAACATACCAAGGGCACAGATTCCTAAAGCTGCAAGTCTCAGAACATCTGGACTCAAATGGGTTTAAACCAGGGGTCACCGGAGTTTTTTCTGTTAAGATCTAGCTTATGGTAGGGGCACCTGGGTGGCTTAGTCGGTTGAGCGTCTGACTTTCGCTTAGGTCATGATCTCGCGGTTCGTGGGTTCGAGCCCCGCGTCGGGCTCTGTGCTGACTGCCAGCTCAGAGCCTGGAGCCTGTTTCAGTCTGTGACTCCCTCTCTCTGACCCTCCCCTGCTCACGCTGTCTCTCTCTCTCTTTCTCCTAGAAATAAATAAAACATTAAAAAAAAAAGTTAAAAAAAAGATCTAGATTATGGTAAATGTTTTAGGGTTTGTGGGCCATACGATCTCTGTTACAAGTGTTTCAACTCAGCCACTGTGGCACAAAAGCAGCCTTAGACAATATGTAAATGCATGGGCGTGGCCATGTTCTAGTATAAGTTCATTTACAGAAACAAGAGTTGGGCCAGATTTGGCTCATGGGCCATTGTTTACAGACTCCTGGCTTAAACTATGAGAGGCTCCTAATGAGAAAATCCATGGGAAGGCTTGGCTCCAGAGGAAGGAGTCCAGGTCCCCAGCCCTGCTTCTCTGCAGTTTTTTTTTTTTTTTTTAAACAACTAGCCTGTCTGCAGGTTTTACTTATTTTTTTTAAATATTTTAAGTTTATTTATTTTGAGAGAAAGAGAGAGAAAGTTGGGGAGGGGCAGCAAGAAGGAGAGACAGAATCTCAAGCAGGCTCTACACCAGCAGCACAGAGCCTGATGCAGGGCTTGAACTCACAAACTGTGAGATCATGACCTGAGATGATATCGTGTTGGATGCTTAACCAACTGCGCCACCCAGATGTCTCTCTGCCCCTCTTGACTCTGTTCTCTGCCTCAAAACAGCTTCATCCTCAGGCTGGTAACAAGATGGCTGCAGCAGTTCGAGGCATCACATCCACAAACCATCACAAAGGATCCAGCTCATTATGTCACTCATAGAGACAGGGAAACCTTCCCCAGAAGTACCCATAGCAGACCTCCCCTCACATTTCATTGGCCAGAACCAGCACACGCCAATCACTAGATACCCATAAGCCAACCATTGGCAAGAGAAACAAGAGCACATATAGCTGACTCAGCCCAATCAGAATTTGCCTGTGACCCGGGGCCAGAGCGAGGTAAGTGGGGGGCGGCCAGCAGTGTTTGCTGAACAAGGGTATCTGTGTTTTTAGTATAATTTACATACGATAAACTGCATCGATTTGAAGTGTAGAGTTCCATGAGTTTAGACAGTTGTGTACAACCATGTAATTACCACCACGATCAAGATACAGCATTTCTATCACAGTCAAAATGTTCCTCCACCTGGTGCAGGCCATCCTATTCCAGGCAACCACTAAGCAAGGATTAGTTTGCATTTTTTAGAATTTTATATAGACGGAATGAATGAAAAGATAGTAAGCTTTTCAGACTGGATACTTACATTGTAAAGTGGCACCACTTTACTATCCCTAAAGCTGCTCATCCTCTAAGATCTGGGGTGACCCAGATGCACCTCTCAGAACATCTTTCTTCCCTTTTGAAGGACTAACCTCAGGAAGAAAGCAAAATGCAGCTCCCACGCCGCCTTGCTACTAGCCATTTAACCATCCTCCCCACAAGAATGTCTCCCCACTCCCCACTCCCCCAGCAGAGCCCTCTGTAATGTCTCTGTTGTTCTCTGGCCCCCACAGCTGGCACAGATCCTGCCAACGGAGGAGAACTTCCTTCTGTGCTTCAGGCAGCACGTGGGTTCCAGCACCGAGTTTATGGAGGTGAGGCCAAGCCGCTGCCTTCCCCCTGCACGCCGGGGTCTGCCTTTCTCCCATGTTCAAAGCCAGGCCCAACCAGATGCCAGGAAATGGTCCCTTGGGGGATAGGAAAGCCCTTAGATCTCCACTATTCACCAAGTAGGGTCCATGGACCAGCAGCATCAATAAGCATCACTACCCCCTGGGTGCTTGTGAGCAGTGCAGAGTCCCCGACCCACTGAATTAGAAACTACATTTTAACCAAATCCCCAAATGATACGTGCAAGTCAAAGTGTGGAGAATATGGAGAATTAAGTGTGGGTCAAGTACCTTTGGGAAATGCCATGTACATGCTTATCTCCCCTTCAGGAATTGGTCATTTTTTGGCTTCAAGATCTCACATACTTTGTTCTCAGTAACATTAGTGTCCCTTGAAGTCCCTCGAGCTTCCAAGGAGCATGCATGGGGAGCATGGACTTATGTGCCATCATAAAGCTGGGAAAACCCAAGGAGAATTCCAGCTTGCGGTATCTTCCAGTCCTGATTTTTTTTTACTGTAGTCTGTGCTTCACTACCCCCCTTTAAAATGTCTTTGCAACAGAAATTCTTTGAAATCTTCATGTGAAATAGACTATCCATACTCCTGTCTTTTGAGTAATAGTCAACCAATAGATTGAACCATGTGAAATTGTTGCTATTTGACCATTTTTGATTTACAAAAATTCCAAATTTCATATGGTTCAACCAGATGAATTACTAATCCTGATACCAGCAAACTATCAATATTTCTTGCTCTTTTTCTGGGACTCTGCACCCCTGGCCATTCAATGTATGTGTCCCTCACAGTGACACTCAACCCATACCCCACACACACTGCCTGCTATGGTAATGACTGGCCTTAAACTTGACTCAAGTTGCCATTCCTCGTGTTAAATCCCTTTCCAGACACCGGTAATCCCCTCTCCGTGACTTACTGCCCAGAACCTCACATGGCATTGAGTTCCCCACATGGATAGAAAGTTGGTTAGAAATAACTGATTCTCAGGGCAGAAAAGTCATTTTGTAAGTGGCACCTTGCCTAAGCATCTGATATGAATTTCATTTTATGGTGTTTTAAAGGATTTTCTCAAGTTTTTTTTTTTTCAAGATGGCAAGATTCCATAAGCTAGTAATTGACATTCTGGATTTTGTTCTTAGTCCTTCTCTTGCCTATGAGAGGGGGGGTGAGGAGTCTGCATATACTGGTAAGAATGCTGCTTTTGTGGGTGTCCATTTTTCTGTCTGTGGGAAAGGGAGCATTATGCCTGATGGCTCCTTCTCTGATAGGGAGGCAGCCAAAGATTGGCCTCTATTCTACTTCTGATCTGGAAAATGGGGATGACGACAGCTTGCTTAAATGCTTACAGAGAAGCAAAAAAATATCTTTCTGTCTCTGTGTGTCAAAACCATTAATGGCTTCTCTCTGTGTAGCTGACAAGATTCCATATTCTTAACTGTCTTTATCCTTTAATCCACAGTATAACTGCTGAGCCAACACCCCTACCAAGTTTCCTGGGACCCCACCATCCCACAGTACCACCCCCCTGGCGTTGTTCATTTGCTCCATTTTTATCAGCTGGAAACATGAATTGGTCCCTCTGCTGCCCTGAAAGGCTTGTGCTGTCAGATAGCTCTGTCCCACTGCTAAGCACAACATTGTAATTTCTAATTTTAGTGACGCCTCAGGATTTCTTTGAGATTTTACAAAGCCCGGGTCTCTTGAACTCTTTTCCTTGAATGGGAAGGGAATGACCCACTGATGGACCAGCACAAAATGCTGGTGGGGAGAGGAGTGAGCGGAGAGCGTGGGGGTGGATCCAGAGAGGGAGGGAGGTCAGACCCAGTGGGATGATCTCTTCCAAAAAAGCGAAAAGCAAAGTGATGCTTTGTTCTGAGTGAGGACTGGGGTCCCTTCAGGTTACCCTCCTTTTAGGCAACTTGGGGGGAGTCTGCCTTTTTTTCCAGTCAAGACTCAGATGAACTAAATTCTAATGTACTAAGTACCTGCAGGTGGCTGGTATAGTCATATTTGTAAACCTGCACATATTTCTTAGTACTTTTCCAGGCATGAGTAAGAATATTTTGATGGTACCAAAGAATTTTTTTCTTCAGAGAAAAGACACTCCCCTGTTAGATACCATCTATCCAAGTTGTCTCTGATATAAGTCTGCCCTTCTGTTGGGATTTGCTCGTGTCTCATAACTTTTTAAGAAATCAGGATGAAAAGAATTCTACCAAATTTCTTGAGCCACGACTATACCATGAGAATGACACAGACTTGTTTGCTGGTATGGAAGAAAGATCCCAGGATATTCATAACACTCCTGGCAATAAAAGGGAGAGATGACATGGAAAAGGGAAGGGAGGCAGGAGATCAAAATTTGGCAAAATAATTTAGTGATTGCTTGCTCTCAGAAAACCGAGTGTCACTGGTGGCCAGTGTGCAGTCTGGAGCTGAGGGAGAAATGAGGAAAAGTCAAGGCAAGAACTCTGGAAAGAAAATATAAGACATATGATCAGGCACCAACATAGATCAAAGATTTGGGGAAGTGGGGTTCTCTGGATTGAACAAGGAGAGGGATGGTTTCCTTAAAAACAGGAAAGGGAATGCTTTTTTATCACACAGATGGGGAGTGGCCTTGGGATACTCCAAACAAGCGGACTGTACGACCAGTTCTGCTCCCATGCAGACATGGCTGCCACGTGCACCATGATGGGAGTACAGGAAGTTATGTTTCTGCCCCTTCCAGAAAGTTCTTACCCTTGTCCCCAGCCCCCACCCAAAGAATGAGAAGCTTCAAGAGCAATAAAAGGACATGCTGTATACCCACAGCAAAAATTGGATCCACCAGATCCTAGTGCTAGAAGTGGCTTGGTTAGCACCTTAGAAAACCATAACCCTATTCAAAAAACAAAACAAAACATAACCCTAGTTACAAAATGATCCAAAAAGAGACCCGGGCTTGTAGCCAGATAGAGTAAGGAGACCTTGTCCGAGCAGTTGTGTTTTTTTTTCCTTCTCTATGTGACCTTGGCCAAGACACTTTCCCCATTTCTTCATCTTTGACTTGGAAGGGACTGGGCTAGACCATCTCCATGTCCCCATCCTACTGTAATATTCTTGAACATCAAGACTGGTCCTTGGAGCACATGTACCCCAATGTTCATAGCAGCACTCTCCACAATAGCTAAAACATGGNAGGAGGCTTATAGATGTTGACAGCTCTTTGCAATTGGGTTGGCATTCCCATTACAGGCTTGGCGGAAGTATGACACAGACAGAAGTGGCTACATTGAAGCTAACGAGCTCAAGGTAGGATAGGCCTTGGGGAGGGCATGGAAGGCATGGAGAAAGGGACTGAGACCACAGTGGTGGTAGGTGTAAGGAACCTGGGGAAGGAGTAGATGTTGGGTGAGGAACATGGGTTTGTGTTCTGCCTGGGAATACTTAAGCCTGGCTCTGAATTGATGGACATGGTCAGGACAGCCCTGTGAAATCAGTAACATGGAGCTGCGGGGCCATGGAGTTCAACCCGACTATACTCCTTTGCACGTCAGTGCCCAGGACAGGCACCTCCAGGGCAACCCTAGCAGACTGGCCTTCTGGCTTGTACATCTACCCTTACATTCCTGTGGAACTAGTGATCCCCAGGCACTGTTTAGACCTGTGTCTGAGACTCTCTGATGAGCCTATCTCATGAAGTGAAGTTGCATTCAGGAGCCACCTCCAGGCCTTCCTGGTCATTCCACAAGCATTAGGGATTAGGGAATTATGAAGGATGGAAACCATACAAATGGTAGACCTGAGAAAACAACGTTAACTAGCAAGTAATGAGGGAAGAACTGACTGCATGAGTCAGGAGCTCTGAAGAGATCTTTTGTATTCTAGGGATTTCTTTCTGACCTGCTGAAGAAAGCGAACCGGCCATATGATGAACCCAAGCTCCAAGAATACACCCAAACCATAGTGAGTGGTCAGACGTGTCCCTGGCCCCTCCAGAGGCACAGGACTGGGCCCCCAAGCCAGCGGGATTTGGGGTTTTCAGGCTGCCTCTTCAGGCCCAAGTGAAGGGACTCCAGTGCAACTGACAAAAGGGATGCTAGTTCGTGGCCCCACACACCCTCTCTCTGAGATCCTCACTGAGCCACTGTGAGACTGGGAGCCTTCGTTTCCATGACAACCTCCAAAACTAAGCTCCAGGAGAGGATGGGCTTGGGGAAGGTGGCCTTTGGTGCTGGCCTCCTGTGCTTCTGTGGCACTCGCCCCGAGAAGGGGAGGGAGGAGCAGTGACCAATTTAGACCATGCTGGTCCCTGACCTCCAGGTGACCTCAGAGGAGGCATAAGCACACCCCACTCATCCTCCTTCCTCCCTGGTAGAAGGGGATAGCAGGTCAAAGTCCCACATGAGAGGTCAAAGCAAATAACCCAGGCACCTCTGTCTATCCTGAACAGCTACGGATGTTTGACTTGAACGGGGATGGCAAATTGGGCCTCTCGGAGATGTCCCGGTAAGTGCCTGACCTCACCCCCATGGTCACTTTGACCAGTCAGCAGGGCGAGTGACCAAGCTAGATTTGAGGATCAAGACCTCAGTGTGTCCACCTCCCTCCTTGTAGAACTTGCCACCAATTCCTAAGTGCTCAGACACGGTTCCAGAACTATAGGCATTGCTTCCACATCCCCCCACGTGCAAGTTGTTCTCACCTCTGCCCTGTGTCTTAAGCTCTGCTCTAACACTTTCTTTCCAGACTGTTGCCTGTACAGGAAAACTTCCTGCTTAAATTTCAGGTAAAAGAGCCACTCTGTGTTTCTTCACTTCCTCCCTTCCCTCATCCCTGTTCGCTTCACTCTGCCACGCTCCTGTCCACCCCCACATGTGTGCATGCACACATACACGTGCACACTCAGACCCATGTGCTCACTCACTTGTACATGCATGCAAGCACACATACAGGTGCACACCTACACATACACACAGGTGCTCATTCACTTGTGCTTACATGCATGCAAGCACACATACCCATGCACACTCAGACACATCCTTGCTCGCTCGTGCACACATACCCATGCACATTCAGACACATGCACTTGCTCATTCGTGCACACATATTCATGTGTGCACACACTCATACACGTGCACACTCACATGTGCTCGCTCATTCATGCACATATGCACACAAACACGCATGTGCATAGACACATGTGCTCGCTCACTCATGCACACACGCATGTGCAGACACATGCTGCAGACACATGCACAGACACATGCACTCACTTGTACACACATATATTCAGACACATGCACTCACTTGTACACACATATACATGCAGACACATGCACTCACTTGTGCGCACATGCGTGCACATACATGTGCATGCGTGCACATAAATATCAGTGCAAACACAGACACATGTATTCATTCACTCATGTACACATGCATGTGCACATACTCGTGCACACACACACATGAGCTAGCTCACTTGTGCACACATGCACATGAGCGCACTCATACACATGCAAAAGCAGACCCGTGCTCACTCATGCACACGTGCACCCATACACATGCACACACAGACACATGCATTCATTCATGCACGTGCACACACACGTGCACACAAACACATTCCTTCACTCGCACGCACACACTCTCCAGGGTTTTTGCTTCTGTCTTTAATACCTCGTGTCTTATAGGGCATGAAGCTGACCTCTGAGGAGTTCAATGCGATCTTCACATTTTACGACAAGGTAAGAGGGAGGACAGTGTGGGATGGAAAAGTAGGGGCCCCCGTCAGCAAGGGAGCTCCCTGCCAAAGGGCTCGGTCCTGTCCTTCAGAATCAGGAGGTGCTCAGTACTGCTCCCTGGGTGCCAGGTCATAATTGTGCACTGGAGCCAATTGTTTCGCTGGGTGGTTGGGAGTGAGAAGGCCTCCGGACCACCCACCAGCAATTCCTCTGCTGCCCCCACCCCTGTGACTCCAGTAGTCTTCCTCATAACTGAAGGGTGGGGGGTAAACTTTAAATAGCCCCTGCATTCATCCTGACATCGCAAGGAGTTAGCTAAATCCTTCTTGAACCTCATTTATATTTTTTATGCAAATGAAAACACCAGAATTCAAATTTGCCCCAAAACATCCCGTTCCTGCCTTGACTGGTAAAGTCAGCAAGTTAGGTGTTCTGGCACCACCTGGTGTGAAAACCTTGGGCACAGAGTAAAGGGAAGGCTAGACTCTGCAGGCTGCCGGGATGAGCTGGGGGAAGAGAGGTCAGGTCAGGGATGGCGGGGCCTGAGTTCTAGAGCTCTGTGCTGCCTCTGCTCCCCATCACCAGGACGGGAGCGGCTACATTGACGAGAACGAGCTGGACGCCCTGCTGAAGGACCTATATGAGAAAAACAAGAAGGTAAACAACTGAGCCTGGACAGCTGGGGTGGGGCGGGGGGAGTGGCTCTGGGGCACGAGAGAGGCTTCTGAGGGAGAGCGGGTAAGGAATGTGGGGTGCATTTTGCTCTTTTTTTTTTTTTAATTTATTTCTGAGAGAGAGACAGCATGAGCATGGAAGGGTCAGAGAGAGAGGGAGACAGAATCTGAAACAGGCTCTGAGCTAGCTGTTAGCACAGAGCCTGATGCAGGGCTTGAACCCACGAACCATGAGATCATGGCTGAAGTCAGACACTCAACCGACTGAGCCACCCAGGTACCCCTCATTTTGCTCTTCTGATCACCCATAACTAGGCAATGCCAGTTTTGGGGTTGTTTTGTTTTTCTGGTTGGATGATTGGCTGATTGGTTTATGTTTCTTTTAATTGTAATAAAATAGACTTAACACAAAGCTTACCATATTAACTATTCAGCAGTGTTAAGTAATCCACATTGTTGGGCAACCATCACTACCACATGCCCAGAGCCCTCTGCATCTTTTTTAAAACTTTTTTAAACATTTATTTATTTTTGAGAGACACAGTGTGAGTGGGGGAGGGGCAGGGAGAGAGGGAGACAGAATCTGAAACAGGCTCCAGGCTCTGAGCTGTCAGCACAGAGCCCAACGGAGGCTCGAACTCATGAGCCGTGAGATCATGACCTGAGCTAAAGTTGGCCGCTTAATCGACAGAGCCACCCAGGCGCCCCCAGAGCTCTCTGCATCTTTCAAAACTAAAACACTATCCCCATTAAACAACTGCTCTCGGCTCCTCCCTCCCCCTCACCAACACCCGCTGGCACTCACCAATCCACTTTGTCTCAAATTTGACTGCTCTTGGTGCCTCCTAGAAATGGACTCATGCGGTATTTGTCTATGACCGGCTTCCCTCAGCATAATGTCCTCCAGATTCACCCATGTTGGAATTTCCTTCCTTTTTAAGGCTGAGTAATATTCCATTGCACGGCGATACCGTCTTTTGTTTTTCTGCTCGTCTGTCAACAGCCACTTGGGTTGTTTCCACCTTTTGACGGTTTTGAATGATGCTATGATGGGTCACTGGCAGCTGACTGGCACAGCTCATGGAGTGTCAGCCAAATTGCCATCAAAAAAGTCTTTTTGCACAAGGAGAGATTTGAGAGCGAGGGGGCCAGTGGGAGGTGAAGATATTCCAAGTCAATTAGCTGCATAGTCTGGGGCTGAACAAGAGGCTGATAGGAGACACAGAACCGTTTTTTGCCCTCAGAGAAAAGGCGGAGAACTATGCTTCCAGGGACAGACGCCAGGTGGCCCTCCACAGACTCATCCCGGTGCCTGGGGAGCGGGAGGGGCCAGGGGTGGCAGGTGGACCAGGATCCGGCAGCTGTTTTTGTAGCTGTCTTCCTTCACCTCCTGGAAAATGCCTTTCTCTGAGCAAATAGTTTTGCTCTTTAATTAGATGATGAACACTCTATACTTGGGTCTAACTGCCTCAGCTGCCAGGCAAGAGCTAAATTTACTGCTCAATTTCAAGGGGAGAAAATCATCGCAGCCTCTGAGTCTGTCTCCCCTTCCAATTTGCTTTCTGACCTCTTCCTCTTTGTCCTGAATATCATTTCTTTCATCCTACATTTGTTTTTGTTATCTTCAAGTGCTTTTTGAAAGAGGCAGAAAATAAATTATCAGTAAGCAAATACTTCTTAGGAAGGAGGACATATTCACCAACTGTTTGAACTCAGCAGACTTTTTCCTGGCATCAAATTCTAGGAGAAAATGATTTATGCACCCTTAGGTGTCCAAGGAGTGTTGGGCATCCTAATGGAAAATATCTTTAACTGTATTAATGAGGCATTATTCTTCTCCATATGGCCCTGCTGTACACCTGAGGTTGATCAGCCTGGAGGCCAAGCGTTAAATCTTGGGAGTGATCCACTTAGGCTCTTTCTTAATTACCACAAATTACACCTCATATGGCTGCACAGGTTCACTTGAGGTGTGGAAACAGAAACAGAGTCAGGGTTTGGGTTTAGGAAGAACCCCCGAAGGTTGAGAACAAAGATATTAATACAGTTGTTTACCTGGGAGCCTGCCACCTGTACGAAGCTCCAGACGTGGCCCCGGGGGCTGGAGAGGATGAGTCGGTAGAGAGAGCCCCAGGCCTGGAAGCCGCAGCACCTAGAGCAGGGAAGGGAGCAGCCCTGCTTTGTGAACTCACCTGACAGACCCACATTCCCTTTTGACAGTGCAAGACTGCACTGTGGTTTCTGAGCAGATGCATGTTTGAGGCTCCTGGGGAGACCCAACCTCAGCATTTCTCACCACTCCTGAGACAACTGCCGCTCACTAAAGTGTTCCTCCGCTCCAAGCAGAACTTCTAGACCTAGAAACTGCGTAGCCCTGTCCCGTCATGCTGCTAAGTTTTTTTTTAATTTTTAATGTTTTTTATTTATTCCTGAGAGAGAGAGAGACAGCATGAGCAGGGGAGGGTCAGAGAGAGACGGAGACACAGAATCTGAAGCAGGCTCCAGGTTCTGAGCTGTCAGCACAGAGCCCGACTCAGGGCTCGAACCCACGAACTGTGAGATCATGACCTGAGCCAAAGTCGGACGCTTAACCGACTAAGCCACCCAGGGGCCCCTATGCTGCTAAGATTCTTGATGCCACAGTGAATCGACAGTGAGGTGGGCGGGTGGGGCAGATCTCAAGTTCCAGGTTGATATATGGGGTCCCTTCCTTGGCTCCTAATTTGAATGGTAGATAGTATTATGAACTCAGTGATATTTCCAGGGACTTCAAAACTTCAGGGAAGATGCTTCCCAAAGCTAGATATGCTTGCAAAGTGCCCTTGGGGTGGCACAAAACCGGGAACTGACCACGTGAAGGGATGTCCTGAAACCACATGATAAAAGACCTTTGAGCACCAAAAAAAAGAGGTGACTGAGGACAGGTGAGCCAGGCAAATGATTAGAAAGACTTTGGGACTCAGGAGACTGAGGATATTTATGGCTGTAGAGTTGGTCCAGCCCTTTGGCAAATACCTTAATCTTTATACTAAGTCTTCTCATTAGTTGAATAGGGATAAAGACCATCAGCCTGAAAGGGGAGGTATAAAAAATAGATCTGCCAACATTTTCAAGATAAAAAAGGAGGCGGGGGAGGTGGATTAGGAGAGAGGGTACGTCTGAGCCAGAGAGAGGAAGAGAGAGAGAAAGACAGTATAAGCCATTGATGATCTTGCTATATTTCAGACCTATTGGTTGTGTTCAAATCAATTATTGTAAAGCATGTATTCAGCACAAGGCATATCAGGTGTTGATGTCCTATTTAATGCTGGCCTCCCATTTTACCTGAGACAATGGACATACGTCCATGGGTCACCTTAGTGGGCCTTGAAGGTCACAGAAGCTAGTGAACAAGAAGTAGGCAGGTGAGCTTTGCTGCTGGAGGAGACAGGAGTTAGAATTCCCTGTTTAAATGGGTGAGGTTTAGGAAAGGCCATGGGGCCTTGCAGACAAGACCAGGGCGCTTCCTCCGCATTCTCTTCCTCACATGCAGGGAACCAGATGGAGGGACTGGAGGCCCAGTGTGGTAGAGGACCTGATACAAACTATGCAGAAAAAATTGCTGCTGTCACAATAGCTACCAATTTGGGAGTGCATACCGTGTGTCAGGTGCTGCGCTACGTGTTCACGTCCATTCCCTCCACTAACCATTCTAACACCTCAATGAGGCAGACACTGTAGTTTACGTACCCATCTTACAGATAAGGCAGCTGAGACTCAGAAAGGTTCAATACTCTCCCTCAAAGCAATGCAGGCAGTGAGTGAGAGGGTTTAACCAGAGCTTTCTGACTCCAAAGCCCATGCTTTGCTGGGACAGGATAAGAGAAAGTCTGTGGCCCAAGTGTTTGTGAATTACTAGGTGAGCCGTTCTGGGGGGCCATCCAGTGAGGGGCTCTTACTCATTCCCTCTGTCTCCTAGGAAATGAATATCCAACAGCTCACCAACTACAGAAAGAGCGTCATGTCCTTGGCTGAGGCGGGGAAGCTCTACCGCAAGGACCTGGAGATTGTCCTCTGCAGCGAGCCCCCCATGTAAATGGGGTGGGGGGCAGGAGCTGCTTCTCCACCTCCCCCAAACCCTGCCCTGGCTGCCCTGTCACTTCTACCCGGACCCAGAGATCGTGAGCGCCCCTCCTCCGCCCCTGCAACCTGCACACACCAGCCTGCCGAGCAGGAAAGGGGAGCTGGAGGGAGGGTGGCTGACGGGCCCCCCTGGAGCCCCCTCCACCCTCCCCCTGCCTGACCCGGGAAACTGCTCCGCCTGCAGTTGGGCCCCAACGGAACGGAGGTGGGCGGGGCATGGGCGGAGCTTCCCTGCCCCTCACCGCTGCGATGCATGAGCTCCTCCCATGTACGATTTAGGCTTCTGTGTCTCTCTCGCAGTGGACCCTTCCCTCCCGCTCTGCTCCCTTCCTTCCCATGCCACCAACCCACCCAAACTCCCAAGTTCCACCCACACCTTGCTAATGGCATAGCTGTCTTCTCAGAGTCCCTGTTCGTGGAGGGTGCCGGCCCTTTGTCCTCTTGACTCAGCGTGCTCGTTTTCACTGTGGGTCCCTTGTCTCCTTGTTTACCAAAGAAGAGTTTACAGACAATAAAGTGGAAACGTTCTGCGTGGAAACTCACCTAGTTCTGGTCTAGTGGTTGACTTCTGTCTACAGTTAGCAGCTCTTACTGACAAAGAGGGAGCCAGTGCAGGGTAGAGCTAGGGGGTGGATCCCACAGATTGGATCCACATTCTTTCTAGTAGGGACGCCAAGTGGGTGTGGCAATAGTGGGACTAGGTAGTCTTCCCCAGGCAGGGGGCACCTCCAGTCAGGAGTTCTGGACCACCACACATTTAACCTCTCCTCCTCAAAGTGTAATTTACCCCAGACTCACCAGATGCCTCACATGAATCTACAGAGCTGAGATCCTAGAATAGAGAACTAATTTTTTCAAATGCTGTCATTCACCGTCTACAGGATGCATTTGGGCATTATCTCATTTAATGCCACAGCAATCCTACGGGATGGATCACATTTTCAGAAGCAGAACCTGGGGCTGAGACATTAACTTGTTCAGGGTGATGTAACTCCTAGGAACTGCTGACTGAAGCACTATACCAGCAAGGTGGGAGCAGGGAGGGGCATACTGGGATCAGAAGAAGCCTCATTTCTCTCCCAGCCACACCCTGCCTGATACAGCCCAGGAGGTCACCTGACCTCCATCCACCTGCTCGCAGCTAACTAGGCCAGTTAGAGTCTCCTGGGACCCGAGATGTACATTCAGGGCCATCAGACAGTGTGTGTGGCATTGAAGCTGGGTGGTGATCGAGCTTTGGGGGCGAGAGGTGGCAATTCCTAACCAAGCCAGAACTAATGCCGGAGAGAGCAGAACTCAGCGTCTAGGAGAGGGTGTCGACCAGAGGGCAGGAGAACACGTGCAGAGAAAAACACAGGGAAGAAGANAAGTAACTGTCACTGCCCCTGGGAATCCCTGCTTCCCAGTGTTCAGCTTGGGTGCCACACACGTGGGAATCTTGTATTCATTTGCTCCGTTGTCTTCATTCAATAACAAATATTTATTGAGTACTTCCACGGGAGCTTATCCTCTCAGGTGAAAGCCAATAAACATAAAATATCATGATGTAAAGTGGTGATAAGTGCTCTCAAGAAAAGTTCAACAAGGGAAAAGGACAGAAAGGGCAGAGGTGCTAGTATTATAAGTTCTCTGAAAAGGTGGTTTTCAAGCAGAGACTGAAGTGAGGAAGTGAAACTTGCTGCCATCTTAAGAGAGTCCAGACAGAGGAAAAGCCAAGTGCAAAGGCCCTGAGGTAGAAGAGTTTCTGGCATGCTCAGAAAGGAGTTCCCTGAGGCAAGAGCAGAATGAAGGTTGGGGGTGAACAGATGAGGTGGGGGAATAGGCGAGACCAGGTCAGGTGCTGTGTTGGGAGACCATGAAAAAGGACTTTGGATCTCATTGTGTGAAGGGAAGCCATCGGGGGCTACATCAGAGAAGTTACATAATGTATTTTAAAGGCCACTCTGGCTCCTCTCTGATGACTAAACTACAGGAAGCAAGAGGAAAAGCACCATTTACGAGGAGGATGAGGTAATACAGCTGAGAAATGCTGATGACTCCGATGAATGAAGTGGCTGGGGGGGCGGGGGAGGGAGGGGATTAAATATCAATCCCTGACCTGCCTCTGAGACTAAAGCAAAGGGGCTTACTGAGGACTGGATAAGTACTATAGGTGAGAAACCATCAAGAATGACTCCCAGGCCGCTGGCTTGAGCAACTGGACACGTGGCAGATGCCAGGAACCCAGGTGGGAGAGGAGCAAGTTGGGGGAAGGGTGCAGAGGAATTAGGATTTGGGACACACGGCCTGGTATTTAGTGTTTCTGGCGAGATCCCAACAGAAAACAGATGGCACGTTCACAGTGCTGGGTGTTCAACAACTCTGAGATGGATGCTGGATGCAGGAGGCATAGTAGTGAATAGGACAGTCCCTGGCTGCCCTGCAGAGAGCTTAAAGATGCCTGGGCCTGAGAGGTGAGGAAGCTGCCCACTCAGCCTGGTAGGTGTGGATCCAGGGAAGGCAACCAAAGAGGCCCCTAGCTTAGACTAGGGGGTTGGGGGGGGTAGGGGATTCCCATGTAAGCATTCCTACCAGAAAAAGAACAAAAACAAAAAAACATAAATGATGGTCCAAGGCAGCCCGGCTCATCTGGGGGAAGGAAGCACGGAGAGATGAAGCACAGAGGGCTTATTCACATTTATTTCACAAGTGAGAAATAAAGCTCTAGGGCCAGACAGGACCAGCTCCAGAGGGGCCCTGATGCCTCACTTCCCCAGACTCCACCCTTCCTCTTCTCCTTCTAGTCTCGCTCAAACGTCACCTCCTCAGAGAGGCCCACCCTGGTTAACCTGTAGCCCATCGCACCCCAGCACTCCATAGCTCCTCCCAGGCAGTATCTTTCCCCAGGGCACCATGAGCACCTGACCTGGTATGTGTTCGGCTGTTCCCACAGCCAGAGTGGGAGTGCCTGAGGGTGGCAAGCTCACCCTACACCGGTCCTGCCCAGGTCTGCTCAACCCACACACCTACGGGCACCATTCCTTCCAGGTTCCTCACCTAGGACCCCTCAACTCCCCAGAGTTATGCCCCCCACAATATGTCAGGATGTAGTTAATACATCTTACCTGGCAAAGGGGAATTAAGGAGGTAGAAGGAATTAGGGTTGCTAATCACCTGACTTTAGGGAGATTGCCCTCGTGGGCCCAAACTAATAAAAGGGTCCTTAGATGTGAAAGAGGGAGGCAGAAATCAGAGTGATGCAATGCGAGAAAGACTTAGCCAGCCATTGCTGGCTTTAAAGATAGAAGCAGGAGACATCTAAAAACTTGGAAAAGCAGGAAAACAGATTCTCCCTTGGAGCCTCCAGAAGCCCATAATACTTTGATTTTAGCCCATTTCAGACTTCTCACCTCCACAGCCATAAGATAATAAATGTGTGTAGTTTCAAGGCACCGAGTCCGCGGTAACTGGTTGCAGCAGTGATTACACAAGCAAAGGCACAGTCCACCTCCTAATTAGTATTTGTGTTCCTGTCACATGATGAAACGTGGGCAAGAATGGATCTTCCTCACTGTATTTGTGAGGACTGGGTAATCCTAGTCGCACACACACCGTGCGCAGTGCCTGGAGCCATAATATCTCTACATGGCGGTTGTGGGGTCATATCTACTGTGGCTTAGGGTCCAAGTGCTCCAGGATTCACGTATACTCAGTTGGGTCCAAATTTGGGAAGTCCCACTCACCTTTCAGAGAAGGTGCACTAGGTGCACTGCCTCCTCCTTCAGAGATGTGAGTCCTCCGAACCTGGCCGGCTCCTCAAGGGGACAGCTCCGTCTGCCATGGCCGAGGAGCTGACCTGACACACAGACCCACTGGCAGAGGCAGGGAAGATGCTGAGAAGTGCATATGAGTGGCAAACACACACACACACACACACACACACACACACACACAAGACTGACCTCCAACCTCAAGACTGAGAGGCCATTTATGAGAGCAGCAATTCAGTTAAAAGGGACCTAGATGGATGCTCATGGGATAAAAGATCAAACTTTCAATAAATGTTCATAAACCATGAAAAAATAAAAGAGGGACATCATCAGCCATCAGGGAAATCCAAACGAAAACTGCTACTCAGCAGTGGAAACCGAGTGTCATTTTTAAATGCCTTATTTCTGTTTACAAAAGCAGAGTCTACTAAATTGTGGGGGTTACAGGGAGCCAAGGAAGAGAACAGGCCTCCTCACAGAACCAGAAAATAGAGCAATAAAACATTACCAATCATTTAAGTAACCACAATAAAATCCCCTCATCATTTCATTCTTGCTCCCCTGGATCTTAGATTAGCAGTCTGCTTCCACCAAACTGTCTTAGAGCTTCTGGAATGGAGAGTCCTGGAAATCCTGACTTGGTCCACCGGGACAGTCTTGAGAGTTGCTCAAGTGACATCAGCTCAGAAGCCTACACCCAAGGGTCTATTCTTTAAAGGCTGGAAGGTTCGGAGTACCTAGTACAGTCCTTTATCACGAGGCTGTAAGATTGTCCTTTGTCACTGCAAACACAAACTGCAGCCTGCTGCTTACAGCAGAGCCTTCAGGGCTGCATTAAACTAAACCATCTGTAAGGTGGCACAGACTGCTTACAGTTTAATTTCTTACTCTAACCAATATTTTCAGAATGGAGGAGAGTAGACGTCTCTATCTGGGTATAGTACAGAACTTGTTCCTAAGACTTTAGTCGGGTGCTTCCCCTGAGGGTAAAATCATATGGGCAGTGAGAACACTGACAAACCTCCAGGGACTTCTCATAAAACACAGACACACATTTTCTAAAATACTTACATTAACATTGCATCCACGTAAGCTTAACTTCAGGAAGGCGGAATGTGTCTTCTGATCTGACAACCCTCTTGTGTGAATCTTATAACAGTAACACATCACACAAACCGAATTATTTCTAGCAGCTCTCTTTTTAATAAGGAGCAAACACAAATCTTTTGTGATTTTCCAGGGCTCCTCTGGGGCATCTCAAAGATCACTATAGGTTGGGGGCACCTGGGTGGCTCAGTTGGCTAAGCATCCGACTTCGGCTCAGGTCATGATTCACGTTCGTGGGTTCCACCCCCGCATCGGGCTCTATGCTGACAGCTAGCTCAGAGCCTGGAGCCTGCTTCCGATTCTGTGTCTCCCCCTCNAGACAAAATCTAAAGAGTTGTCAGAAGAGATTTGGACACTTGATTAACCTGTATCACAGGTGCCTGAGAAAAACCCTTTGGTTATTCAAGTCATTAAGGGGTAACACTTAAAAGTAAACAGGGGCACCTGGGTGGCTTAGTCGGTTAAGCGTCTGACTTTCACTTAGGTCATGATCTCGCGGTTCGTGGGTTCGAGCCCCACGTCGGGCTCTGTGCTGACTGCCAGCTCAGAGCCTGGAGCCTATTTCAGAGTCTGTGTCTCCCTCTCTCTCTGACCCTCCCCTGCTCACGCTGTCTCTCTCTCTCCTAGAAATAAATTTTAAAAATATATTAAAAAAAAAGTAAACAGACCCAAGAGTACTAGAAGACACGTGTTCACACAAAAACTTGCACACAGTGTTCATAGCAGCGTTATTCACAATAGTCGAAGAGTGAAAGCAATTCCAATGTCCATCAACTGGATGAACAAAATACGATTATATCCATACAATGGGATATTAATTGCCCATAAAATACAATGAAGTACTGATAAGCAGTACAGTATGGATGAACCTTGAAAACATTAAGTAAAAGAGGCCAAATGAAAAAGGCTACATATTGTGTGACTCCATGTATATTAAGTGTTCATGATAGGCAAATCCATTGAGAACAAAAGTAGATTAATGGTGGCCAGGGGCTGGCAGCAGGGGTGAGAGGGAAGGGGCAGTGACTGCTTAAATTAGGAAATGGGGATTCATTAGGGCCTTAACAATTAGAAATTAATTAATTAGGAATTCTACCTAGAATTGGGCAGAATTAGATGGAGGGGATGGCTGCACAACCTAATAATAAAAACCACTGACCAAGGCTCTTTTAAAAGGTGAATAATACCTTAGTTTTCTTTAAAAAAAAAAAAAAGCGAAATAAACAGGAAAGTATAAATATGGAAATGTTCATAAATGATGAGTTTTTGTTCTTTGTGTTTTAAAATCACCTATTCTAGGACATGAAAAATTAAACATAAAGCACCAAAAAGTATCCTGGTAAGACACAGAATCTCTGCTATCTAGAATAACCTTCCATATTGCAGGCAATGATCAGTAAGTCAAGGAGCAAGCCTATCAAACCTGAGCAAACTTTGCTGAAATACAATATATTTCATAGTTTCTTTTCCAATGCAGATATTTATAAAGTAATATAAATAAAATTCACTTCCCAAACTCTGTCCTTCATAGTGCCCTTTTTCACATTGTGGAACAAACTGACACTTTACTACAGGATAGGAGTCTGCAGGGTCAAAACTATTTTTATAACAATGCTAAAATATTACCTATGTTAATTTGCAATGCGTTCACCATTGCTATTTGCAAATGAATCGATAACTATTTAATGCAAATGTATGTTTCGATGTCTAATGTGTCAAGAATTGATAGTTTTAACCCACATAAACAAAAGCTCTTTGGGTACTCTCAAAAGGTTTTAAGAATGGAGAGGGAAAGATTGCATCTTGAAACATAGTGTTGAATGAAAAAGGCAACAGAATGAGAAATGGCATAACAATACCATCTTTTATGTGAATTAAAAGAGCTTATGCACAAGATAGCAATGATGTTTTGTCAGAGCATTAAAAAAGAGAAAAGACAAAAGACACCCATTGGGCATTCCAGAAAGACAGTCTCCCTGGAAGAGGGAGGAATGGCCATGGGAAATCTCATCCAAAGGAATAAAACACCAAGAGAAGGACCTTGCACAGACCACGGATAATGATCTGCCAGGAACTGAGGAGTGTTCCCACACCCCCAACCCAAAGGAAAATACCTGTGGGCTCCCCCACCCAGCTGCAGCTGCGCAGGACGGAGTGGACACCACACAGAGAACCTCTCACAGGCTCCCAGCACCATGTCCCTTCCTGAAGATGCCTCACCTGGAGGATTTTCTCCAGCAAATCCAGGCATGGTAAAGGAGCAAAGGGGCATGGGTGGCCTAGGGTAGGGAAGGCAGGTGGAGGTCGGCAGATTGCTCAAGAGCAGTGCAAGTATTTTTATTATGTTCAGATCACCAACAGCGGCCAAAGAGTTTGTTCAGTTGCAGGGATGAGGGTGGGAGTGCTGGCGGAGGGTGGGGAGCATGTGCAGGAAGCATCTGTCATCCTGTCCAATGGGCATTTTTGAGGTGCATGAGCTTGAGTGCCATGGTGCCCAGTTGGGGAGGCAGTGGAGGTTAGGAAAAAGGAACCTAGCAGAGACACAAAGAATCCTGACCGGACGGCCAAAGGCTGAGAGAACAAAGTTCTTCGGAAGGCACCCAATGATCCACGAGTTCAGGGCCACAGTCATGTATGTACCAAAGGGCGCATGCTCCACCATGTGAAACCAACAAGAGAAATATCAGTGATCAACACCAAGTGAGGGGCTGTCTAACCATTGTGCTGACAGGGAGGAAACTTGCCCCTTGCCAAAGAAGCACATCCCACTGTCATTCAGCTCGGTTATGAAGTCTGCCACCGTTCCCACAACTGTTCTTTGGAGCATTCGGTACGGGCGGTGAGTCATGCTACACCCACACTAGGGGTCATCGAGTGAAGAACCAGAGCAGGTCCATCCCTGCCCGCCTGGGTCTCCCAGTCTGATGAGAAAGCAAATAATCACTTGGCTGTTCTTGCCTTCTTGAGTCCCATAGAGAATGCCTAATCTCATCCTATTCATCCCACTGATTTTAAGATGGCTCCTTCCCTTCCCATCTGCATTCGCTTTCCTCAACCCCAGCCTCTTCTTCCCAGTGCTAAAAGAAAACACACAGCTTCCTCCTTCCAAAAATTATGAAGAATTTCAAGACAATGACAGCAGAGCATTAAACAGAGCAGAGACAGCCCACCCACCCTCCTGGGACATGGAGAGAGAAATGAGCTGGAAGCCACCAGCCCAGGGCAGGGTGGGACAGGCTGGCCATCAGTGCCCAGTTCTGGTCAGTGGGGCAGCAGCCCGTCAGCTTGTCTTGCCATGGGGAGGGGGTTGGTTCTCACCATCAACGGCTCCAAACAGGACCCAGAATCTCACCAACTCCCCATGAAAGGGACAGCTAAAATGTGTTAAGAGCAGAAACTGCAAACAGAACTGAAAGGTTAAAGGAAAAGCAAGGTTTCTGAATGGTAGTTTTAAAACCCAAAGTAAAGTTCTGAAGAGTTCTTCCTGAAGACAAAACTAGGCTCTGAATCACAAAATCCCGAGCAGCCCACCTGGCTTGGTGGCAGCTGGGGACAGGGCCGCATGTCTCCCAGGGGAGGGGGGTTACTGTCAGCTCACAGAAAGGGGAAGCTGATGGGGTGCCAGCTGCCCCCTGGAGTCACAGACTAGAGGTGACAGTCTCACTCTGAAGGTGGCCTCTGTGAGTCCTGGGAAGGGGCTGCTGCTCATGACTCCTTTTCCAGGGTCACTCTTCTTGGCCTCTGGTTTCGAAAAAATCATTGACTCCTCAGAAGACAGGATATTTCACTGAAGACTCTGCAGCTGAAGCCATAGTTGGCTTAAAGGGTAAGGAGATGAAGAGCTACAGGCAAAAGAAATTGGCCCAAAAAGGTGAGGAGGCTGGGAAAGTTCTGGAGAGTTAACACCCGCCCAGCACCCCTCCACCAAAGAGACTGGACACAGTCTGTGCATAAACACCAATTCCTCATGCCATTTACCACGACTCCCAACAATACCCCAGCATCCAATGTGCCACAAGTCAGAAAGCAGCTGAATCCCAGGATGAGAAAATACAAAGTCAGATGATCATGTCAGATCACAATCATCGCAGGACAAAATACTGTCCACAATGGTTGGAGAGGGGCAACCTTTTCTGTTCCAAAAGGAGAGGGGGACATCACTATGCCATAGCACAAAGGACAAAAAAGATGTACGGCCCACACGCTACCAAAAAAATTGAGAAGAACATCACACAAGCCTTCAGAAGGCCACCAGCAGCAAGTCAGGGCTCTGCAAAACAGAGTCAGGAAGAAAGAGAGTGCTTTGAAAGAGATGCAGCCTTCCAATCCCCAGTGAGATCATGTGTCCGGCGGGCAAGAACTGGAAGAAAATGTAAAGCAATGAAGGATGTGCTCCCTGCATTCAGTCAGTGCCCACTTGGAACATGAAGACAACACCACACAGGCCCAAATGAAGGCCATGGGCAACAAGTCACATTCAGGCACACACAGTTGATCAAGAAGGAGAAAGAGCAGAAGCTGCTTGAGGAAGTGAAAATGAATCAGCAGAAAGTCCAACACCTGGAGAAAAAAAAATTTTAAACAAGAAAGATGCTCTAAAATCTACATTTGTATTGTAAACAAGGAAGCCACGAAACCCTCATTCACAACACAGGATGTTAAAAGAGCTTTTGCCACAGAGAAGAGGGGACGTGCCAATTGGAGATATGCTGTAGGACAAACACACCAAGAGAGAGAGACAGACTTCAACAAACAGTATCCCTCAAAACAGCTCCAAGAAGTAAGCAGTCACCAGAAACTTCCTGGAAGGGAAGCACCCTCAACCACCACAGCGCTCCTCTGGCCCAGCCTCCAAAACAGGTGAGACCCGGCTCCCAGCACCAATAATGAGTCAGCCTGTGCAGTCTTTCTCTTCTTGCTGAAGGAGACCACCGTAGACCTGAAAGCCACGATACCAATTCCTAGGGGCCATGTGGGGCCTCAAGTGCATGGCATGGCTCCTAGCAGGCACCGGTGGGGTCCCACCAATAGAGACAAGGAATCCTTCTCCTCTGAAGAGCTGGATGTCATAGGCCACCTGTTGTTTCCACAATTTCCATAATGTCTAAGACTAAGATGCGCAGCCCAGTGGGGAGACCACTGTCCCACCCAAAGGACCTCCTGTCCTTCTACCTTTGGTTCTTAGACCTCCTGAGAAATACAATCCCCACTTTCCCCAAGTAAGAACTTCCTTTTGCCCAAGAGGGTACATGCAGACAACAATCTGAGGTTTGGGGTTTTAAAAAACGGTGTGAGCACTATAAAGACCACTGCTCACACTGTTTCTTCCCAGCACCAACAATGAGCCAAACTGTAAGATCCTCCTTGTCCCTTCTGAGAGCAGCTTAGCCTAGACTAGGGTCAAGGCCTGCTGAGCACACTTCACACCTAGTCCTGGGCTCATCTGAGGCCTCAGCTCCCGACCCCTATCTGTGTTGCGCCCAAACCCTTCACTTCTACAGGGAAGCACAGGAAAGCCACCGAGTCCGTCACAGTGTCAAAGAGGAACCAGCTCAGGGGACACAAAAAGGGCCAATCCTGGGCCAACCCAGTCAGCATCGTCCCCCCCCCTCCCCCAAGCCTCCTGGCTCTTCCAGATGAGAATGAGGAGATTGCAGCCGCACCCTCACAGGTATGGCCGCACCCTCCTCCAACACCAGCTCTACTGTCCACACAGCAAATGGGAGGACTCCACGCTGTTACGACAATTTGCACCGCAGTCTTCAGTGTAGTTTGCCCAGCCTGAAGAGACTCCTTCTCAGAGGGGCCATCCGCAACTAACTTCAAACCAGATACCCCAGCCCCGTGGCTGCCACACCCATCTGGGAAACAGAATCTCCCACAGCTATGACGATCCACAGCATCGACTTGGTCTACACAATGCAGCGTCCTAGTGCATCATTGAGAAACTCTAGGATAATAGCCACACTGGCCCTGAAGAACCGGCTCATTGCCTTTAAAACATTTAATATCGATGCTGTGGTGCACAACCCTTACCAACCCTGGAAACCTCTGTGTGTTACCTTTGTCATGGCACTGCCGTGGTGGTGTCACAAGGGGCTAGCTGGAATCCTTATCATTGAACTCACAGGACAAGCTGTGCAGATGACAGTCCAGGTCCACACAAATGCCAAGGGGACTCATACAGCCACACTCAATGTTACAGACACGCATCTCCAAGAGCCAGATTCTGTATGGATTCTTATACTTGGGGTCAGTGACAAGATCCCCAAACCCCACCAGGCGGAGGAGAGACTCAGGGCCAAAAGCAGCCCCTGGCCTCCTCCATCAGTGGCAATCCATCACCTGGAG
The DNA here is from genome assembly GCF_008692635.1 of Crocuta crocuta. NCBI lineage: Eukaryota > Metazoa > Chordata > Mammalia > Carnivora > Hyaenidae > Crocuta > Crocuta crocuta. Next base: position 1,006,158 of record NW_027528867.1, read on the forward strand.
CTTGCTGCAAATGCAGCATTTCCAAAGCTTGCTTCTGCAGTCTACGACCAGGCATCACAGTCCCAATGATGAGACCAATGTGCCAGCAAACCCACAATGGAAGGAATGTCCAAAAGCAAGCTCCAGGAGCNAGTAACACAAGAATTCCTGGGGAGGTGTTAGAGCAGACATACAAGGAGCTAAGCAAGAGAAGGAGAGTTGAACCTTACTCACCTATGGAGGAGGATTAATCATTTAAAAGGTGGGAGGTCAAAGACCCTCATCATAGACTGGATGCCTCCCGCCACAAGGGCACCTTGAGACCACCTGCTAAACAGAGGGGACCTCAAGTGCTTCCAATTCTTCTACCATATCTGCTTCCTACTGGGCCTTCTCCCTAAAACCCTTCTCTGGTCCTTTCCCTGAATGAGGAACTACCAGTTTGAGGTTTGTGGTGGTAAAAAAAATGTATTCACCACAAAAGAAGATTACCTCAAGATCTTGTTCTCCACAGAATGAACTGTTTAATTTTCATCGTAACTCAGGTTTAATCATAAACGACTGAGTGATTTAATGTATTTAATGCTCTAAAAACCCTTTAGGTTTAAGTGAAAAGAAATACAATAAAAATCAAGTTCCAATTGATCCAGCTGCCCAGCCAGGTTAAGGAAGCAGTAATTTATGTCAAACAGGGCTGGGGTTTGGGAAGGCTATGGTCCATCAACTTTGAAAAACCCTGTCAAGATGTCATTGGACCCTCCAGACAGCTCACAAAAGTAGCCAGACACACTGAGGTTCAGAAAAGTAATCTTGGTGTATGGACTTCAGCACAGCCAGCCACTCACTGTGGGCTCACAACATAGAAAGGCAACATTGCAAGGCAGGAGTTCTCCTCCGGAGGCAATTTGTCCCCCTCTCCCCTCCCGGAGGACATTTAGCAATATCTGGTGACATTTTTGGTTGTCACAACCAGCCTCTCCTGGGGAAGAGCTCCAGATGCTGCTGATCATCGTACAATGCACAGGATGCCTCCTCCCCTTCTCCTGCGACAAAGAGCTATCCGGCCCCAAATGTCAATAGTGCTGAGGCTGAGAGACTCTGGTCAGGAATAAAGATACTTGAACCCAAGGCATCTAATCTTGAGTCATGACCCTTTGAGCATCTTAGTCATAGATTCTGTGCTTGAGGGGGAAAGCTACTTGTGCATACAGACAGGGACACAAGGCTTTGCAGCTTGGGATGCGGTGGTTCACCAGTCCCTGACATCATTGAATACTCCCCCAATATCAGTCACCCAAAGATACTGAGGTCAGGGAGTCTTCTTAGGGAGTATTCCTGTTTTTTGTTTTTTTTGTTTTTATCCTTCTAAGTAAAAGAAACCCTGCTCTAAAGAACTTCTGCCATGTATTGGCTCATTTAAACATCACAGCCATCCAATCAGATCAGATCACTATGTGACAGAGAAGGACAGGGCTACAGAGAGGTGACACAGCCAGCGAGTGAGAGCCACAGGCATGGCCGGGGCGCTCCAGGTTCAGGATGGCAGTGGATGCCAGGCGCTCTGACACCAGTCAGGCTTTCCATGGGGTTCACACGCCTTGGCCGCCCTCCACTCACTGGGAGAGAAGTCATCAAAGATGCCTGGCCAGACACCCTATCATACTGGCCTCAGCAGGGACAGCGGCTCCAGAGGACAGCGTGGACGTGGACACCTGGCATAGAGCAGAGGAGGCACCCTCCCCGTGACCACTGAGTTTTCAGGGAGAGGGACTGTGCTCTGATTCTCCCGAGTTGCAGGTCTGGGCAGCTGCTGCCCTGGGATCGGGCAGGACAGGAAGCCGCGGTCTAGGTCAGATCCTTCTCATGTCCAACCGCGCTCACCTGTGAATGTGACCGCCGCACCAGCAGCCGATTCGTGGAGCCAGCACGTCAGCTCCGAGAAACCTGTGCATCTGCAACCACCAAAGCTGCCCACCCAGACTTGTACCAGGCCCGTCTCAGCACTCCTCAGAGGCCCACAGCCAGCCAATATCTGGAAAATAATAAATGATGGTGAGTCCCCAAGGTTTCCTCATTTTCCCTCCATTAAACCTCTCCTTGGTTCCCTGAATCTGCCTCTGCTTTTGTCTCATAGCAAGAGGTTGCTCAGGGGGCAGTCGGGCTAGTTGCTGTGAGGGACCAACTTTACTCTCCTCCAGCTGCGACTGTGCCTCGGGACTCATCCTCCGTCCTCACTTCCTGGCGGTCACTCTTCAGTCTCACCCTCGGCTTCCTTTGAAAACTGCCCAGCATGGCACCTGCGCATCCCTGGAGGCCTGTGACAGGCAGGAAACTGCATGCAACTGCACATTTTCCTCACAGTTTGCAAATACACATATTCAAATCTAAAGTTTCTGTTTCAGGGGCGCCTGGGTGGCTCAGCTGGTTAAGCATCCGACTTTGGCTCAGGTCGTGATCTCACAGTTCATGGCTTTGAGCCCCGTGTCAGGCTCTGGGCTGACAGCTCAGAGCCTGGAGCCTGTTTCAGATTCTGTGTCTGCCTCTCCCTTGCTCACACTCTGTCCCTTTCTGTCTCACTCTCAAAAATAAAGATTTTAAAAAAATTTTTAATAAAACTTCTGTGTCAGAAAACAACAGCCAACTCCATTTAGACATTACCCATTTGCCATGTGTGTACAATACTACCCACATCTGGACCCAGTTTGGGCTCATCTCTTCAGAGGCTCCAGCTCCTTCCCTTGACTGGCTATCTTATAACTCCCAGTCATGCACAGGTGGCTTCTGGGAAGGGGATGGGAAATGCTCAGTTCAGGACCAGTCCCCACAGCAGGGGAAGGTGGCTTTTCTGGACTCTGGTCCCCTAAAGGCACTGTCTGAGGCCACAAAGGATGGATGGTCTACAGAGCACCACCACATCCCGGCATGATTTGGGGGTTTCTGGATCCTGGAATAGGCTGGAAACTATGGACCCTGCCATGTGGTGGAGAAGAAATAGGCCCAGAGAGGGGAAGTGAATGTGTCAAGATCACATAGACAGTCAAATGTGTCAAAGTCAGGAATAGACTTGCACCCTTGGCCCCGGGGTCTTAGTGTATTTGTGAGCTGGTGGCATCATCAGAACCTTCTTACTTTTCATCCCAGAGAACAGGCCGTGAAGATGAGGGTCTCCTTCCCTCACACTCAGCCCAGCTAAGAGGAGCCAGGCCAAGTGCATCAGTGCTGACTTGTGGGCATCCTGCCACTGAAATCAGCATTTCTGCTCAAGATGGGGAGGATTGGAGCACCAGAAGTGGGGACCTAGGTGGGGCCAGAGCGCCCCCTGCTGTCTAATTGCTAAGCGACCCAAGCCTCAGGTCTGCCTCTCAGATTTCTTGGGGTCCCTGCCCAGGAAAGCTGAGGGCTGGGTTCAGGGCACACTCCATCCTGGGGATTTTCTCATTTCATTCTTGACAACCCAGGGGAAGTCCCCAGGCTCCCCGCTAGCGGGAGAGTCATGCTCACGGCGCTCTACTTTTTCTCTCTTGCTGCACCCATGCATGTGTCCAGTCAGCACCACGTACTGAGGGCTTTCTGCGGCCCAGCCACTGGGTCTGGTACTTTAAGAACCAGAAATGACAAGCCACTGTTCCGGGCCCCGTGGAGTCTCCAGAATGAGACAGATAACCAAGGAAACAGTGAAGCAAAGATCTGACAGAGGTTGAGAGCCGCGGGATGGAGGACCGATCAGGTACCAAGGAAATGGATCAGAGGGGCTCTAGTGGCAGACGTGGTGAGCTCTGAAGAGGAAACAAAGGCAGACGGACGTGGAGAGAGGGGAGAGGCATTTCTGGGGGCAGGAACAGACACAGCCAATGCCCCCACTCACTTGTTCCTTGTCCCAACTGCTTCCCCTTCCTCCTGTTCTTCCTCCTAACTCACTATGGGTCACGACGGCTGTCCACTTCAAGAATCCCCCCACCTCTCCTGGCTGGCCTCTCTGGCCAGGTTCGTGTCTGGTGGGATTCCTGTGACTCCCCCAGCCCTCTTACCTCGGCCCTGCTGAGGAACACATGGCTTCCTGAACCCTGCACAAAAGCCTGTCTGCTTTGTGGACACTAGAGAATTCAATACGTGGGACAAATTTCTTACGCAGGGGATTCAGAAGAATCTAAACCATCCTTTGCCCCTAAGCAAGGGAAATTGTCCCAGGGAACCAGAAAAGATCCAAAGGAGTCATGCTGAGGGAAGTTTCTCTACAAGTTAGGAGGAAGGAGCAAGTTCACTCTGGGCCAGTGCACGACAAGAGGAAGTGGGGAGGGAGGGACAGGATCCCCATGGAGAGAGGGAGTTAAGAAGCAAAGACATGGAGCCGGAAGGCTCAGGAGGGGTCTGGAGGACAGTGCAAGAAGGAGAATTGCCCAGGAGGCAGCTGAAACGTTGGAAGCAGGAAAGAGACATAGTAAAAAGTGTGCCTACAAGGATTCCCAGGACAAATGATACCCAGTTTCTCTGCCCCAGCTCTGATCAACCTGCACTCCAGGGGCAACTAGATGACTCGGCTGGTTAAGCGTCCAACTCTTGAACCATGGCCTCATGGTTCGTGGGATCGAGCCCCACATCAGGCTCTGCATGGACAGCACGGAGCCTGCTTGGGATTCTCTCTCTACCTCTCTCTCTCTCTCTGCCTCTCTTGCTCTCTCAAACTAAATAAATAAACATTAAAAAAATTTTTTTCGACCTGCACTGTCCAGAAGGGTGGGGACAGCTTAAGGTCACCAGCATTTAGCAGAGCCTCAGCCCTTGAAAGTATCCTGCAAATGACCATCTCCATGGGATGCCAGTCTCTAACCCAAGGGCNCTGTAAAATTAAAAAAAATAAAAAATTAAAATTAAAAAATAAAAATTTTAAAAATAAATAAATAAATAAAAGTTCCCTCGTAAGGTTACAGTGAGAATTGTCTGTGATAATACACGGTCCTACCTGGCATCTAGTGGCTGCGTGAAATCACGACGACTCGTTCTACTTCTTAAAACCTGCTCTTCTCAGGGCTTCGGGGGCTTTACACTGGCTTGGTAGCCTCTGCAGCCCCATGACTTGCTCCTTCAATCTCCTGTTGCTCCTTAAGGAAATGACAACCTTTGTGAGTACTGTACATACATGAAAACACTTTACATATGTGAGCCATTTAATCCTACAATCGTGCTTTGAAAACAGGTTCTATTCCTTCCAGATTCAAAGGCAGGAAATTCCAGGACAGAGCTCCCACGTACACACACTACGGGTCTGAATGGACTGGGATTGCTGGATCAAACGCCCCTCCCCTGAGCACGATTTCATACCACACTGAGACTGCCCAGGACTCCACACGGGCTCCTCCAGGACCCTCGAGTCACACTTTCTCCCTCCACAGCCCCTCCTTCTGGCTGCCGTGGGAACCCATCTCAGTCTGCTTTGAGCCTCCATCTCCTCCTTTGATCAACAGACCCACATTTCCAAAGGCGTGGAATAAATGCATGCAGATATCTGTCTTCCCCTAAAACCCACCCAGCTCCAGGCTCCTGACCCTGTCCTCCAGCCTCAGCCTCCGCACCTCCAAGAGAGCACTGGGTTCCCTCTATCCAGAAGTCTAGTTCTGTGTGGCCAGGCTGGCCTCTCGCCCCCAGGAGGGGTCCTGGAGAGCAGCAACATGTTCTCAGGGGCCACTCACCGACCCTACCACAGCGAATGTCGGACTCACCTATCTCAAACCAGTCAGCCCTCCCAGCTCCCCTACGACGGCTCACAGTGCCACCTCTGCACCCATCCTCTGAGACGGAAGCTGTCCCTTGGACCCATCCCTCCCTCTCCAGCAGCCTTCTCACTTCCTCAACAGCCCTCTCGCCTCGGAACTGCCTCCCAACTGCCTCTAGGACTATTCCATTCCCCAACATTCCAACTGACCAACCGCTCATCCATACCCACCACAGCCCCTTGAATCTTGACCACACTCTGGCTTCTGTCAGAGTCAGTTCCCAGGGTGCATCTTACCCAGTGAACCATAAACTTGGGGACAGGAACTGACTCTACTTATTTTCCATCCCCACGAAACTGACTGCCCTGGCACACAAGTAAATTAATTTGGGGGTTTAGTTAAATCAGAAAGTGTCTGATTCAGAGGGAGCATTTGATTAAAAAGTATTAGTCTCGGATGCCTGGGTGGCTCAGTCAGCTAAGCGTCCAACTTCAGGTCATGATCTCACAGCTCGTGAGTTCAATCCCAAATGTTGGGCTCTGTGCTGACAGCTCAGAGTCTGGAGCCTGCTTCAGATTCTGTCTCCCTCTCTTTCTGCCCCTCTCCTGCTCACACGCTCACACGTGTTCTCACTCTCAAAAATAAACATTAAAAAATTTTTTTTAAATTAGCCTGGAAGTTCTGTGTACTTCCTGACACAGAACCATGAAATTGCCCACACCACAGCCCGGCCACCATGCCCCTTGTCATGCAGACATCACGCCTGCCCTGTTTTTATTGATTCATGTGTTTATTCTGTTTGAATACTGACTAGTCACTCAAATATTTCTTGAGCACAATGAGTAAAAGAGATGTTTAAGTTCACCTGATCCGGGGGACTCTACACTGGAATACTAGAAACACCTAGGGAGTTTGTTAAAAATACAACCCCTAGCCCCGTGTCTAAGATTTACTGAATCAGGGGGCACCCGGGTGGCTTAGTCGGTTAAGCGTCCAACTTTCGCTCAGGTCATGATCTCGCAGTTCATGGGTTCGTGCCCCGCGTCGGGCCCTGTGCTGACTGCCAGCTCAGAGCCTGGAGCCTGTTTCAGTCTGTGACTCCCTCTCTCTCTGACCCTCCCCTGCTCACGCTGTCTCTCTCTCTCTTAGAAATAAATAAAAAGCATTAAAAATTTAAAAAAAAAAAGATTTACCGAATCAGAATCTCTGGAGGAAGACCCAAGGGTTTCCACTTTTATTCATTTTTAATTTTTCACTTTTTCTTTTAATTTTCAGACTTACAAAATAGTTTGACAATAATAAAGTTCCCACATGCCCTTCACCCATCTTCTCCAGATGTTAACATTTATGTAACTGTTAACACAATGATCGAAACCAGGAAATTAACATGGATATGTTTAATCTACAGACTTCATTCAGATTTAGCCAGCTGCTCATTCATGGTGTTTTTACATGTTCCAGGAGCCAATTCAGGTTACCATCCAGCACTCGGTGGTTTTAATTTACATGTCTCTGCTTATGATTTCATGCTTTTATATGTTTTCATATGTTTGAGGACCCTTTTAATTTGTGCATTGTGTGTGAATTGTCTGTTCAAGCCTTTTCTCATTTTTCTTTTGGATCATTCATCCTCTGTGCTTCAACTTTTACGAGTTCTCTACTATTAGGGATTTTAGCTCTTCGTAGCGAAGCCCTTAGTTTTGAGTGTTGCAAATCATTTCTCCCAATTTCTTAGTTGTCTTTTTCCTTTGTATATGGTGCGTTTTGCCATGTCCAAATGACTCATTTAATTGCCTCTGGATTCAGAGTCATGGTTTGAAATCCCTTCCTAACACTGAGGTCAAGTGGAATTCACCCATACTTTTTGTCCTTCCCACTAGTACTTACTATGGTTTCCTTTTTTACATTTAAATTCATGATCCACTTGAGCATATTCTTCTGCATGATTGTGTTATGGATTTAACTTTATCTATTGAAATGACTCCCCAGTTTTGCAGCACCATTTATTAAAAAGCCTATCGTTGCCTCTGAGATTGGGGATCCACCTTTGCCATACATGAAGTTTCCATTTGTACTTAGGTTTATTTCTGTACTTTCTATTCTCTTCCACTGGTCTGTCTATTCATGTGCCACAGCCTCACTGCTTTCATTACAGGGGCTTTATGATTTGTGTTAATGTCCTGTGAACAAGACATTAAAAGACCATCTTTCTTTTCAATGCTTCGGTGTTTCCCTGGATATTCTAGCAGATTTATTTTTCATATGAACTTCACTATCAACAAACCATGTCCCTAAAACAGCTCCAAGAAGTAAGAAGTCACCAAAAACTTCCTAAAAGACACCCTCAGTGACCAGAGAGCTCCTCTAGCCCAACCATCAAAATGGGTGAAATCTGGCTCCCAGCACCAACCTGCAGGGTCTTATTCTTCTCGCTGAAGCAGCTCCACCTGGACTGGAGGCCCCAAAACCAGTTCCTAGGGGTCATCCGGGGCCTCAAGTGCATGGCATGCCTCCTAGCAGGCACAGCTGGGGTCTCACCAAGGGATGCAAGGAATCCTCCTCTAAAGAGCTGGATGTCACAGACTGCCTGTCATCTCCGTGATTTCCATGATCACGCCAAAACAAAGGTGCCCACTCCACTGAGACGCCCACAGCCGCTCCCAGGAGGACCCCTGTACCCCCCACCCCCATGCTTCCACATATAGTTCCCTTAGACCCACTTAGAAGACACAATCTGTGCCTCCCCTGAGTAAGAACTTCCTTTTGCCCAAGAGGGTGCATGCAGACAACAATCTGAGGTTTGGGTTTTAAGAAACTATCTGACCACTATAAAGACCATTGCCTAGGGGCACCTGCGTGGCTCAGTAGGTTAAGTATCCGACGTCGGCTCAGGTCACGATCTCGCAGTTTGTGGGTTCGAGCCCCGCGTCGGGCTCTGTGCTGACAGCCAGCTCAGAGCCTGGAGCCTGTTTCGGATTCTGAGTCTCCCTCTCTCTCTGACCCTCCCCTGCTCACGCTGTCTCTCGCTCAGAAATAAATAAAACATTAAAATTTTAAAAATTAAAAAAAAAAATAAAGACCATTGCCTACACTATTTCCTCCTATAAAACGACCTTTTTAGTTCAGCTCCTCCCAGTTCTAGAAGTAACTTCGAAATTTACAATGAATGTAACACCGAAAAGAAGTGCTTTTCATAGATGAAGAGCCAGCATTCCACAGTTATTCTGATGTGCAGCCGGGTTTGGGAACCAGGGGAATATAACCAACAGGATCAGGATGTGGTGGCTCTGGGGACTGCTGCTACTCTCACAGGGGCGCTCGAGAATTGCTGGACCCTCCACACCAGCAGTGAGGAAGGAAGCTCAGCGAAGCCAGAAAAGGTCCTCCAGCTCACAGTGGTCAAACGAGCAGAGATGAGTAACAGTCCTCACAGCTGCCGCTCCATGCTAGGTGGATACGGCACATTCTAGAACAATGTCTTCCTTCAATCTGCCAGCAGCCCAGCAAGGTAGATTCGGGTATGATCACCATTTTACGGGAACAGAGAGATTAAGACAACCAATCACGGCAGACCTGGAGATGAACAGAGGCATGTGACTCTGGAAGGCACGCACAGTTGTTTCTAAGACCTGGTCTTCTAAAGGCATTATGAGAAGTAGAATGGCGCCAGCCCTGGAGATTTATGGGATGTCAGTATCCCAGAATAAGCTGGAAGGGGATTGATCCTGTTGCTTCACAGAGGAGAAACAAACCCTGAAAGCGAGGAGACTTTCTTCAGCTCACGCAGCCAGTCAATGTCAAAACGGAAACCGGAGTCCAAGTCTCACAGGCAAGATGCTTGGCATCCCCTGCAAAGCATTTAGGTGTCAGAGGCAATGCAAGGCTGCCTCCTGGAGGAAGGGCTGGAAAACTGCAGGTGCCCCTTCCCGAGACCCTTGGCAGCTTCACTTTGCATACTGGTAGATTTCATGACTCTGCCCCTCCCAGGCGCTTGGGGGGGGAGGGGGGAGGGTCTCCTTTCTTTACTAGTGCCCCCCCGCAGAATCCCAGGACCCTGTCAATGAAGTCCCATCAGGGGCCCAGGACACACAAAGCAGTTTTTTCCTCTCACTGTGCCCCTGAAATCATGGACTCAAGAAACACCTTGAAGGAATGGATTTTATGTAAAAGGCATGGCGGTGGGGACAGTGGGGACAGAATCTGAGAAGATAAACCTGTCAGCCTCCTCAGAGGTTATGACCTGTTGGGTGTCCCAAGCATAACCTGTGATGAGCAGAGCTGGAGTGGAACAGAGGGGAAGATCAAATACCAACTGAAGAATCAAGGGAGGGGGTCGGGGCAGGCATCATATCTGAACTAAGAGTGAAGAGGCCAAGATTTCAGTAATGAAGAAGACAGTGGGAAGGTCCCGGGGAAACAGAGAAGGCAGGGCCTCGCCACACATTCCCTGGTGCCTGCTTTCCCCCTCAGCCCCTCACTCCCGCCCGCACCCCCAAGTCCTGGGGCAGCTCCAACACTGACTCCTTCCGGTGCGCCCCCACCCCCTGCTGCACCTGCCTCTGCTCTCAGGCTCTCCCCTCTCAGGCCCCATCAATAAACTAAAATAGTTCTTTTGTACCTGCTGCAGAGGACCCAGAAAAATTCCAAACCAACCTCTGCCCCCAAAGAAAGAAAATCGATCGCCTCAGGGAAATAGCAAAGGTTGGGGAGAAGTGACGAAGACAGAGAAACATCTTTGCTAGTTCCAGGCCACCGTGCAAGAAAGTCCCGGAATGAGATTAGGATGAGCACACAGAAAGGGAGGAAGGCAGGAAGGACCTGGGTGGTTCTGCGGGACAGTCTGTCGCGTCCGGCTAGGCAGCCGAGGGTCAGCCTTATCACTGCAGGGCCCCGACGGCTATTTCCCCTAATGGGCAGTGAGGAACCGCTCAAGCCTCAGTAACAGGATGCCCTGCAAAATGTGTTTAGAGAGACTGCTAGAACAAATCGTGTCCTGCCCTCTGCAGCTACTCACGGCGAAAGCTTGGGCTTCACAGCGCTGACAGTGCCTGAGAATCCCTGCGGCTGGGGGGTTGCCTGTCTTGCAGCCAAGTTTTCACCTCCAATTCTGGGGGCAGAATTTGTGCCACCCCAGGATGAAAGGGAGGAGAAGCCACAAAGCCAAGGTTGGGGAGGGACTGAGAGAAAACCAAAGCGAAGCCGCTGGCTCTCCATGCAGTGCTCTTTGCTCAGTGCACACTCTCCCTCCAGCTCAGAGTCTGGGCAGCAAATGGCGGCTGAAGGTGGCTTGGGGTGGGGCCTACGGCCCCCACCAACCATCCTTCTGAATGTGGTGTACTTAGGGTGGCTCAGATCCTGTCCCTGGATCACAGAACACCCAGTCAACGGAGGCAGGACAAACATACAAGGAGCAACTGAGAACAACCTCGAACCCCAGGCTGTGCTACAGGCACTGAGCGCCCTAGGAAATCGGGGCAGTAAGGGAGGGAATCAGTGGGAACTGTGATACCAGAGGCAGCCTGAAACCTGTTTCCAACTGAGCACCAAAACCCTTAAAGACACAAATAGGAGGAAGGGGCTAGTCCTACCAGATATGAAAACATATTATTTATTACTCTGGCGAACGCAAGAATTCCTCAAGAGCTGGGGAACCAATAAGCTGGCAAGTCTAACCCAATGCTCTTACCACGTAATAATCGCTGGGTAAATGGGATGGGAGATGAGTCTCTGGAAGCCATCCCTTCTGGGAATCCACAGCAGAAAGTTCCCTGCAGGAATAAAGAAGTCGGGGCAGGAATAAGGAAGGAAGGCCTCCTTGGAAATGGTTGTATGTTCTGCCCACCCATCCAATCACCCACCCACCCCGCATTTTTATCACAATGGAATGTGAAACCCTGCTTGGTGGAAATGATGCCTCTTCTGCCCTTCACGAGAGATGCCCCGGGGCGCCTGGGTGGCTCAGTCGGTTGAGCCTCCGACTTCCGCTCAGGTCATGATCTCACGGTTTGTGGGTTCGAGCCCCGCATCGGGCTCTGTGCTGACAGCTAGCTCAGAGCCTGGAGCCTGTCTTCGGGTTGTGTCTCCCTCTCTCTTTGACCCTCCCCTGCTCACGCTGCCTCTCTCTCTCTCTCTCAAAAATAAATAAAACATTAAAAAGAGAGAGAGAGATGCCCCTATTTAATTAAGGAGTATATTATTGTTAAGAGGTTACTAAAACACAGAGTTTAATAAACTGTCAGGTCCAAGGTAACCATAATTTCTTCCCTGTGTTTTCCTACTGAATTCAACTCCCAAGAGTCTTCTAGAATCTTCTCTCGCTTCCACTACGTCACTCCCACCCCATTCCCAACCTGGGCCAGGAGACCTCACACCCCCAAACACCCTCAGCCCCACTCTCGTCCTCATCCCGCTCAGTCCCCGCCCGCCCGCCACCAGGGCACTACCCACCCCTGGCTCAGGGGCGCCCCCTGCCGCCTACCCGCAGCCGGTTCCAGCCCCTCCGGCCTCGGTTCCCGCCGTCAGCACCGCGAGCCTCAGGTCCGTCCGCCCACGCGCCAGCCGGTCGCTGTCAGGACTGAACACCTCGGCTCGGACAGCCTCTGGCACCTGCCCTCCGCCGGAGCCAGGCGCGTGCCCTCTGAGGGTCCGAGCGCGCCGGCGGGGTCATCCTCGGAAGCTGTGCACCTGACGGGCGCGCGGCTGCTCGGGGCCGGCTCCGCGCAGGGCTGCCGGGGCCCGGGACGCATTCCGTCCGCCAACGCCGCTCCTCTCCCGGGAAAGCGACCCTCCAACCCCGTGTGTCCGCACGTAGCGGCGGGGACTCCCGGGTCTCTGCCGGGAGAGATGGACGCGAGTAGGTAGCTCGGGCGGCGGAAGGGGCTGTAGGCACTTCTCTTTAGTGATAAAGAAGTCCCTGACTTCAGCGGCCCTCTTGGCGCAGTGGGCAGCGCGTCAGTCTCATAATCTGAAGGTCCTGAGTTCGAGCCTCAGAGAGGGCATTGCAATTTTGCTGTGTTCCAATGGGGGCGTTTGTAGAAAGACTTTAAGCCGAAGGTGCTTAGAAGCACCACAGGAAGAAGAGGGCATAGAGGAACGGATGTCTCTGGCAGCAGCGTACTGCCCCAGGCCCCTGAGGAACTAACTCCTGGGTCCACACTCAGATCACCCAGCTCAGCTTGACTCAAACGAGAGTGCAAGCCGCAGGCCGCAGGAAGGACCGCAGCCCCACTCCGCCAAGAATGAAAAACCTCTAAATGAGAAAACATGCCTTGTTGACTCGACTGCGGGGAGATGGACATGGCGGTGCCGAGGTCGTGCGACCCCTTTTGCAACATCTGTGGAAAGCAGTCTCCTAGACCACTTCCGATCTCCCTTTTCCCCGCAGCTTTCTCTACTTGAGGCGAAGCCGTGTCCCTCCACGTTCTTTTTCGACTTGTCTCCAGAGACTGTACCCCCGCTCCATTCCAGAGTGGGCTTCTGAGAGCCGGGGAACCGGGGTAGTCAGCGCTGGTCCTCCGCGTGGCCCGGGAGCGCAAGGTGGGGCGTGGCACTGACCGCCCAGGCGAGGCCAAGCTCCACCCACGGCTCTAGCTGAATCCTTCAACTTTTGATTATGCGGTGTAGCTTCCCGATTACTTTTGATTAACTGGTAGCTTCCTATTACTTTGTGATTTAGTCTCTAGCAATTATTTAGAAGTATATTTATTTTCCAAAATAAGGGAGAGATCTAGGTTTCTTCTTATTCATTTCTATCTTAATTGGTTGCGTTGTGGATATAGGATATATACAATGTGATATCATGTATATTTATTTCTTTTTAAAGTAAGTTTTATACCCACTGGGAGGCTTGAACTCACCACCCAGAGATCAAGAGTCACTTGCTCTACTAACTGAACTAGCCAAGGGCCTGAGTCATAGAATATATTCTTTAAGAATTAAAGCCTCTGAAATTATAAATAGCTCAATGTATGGTCATTTTGTAAATGCATTTTGTATATGTGGGGGAAAATATGTATTCTGTACTGGTTGTATGCATTGTACTAAAATTTCTAATCACATTAATCTTCTATATTATTTTTTTAATTCTGTTATTTTTTGTATGTTTGAACTATTGGTTGATAGATTTTTCGATGTTGTCAATTTGTATATATTTTGAGGCTACATAAATAAATGCATAAAGCATAGAATTCTTATATCTTCCTTGTGAATTGAACCTGAATTGAATACTTAGGAAGTGTTCATCTTTATTGTAAGTATTGCTTTTCATTTTAGACTACATGTGGTCTAATATTAATGTAATATCACCTTGTTTTGATTTCGTGTGTACAAGTAACATCTTTTTCTATTAGTTTCATACTCTGTTATCCTTATGTTTTAATGCCTTTTTTATTTTATTTATAATTATTTTTTTTAAATATTTTTTTATTTATTTCTAGGAGAGAGAGAGACAGCGTGNTCAGTTTGTGAGATACAGTCCTGTGGCAGGCTCTGTGGTGAGCCTACTTGGGGTTCTCTCTCTCAAAAATCAGTAAACACATACATTTGAGATATTTGTAATCCAGTCAAATAAGCTCTACAGATTCATAGGAATATTTACTCTATTTACTTTTAATATAATTACTGATCTATTTGGATTTAAATCTACCTTTTTAATAAGGTTTCCCTTTTTGTTCTGCCTGTTCTTTGTTGTGCTTCTTCCTTTTCTTTTTGGTTGCTTTATTTTATTCCTACTAATAATAAATAAATATATTAATGAGTTAATAGATTATATTAATTATAAAGATAAATAATAACATTAGTGTTATTATTATTTTCTATTATGCCAGTTATTTTCCCTCTATTTGGAAACTGTACCCTTGTTTAATATTCTTTTAGTAACTGACCTTGAAATTCCAATGCTACTACTTGACTAAATGAAGACTGCTATTAATAGAGNGGGGCTTGAACTCACGACCCCCTGAAATCAAGAGCACCCTCTAGAGACTGAGCCAGCCAGAGGCCCCAGCACTTTTTACCTTTTGTCCCCCCAAAATTTTTTAATTCTTTTCCTTTATCACTATGGTTATGACCCTCTCAACTTACGTACTTTTTCTTTTTCCAATTTCTCTTGGACATAGATTCCTAACAGTGGAACTGCTGGTTCATAAGCATTTTGAACTACCAAACTGTTTTTCAAAGCAGCTGCACCTTTCTACAATCCCAACAGCAGTGCATGGGGGCTCCAGTTTCTCCACATCCTTACCAACACTTGCTGTTGTCTGTCTTTTTTATTCTACTCATCCTTGCAGGTGTGAAGTGGTATTTCATTGTGGCCTGAATGTGCATTTCCCTAATGACCTTGTTGAGCATCTTTTCCCGTGCTTACTGGCCATGTGTATACCTTCTCTGGAGAAATGTCCATTCAAATCCTTTGCCCTTTTTTAAATTGGCTTAGTTGCCTTTTTATGGTTGAGTTATAAGACTTCTTTATACATTTTGGATATGGACATAATTCCCTACCAGAAATTGGATTTGCTAATGTTTTCTCCCCTGCTATGTGTTGCCTGCCTTCTTTCCTGTCTCCCTTGAAGAACTTTTTATTTTGATGAACTTTATATTTGAAGAAACAAACATTGTTGAGAGTTGAAGCTCCTGTCTATGACCTAATTTCTCTGCCTCCCTCCCCAGAGATGACCACTATTCTAAACTTGATCTTTATAATTCTCCAGTTTTGTTTTTAATTATGTAAAATACACATAGAATTTAACATCTTTACCACTTCGAGGTGTATGGGGCAGTGGCATTAAGTATATTCACACTGTTGTGCCACCATCACCACATCCAGCTCTAGAGTTTTTTTCATCATGCACAATTGAAACTCTGTCCCAATTAAACCCTAACTTTTCATTTCTCTCTCAGGCCCTGTAACCACCATCCTGCTCTCCATGAATGTTTTGAGTACCTCCTATGAATAGAATCACAGTATGTCTTTGTGTGATTGGCTTACGTCAACTTAGCCTAAGGTCTTCAAATTTCGTCCATGTTGTAGCACGTGTCACAATCTCCTGCCTTTTAAGGGCTGAATAACATTCTATTGTGTGTGTACACTACATGTACATCCCATTTGGCTAATCCATTCATCTATCAGTGGACACTTATTATTATAAATTCGTGTCTATTTGTCTCTAGCCCAGTGGGGCCCAGTAGATTTACTGTTGACCTCTACCCTCTGTATCCTGTTTAATGGATTTCAGTTATGTATATTATTTAGAGGCACTCTGGCTCTAGCAGGGGTTGGCAGACTTTGACCAGCAGACTCAATCTGTCCCACTGCATGTTTTTACATATAAAATTCCACTGGAACATAGCCACATGCATTCATTTATCTATTGTCTATGGCCACTTCATGCTACAACAGCAGAATTGAGGGTATGGGGCAAAAAACATATGGCAAAACCTAAAATATTTACTAGCTGGCCCTTTAAGTAAAAGTCTGCTGTTTCCAAGGCAATAGTAACAAATTGATTCCGAAATGTGTAACAACCCAAACACCAGCTTACTTCTCTTCCACAGGACAGTCCAAAGCAGGCAGTTTTCTATGTTTAATTCATGGACACAGGATACTTCAACTTCACAGCTCTGCAATCCCCAAGGGCCTCCATGTCTTTGCCAGGAGCAGGTAGAAGGAGATGGAGAATCTGGGGGGAGGGGAGGATGCCCCCTAATGCTTTAGCCTCAGTCCAGGAACGAGACTCATTCCTCACTCATGATCCATCCGCAAGAACTAGGTGCCTGACAGTATCTCGTTCAAAGGATGGCACACTTGGTCCCTGGCTTTGTGCCTCCTCCCAGTGTCAACCCCCAAAGCTACAAACTTTAGTGGGCAGCCAGCTGTCTCAGCCATGCCAACACCCAGCAAGTGAAGAGTCAGAATGAGCAAAGACAAGAAACCAAGAAAGCAGGCCTATATGGCTTGATTTCCAGAGCTGGGCTTTTTCTACCTGGCGAGGGCCAGAGAAAATAGTATAGAAAGCCAGAATGAAGAGCAGGCCTTTGAAAGATTCAGATAAAACCAGGGATCATCAAGCAGGAGCTAAAAGGAGAGAAAGAAAGCTCTTCCTTGGGATATGGTTAGACCAGCTCATGGAGTTGTAACCTGGATCAAGAATTGAGTCTTGGGGACGCCTGGGTGGCTTAGTTGAGTGTCTGACTTCTGCTCAGATCATGATCTCGTAGTTCATGAGTTCGAGCTCCACGTCGGGCTCTCTGCTGGCATGCAGAGCCGGCTTTGGATCCTCTGTCTCCCTCTCTCTGCCCTTCACTCGCTCACATTCCCTCTCCCTCTCCCTCAAAACAGTATTAAAAAAAAAAAAAAAGAAATGAGTGTTGTTGGTCTACTGACTCCCCAATACAGTCTAAAAGTTTATACAGATACGTATGTTTCTTCTTGAGCTTCCTGAAGATTCAGGGATTCTCTAACTCCCCTCCAAAAAGTTACAAACAAAACGAAGTATGGTCTAAAATTCCTTCCACACCCTCGAAATTGCTGAGTGAGGGCATAAGCAATCCATCACGAGTTTGTTATTTGGAAAAACTGACCACATCTTAGGCCATTTTGGTTTTTGCATTTCTATTTTGTTAATTATAAAGACAGGTTTCCCCACCAAAACCCAGACATCAGTGGTAGAAAAAACAACAAAGGAAAAACCTCTAAGCCATCTCATAAAAACCTGGGAGCACCGGCTGGCTATGTGCCAGGGGTGGGATTGGGGGGCGAGGGGAGAGAATGGACAGATGAAGGACCATCGAGGGTAAGGCAGAGGTATCCGAGGCACTGACGTAGTCATCGCTCTGCCTGCTGACCTTCCCTGGGTGTTCACCAGCAGGGTCACAGCACGCGAACTTTCAATACAAGAGCTGATAAACTGTGGCACTCTTCTTGGAGCCCGTGACCAGATACTGGTTGTCAGAGGACACGTCACAACACAGGATATCTGTAGACTCCTCTGCCTACAAGGAAAGAGAAGCCAAGAGTGACTACAGGCAGGTCCCACGCTTGGGCCAGAGATGAAGGCCTTGCTTAGGGCTGTGTCAAGGCTAAGGACAAATCTAAGGCTCGATCTGGAGACAACAGGGCAGGTCTCGTGGCTCAAGCTGGAGCCCATGAGTTCACTGGACCTTGGGTCCTCATTCCCCTTGATGTATTAAACGGCCCAGATACCACCCTAGAGGTACTTTCCAGCACAGTCCTTGGGACCTTAAGTAACTGGGATCTAAGGCTATGAGCTCGGAGTGCCTGGGTGTGCCCATCCCTCCTCCCAATACCTGAAACAACCTCTGTAGAGAAGGTGCAGTTAAGCAGTAGATGGATTCATCCCGCGTGGTCACGAAATAGCTCCCTGGGGAAAGAAAGGTAGATAGAGAGGCCAGACACCAAGCTTGCATTCCAGTCCCAGCTCTGTTCCCAAGGGAACTAGGGAAAGGGCAAATCTTTCTCTGCCTCAGTTTCCCCATCTATAAAAACCAGAGATAAGACCCAAATCATTCCTTCATCTGGTCCTACCCTCCTGCTACACGTGGGATCATGGTCAATATCACTGAACAAAAGGACTATCAGACGGGATCATGCCTCTTCTGCCTGCTTCTAACTTCCAGTTGCTGTTCTGTGTAGAAAGGCACCATTACAGAGAGAGCCAGAAAGGAGAGGGATGCAGACTGAAGACAGGCAGGGCGCCAGACCACAGCGGGAGAGGAAGCAGTGAGGAAGGGTAGGTGGGTGCAGAGGCGAGAGCGGTAGCAGGAGAGTGGACATCTGGGTCTTGGCTTGGCCGGGCTTGGGGCTGGAGGGGGAGGAACAGAGCCTGCAACAAGGCTGGGCCCAGACTCTGCAGATGGGCAGACACCCTCCGGTGTGACAGGACCCCTAGAGGTATCACCTGGCTTCGACTTACCACAGGAGGCAAACTTGAGGTTGTGGTGATCTATGTATTTGTCAGAGGCGATCTTAAACTTCTCCTTCCGGTGCATGTGTAGGATTATGATGTCACTGTTTCTCAAGCCTACTAACACCCACTCCTCACTGGGATCATGGGTAATGCTGAGGATCTATTTGAGAAAAAGACTGGAGTCAGGAGCGCCTGGGTGGCTCAGTCGATTAAGTGTCCAACTTCAGCTCAGGTCATGATCTACCAGTTCGTGGGTTCGGGCCCTGCGTTGGGCTCTGTGCTGACAGCTCAGAGCCTGGAGCCTCCTTCAGATTCTGTGTCTCCCTCTCTCTCTGCCCTTCCCATGCTTCTGTTCATGTTCTCTCTCAAATATTGTTAAACAATTTTTAAATAAAAATGCAAGAAAGAAAAAAGGACTGCTGGAGTCAGTGCTCCAAGCTGCCAACCTCGTCACTTGTGTCTCTTCTTGAAAGCCTGCCCCTGCTCCCGGCCACCGGGACCGCCCTGAGCCCAGATACCTCCTCTTGTAAGTGGTACTGCTGCAGCCTCTGGTAGCTCCTCAGGTCCCAGGAATACAGCCTTGCGTTTTCACCTCCTGTCCAGAACTTATTGCCTGCAATGTCCACGCATCGGGACCCATATTCAGGGACTTCGTGCTTCCTGGTGAGAAAACAACTCAGATTCACGTGCTGGTTAAACACTGGGAAGTTCCGGGCCCAGGAAGCCCCCAGGAGTGCCCCCCCCCCATAGTCTCTGCACAGGCTCCCCTGGGCCTACCGCACAGAGCAGGGAAGCACAGGCCAGAAAGGGACATAGGCTTTCCCAAACACCTTACTGTCAAGCCCTCCCCTAGGTCGTACCTAATCAAGATTTGGTTCTGTAAGTCCCAAATCTCCACAAATCCTTTGAAACAAGCCAAGCAGATCTGGGCGTTGGAGGAGAGAGCCAGGGAATAGCACCTAGGGCCTGTGGAGGCCAGCTGCGCCCTGACACGGGGCGTGGGTGCCAGATCCCAAAGAGTCAGGCTCCGGGACACACCTCCAGCGATCAGGCTCTGCTCGTCAGGCAGCAGCTTACAGGCAAGGACACAGCTCCGACGGTCCTGCAGGGACAGTTCAACCCTCACATCAGCGCCTTAAGGCGCAGGCTCCGAGTCTCATGACGGAGATCCTACCTGGGCCCCCCAGCCCTTCCCGCATACCCCTCACCTGGAAGTCCAGCTGGGCCTGTGGGGCCTTGTTGAAGGCATGCAGAGCGCTCTCTTCCCACACCTTAATGTAGCCATGGCCACACGTGTACACGTGGTGAGTTGAGCCACTGATGGCAATGGCATAGACATTCTTTCCGTGGCAGACCTTGCCAACCTTCCAGAACTTCCATGGGACCCTCTGCCTGACTGCCACTTCGTCAGGAATGGGAGGCTGGGGACAGGAGGCAGCGGGTGGCTATCAAAGGGCATAGCCCTGGCCTACTGTCATCCACGGCCTGCCTGTCCTCTAAATTCCTAACTGTTCACCCAACAGTTCTCTCTGACCCCGGGTGAAATCATGTCCTCATCTGGGGACCCCAGACTACGGACATCCTCCTTCACCAGCCACATGGTACCCAGGTTTCCCTCACTGACACATAGAGCCATGTTTTGAGACAATTCTGTACGCCAGCAACAAGAGCAGGGTCCAGTGCAGAGCCCCGCCGCAGACACAGCTCTAGAAGAGGGACACTGTGAGCTGAAGGCCCTACATCTTGGTGACGAGGGCAGGGCAGCCTAGCTCAGAAGAAGCAGGGAGCTGCAGGACACCCCCCCCCCCCCCGGCCACACACACACCTATGGGAGAGAGAATGAGGACACACTGCACACTCTCACCTTCTTACTAGCTTCTTGTCTGGGGCCAGGCAGGGGAAGGCAAAAGTCCCAAGTTTGGAAAAATAACACACTTACAATTGTCCTGAGGAATGACGAGACTTCTTCGCTGGGAGCTGACGAGGGGCAAGGCTGGCCTGCAGGGAAATATCAAAACCCACCTACTCACAGAGACGGGCAACGGACAGCAACAGAACCACAGGATTCAAGGAGAGGGCCGCTGTCCCGACCCCAAGCCTTGAGTCTTGTCCCCCACCTTAACCTGCCCACACATCCCAGGTGGGACTTACCGCACTTGGGTCCTGGCAGGAAGCTGTGACACATAGAAAGGAGAGAGGGGACAGGGCATGAAATGGAGAGCTCTGTGCTGGGATCCCCTCTCTCACCACCAGTCTTGTTCAAGGGAGACCTACCTGGGGTCCACTTCTGCTGCGGCTTCTGGCTCCACCTCAGAGAGCCAGCTGGCCTGGAGATCAGATCTGTCTGGAGCCTGGAGGACCCACTGCTGCCGGGTCCCAGAGCTCATCTCCTGATAAACGGGGCCATGTTGCATCTGGGGACCTGGGGACTGCTGGGCCATCCCATACGCCCCCTCTGCTTGAGGCTGCGCTTGGTGCTCATGCTGGGAGGAAACGCCAGAGCTTTCTGCCACATTCCTCCTTTCCTCTGGTTCATCACAAATGTTGACTATACTAAACGAGTCCTTCTCCTCTCTACTCATGTTTTTAGATCAATTAAGTATCTGAGTCACCTGGTTTTGGGCTTCAGAAATGAGTCCATCAAACAGTTTCTGGGCTTACCAGTTCATTCTGATCACCTGTAGCAAGAGAGAACAGATGCAGAGACACAGATATGTACCGTTTAAGGCCTATTTAGGAGGCTCTAAGAACATGTCTCTTGGTGAGGGGATTCAAAAACTGGTGGCTTGCTGATGTTTAATCCTAAGTCTTGGCAGTGATGGTGTCACGAGTGAACGTTTCTCACAGACATTTTGAGATGTTAGTAGCAGGTGTTAAGTTTTTCCTTCTAGACAGACAGATGGCATTTCCAGTCCTTTGAAATCCCAGTCACCCTTTAATCTGGCAATATACCTTTCAGATGAGGACTCACCCCCAGTGTTAACATGGGGCAACGGGAAACTCCACTCACACCACAGGCTCTTTCCCTGACTTGAGGGGATCCCCAAAGAAGGCATGCAGACATGATGTTCCATTTGGATGGAGCTAGGTCACACAATGATGAGTTTGCTCGTGGGTATATTCAACTCTCCCACCCTATGTGGTCATTCTGAGTTCTGAATGGAATCCCATGTAGAATACTCAGGATTCTGTAAGGCCACTGGCAGACCTTCATTGAATGGCAGTGAGTGCATTTTTTTGTGGACTGTGCCAGGGACCAGAGCTTTGAGGATTTAAGACAGACTACCTGCTTTCCCCCAGACCGCCCAACGGGTGAGCCCCAAGACAGGCCTGGGGAGACCCAGCATCCCAGAACAGAACGAAGCAAAAGCTCAGCCACAAAATGAGAGGTGGGCTGGGGAGGAGGTCTTCCCCTGTGGGTACCATGCCTGGATGACCAAGCTCAGTCCTTGGTTCTCAGACTCCATCCTCTGCAAATGCCCCATGGTCACCCCAGAGAGGCCAGCTGCCTGCCCTGAGGAAGGCGCAGTTGCATCCCCAGACTCCACTCCTCTGGACACTTTGAGCTCTCACTATGTGTTTGGCCTTGAACCAAACAGACTCCTCACAACTGTGTGAGCCACATTTCACAGATTTTAAAAACCGAAGCTCAACTCTGGTTAGTGAACCAGAAAGCACAGGGAAAAGGTTCAAATCCCACCCTGTCTGGCTCTAAACAGTCTCCTTTCCTGCCTCCCCACAAGGAGAAGGAAGACAAATATCCACTGTCATTACAAAAGTGGCTACCTGAGTGGCTCAGTGGGTTAAGCATCCAACTTCAGCTCAGGACATGATCTCATAATTCGTGAGTTCAAGCTCCACATCAGGCTCTGTGCTGACAGCTCAGAGCCTGGAGCCTACTGCAGATTCTGTCTCCCTCTCTCTGCCCCACCCCTGATCTGTCTCTCTCTCTCTCTCAAAAATAATTTTAAAAAAGCATTAAAAAAACAAATGTGGTTACCCTCTGACCTAACACTTCCACTGTTAAGGATTTAACCTGAAGGTACCCTTTAAATATACAGAAAATGTGAGATATGGAGGTTCCTCAGGAAACTAACAATAGAACTTCCCTATGACCCAGCAATAGCACTGCTAGGAATTTACCCAAGGGATACAGGAGTGCTGACGCTCAGGGGCACATGTACCCCAGTGTTCATAGCAGCACTCTCAACAATAGCTAAAACATGGAAAGAGCCTGAGTGTCCATCAATGGACGAATGGATCAAGAAGATGTGGTTTATCTATACCATGGAATACTACATGGCAATGAGAAACAATGACATCTGGCCACATGTAGCAACATGGATGGACCTTGAGGGTGTTATGCTGAGCGAAATAAGTCAGGCAGAGAAGGACAAATATCATATGTTTGCACGTATAGGAAGATTAGGAGGAACTTAATGGAGGACCAGGGGGGAGAAGAAGGGGGGAAGTTAGGGGGGGAGGGAGAGAGGCAAACCATGAGAGATTCTTGAATGCTGAGAACAAACTGAAGACTGATGGATGTGGGGGGGAGGAGGGATGGGCATGGAGGAGGGCACTTGTGGGGATGAGCACTGGGTGTTATATGGAAACCAACTTGACAATAAACTATTTGTAAACTGAATAAGTAAATAAACAAATAAAAAGAAGAGAAAAGAAAAAAAAATCCAAAAAATATACACAAAAGACACCTGTACAAGTGGAAGCACCACAGCACTGTTTGTGACAGCAGATGCCTGGACAATTCCATTGGTCACAGGAAGGGACTGGTGAAATATCACAGTATGTGCATACAGTAGAGTACTACACAACTGTTAAAAATAACAAAGACACATCTGCAAGGACCCGGGGAAAATGCCCAGGTGTGTTAACGAGGGGAGGGGTGGATCTAAGGTTCAGACCAATGTGTATAAAAGCAGCTTTGGTGAAAAAGAAGGATAGAAATTAGAACCTATCTTTGCATATGTTTGTATGCAAGAAGAAATTAGGGAGAGCAGTTGCCTTTGGGAATGCAAATTGACCCAGAGGAAAGAAGAATGGAAGAACGTGGGATAGTCTTTGTGGCTGTGTGGCTCTTGGAATCTAAGTTTGAAACAGTTAGACCTTGAATCTTTTTCTCCACCAAATTCTTCTTTCTCACCTTCCCCCAAATGATAATTTAGGGTCCTTGTAATGCTCAGTTACTTGTTATAAATGATTTAACCAATTCACTCTGACACCTTCAGCCTCCTTTAAATGGGCCACCAGGGCTGGCTCACCCTGCTGAGGGTAGAGGCCCAGAGCACACACATTCCCAGCCAGTGTGATGAGGATTGGCAAGCAGGGACTGGCAGCGAGCAGCCCTTGGGTAAAGCTTAAAGGCATGCAGCCATTTAGCCAGGTTTTCACCCTAAAAGTAAGACAAGACTTTCTAGAAAGAGCAGAAGGAAGAGTCACTATCACTGAACCCAGCTCTGCTCTCTCCCCAGAGCTGGAAATGCAAAGATCCCACCCCATACCAGGCAACTCCTGCCCAAGCTTCCACACAAAATGCTAGTGCTGGGGCTCCATCCTGTCCGCAAGGCAAGCACTCACCAATCCCCCACGGCTGGAAGGTAACCCCCGATGGCAGAAGGTCAAGCCCCAGAAAAGGGAAGGCAGCAGAACAGACATCTGACAAGTGCTGGAACTCTCCCTCCCACACCCATGTATGACCCCCTCCTTCCAGTCTGGCTATTTTTAAACCTCAGCTTAATTGATAATCAAGCCCTGGGTCAGAACCTGGGTCAGGTGTCCCGGCCCTGAATCGTTCTTCAATTCCCAATTGGGCGTGGCCACACACTGCTGTTTCCAACTAATCCTTGTGCCCTCGGAAGAGAGATAAGATGGAGGTCTGCCAAGTAAAGTCAACGCAGGAGGCCAGATGGAGCAGGAAACTTTTTGGGGGGAAGCTTCTGGATTGGGTTTGGGATGCCCACCAGAGCCAGCATTTATGCAGAGGGAGAGAGATGGGTAGAGCTGTTCCCAAGAGCTAGTTCAGGTTCCTGCTGAATCCCTTTGGGACTGAAGGCTGGTTTGGGGCTGAGGCCAATAAGGGCTTTGATGGAAGGGGAAGGGAGCCACTAGAAAGGAAGACCAAGGAAGCCTTTCTTTTCAGGTGCCTCTCATCCCGCGGCTCTTAAATGTGACTCCTGGAGCACAGGGCCCACCCAGAGACTCAGATTCTGTAGGTGTGGGGTGGGGACGGACACTCCTTTCTAACAGGTTCCTGGGTGCCACATGTGAGAACCACTGCCAGCCCCTCGGTCTGGTGGTCCCCTCCTCCGGGAGAGAATGGTGGTGACCCTGGATACCCTCCTTCTCTCCCCATGCACTCTCTGCCTCTTGCTCACCCTTCCCACTGAACACACTCTCTTCCACTCTGGTTCCTTTCTCATTCGCTGGCTTCTTTCTTTTGAAGCAGAAGCCCTGAAATTGCTGCTGCCTACAGAGAAATCTTTGACTACCCCTGACTCCTAATCTCCAAAGATCACTGTCTCTCCCTTTTTCTTTCCCCCTCACTCATGCACCCCTTGTCCCCAAAACTTTTATGGCTGCCTGTGGTCTTCCAGATAATGCCTGGCATTATCCTTGGCCCAGTATTTGAGATCTGTTCCCATCCAGGCCAAGCCTGTTTCTCACTTTTTCCCTGACTGTACCCTAACCTGACCCCCAAGAACTTGACTGTACCTTTCCATCCTCATGCTTCTCTATGCTGTTCCTTCATCCAGGAATGCTGTTCCTTGTCCACTCATGCATCGAATTTATACTCCCATGTACTCTGACCATAGTGCCAGAGGCCAGAGATCAAGCTAAGATCTGGCCCAAGTCCTCAGGGAGCTCTGATTTGAGAGGGCAGGGCAGAGGGGGGTTGACTTAATTCCCGAGCTGATGCATGATCCATTTTTGGCGAGTTATCCCTTTTCTGATTCTCACAGGAAACACAGCAGTGAGGCATGGATTTTATCCCTAGTTTGGAAATATGTGAGGTAATCTAGGGGGTCAGAACCTCACAGAGACTTATGCAGGATCGCTGAACAGGGTGGAAGAGCAAGGATCCAAAGCTGTACTGAATCATAGTGTTGCGGAATCTGGTCTGGATCACTGGTGGAAAAACCAAGCAGCACTCAGTGATCTTGGAAAAGAGGAGGTTTATTTTACACTGGTGGTCTCAGAGGAGATCATTCTCCAGAGGTCTGAGCCCAGAGCATCAGCAGAGGGAATAATTTATAGCCTGTTATTTCTGCATTCCTCATTAATGCGTGCAACAAGCAGGGTGGGAAGAATAACCCGCAAGGGGGAGCCTTTGATCAGGGACAGGTATTTCCTTATCAGTCCTGTCGGCCATCTTATAACAGATTTTTCCCTTTCAATAGGAGTTCTTTCTATATTCTGCCTACAAATCCTTTGGCAGAACACATGCACTGCCCATGTCTCTCGCCAAACTGTGGCTGGCCTTTTGGCTCTCTAATGGTGTCTGTAGATGAACGGAAGTTCTTAATTTTAATTCAGTCCAGCTTATCTATTAAGATTGGCCTCTTTTTTTGGTCTTATTTAGTAAATATTTGCTGCCCCCAATACCGTAGTGATACTCTCCTTTGTTTTATTCTAGAAGCTCCTCTATTTTACCCTCTACACATAAATCTATTAAGTGTAGAAACTTGGCAATATCTGGGAAGGGTTTCAGGAAACACAGAGGGTCCAGGACAGAAGTCTGGGCCTCTCTTGAAGGGGGAAGCAGAGAGAAAAATGGTGAGGATCCCAACCCTTTCATCAAACTGTCCTGATTTGAAGCCCAGGCCAGCTGCTTCCAGTTTGCCAGCCTGTGCCTCAGCTTTCACATCTGTAAAATGAAAGTGATAAGATTACATCCTTCTTAAAGCTGAGGTCAGACCTGGGGGTTTAAGAGGGCTTTGAAGAGGCCAGGTTTCAAGTAAATGCTCATTGAAGGTGAGCAATTCTTAGGCGCTTGAGGAAGAGGAAAGAAAAAGAGAAGGGAGAGAGACCAGTGGGAGGTCCCCTGTGCAGCGAGGCAGGCCACAGAGGAGAGAGTTGCCAGCAGGGGCATAGGGTCTGGATCCTAGTAGGCTGCACTGCTGGGTACTGGGCATGCTTCTCTGTGTCATCACTGCCCTCTCTCAGCTGCCCTAGGAGGGAAGTCACATTTAAGGAAAATGAGGTTCAAAGAGTTTAAGTAACTTGCTCAAGATCACACAGCAAGGAAGGGCTGGAGTGAGGGTTGGAGTCCAGGTTCATACAACCCCACAGGGCCCTCTTCCAGGCTGCAAGGAGATGGAGTCTGACAGGAACAGGGGGGCATTTGGTTTCAGCAGCCTGGAGGCGGTGGTTTCTGTGCATTCTTGGGCCAGACACTAGAATGCTAAGATTTGAATTGTCAGACATTAAGAAGAATAGAAGTGGGGGTACAGAGTACTCAACTGAGACATTTGAACAAAAGAAGAAATGGGGCAGCCTGTGTGGGGTACAGTGTCAAGAACAGCGGTTCCCAAGCTCCAAGGCAAGTTACGGTAACCCGGGTGCTTACCCGTGCTGTGCCCTCCCCATTCCCATTAGTAGGGATGTAGCCTGGGCATCAGCATTTTTAAGATCTCCCATTGCATTGTGGTTCCAATACAAACTAAGGTTGGGAACCATTCAAGTAGAGGGTTTTGCAGAGAAGGGAAACAGGACCACAGAGATTGTGAGAGAGGGTAGAGGGAAGAGGCTGGGAGATATTCCAGAGGCTGGGGATGGAGGGACAAAAATAATAAAGGAAGACCCCTGTGGTCTTGAGAATGGTTGAGGTCATGGACACAGGAGGAATTTAGTTTGAGATGGAAAGGAGAAATGACCACAAAAAGAATTTATAACCTAGATGGGCAAAGACAGTTTCACCCTATTGTCCCTCTGCTGAGCCCGTGGATGGACGTGCCCATCCTGAGCCCAGGCTGTACCAGAGTTGGTGGCCAACAGGTAGGACCAAAATTGTGTCAACCAGGGTGTTGGAGCTTCCCGGCAGAGGAAACAAACTGGGTCCAGACCACAATGGAATGCATCTGCACACCCACCCACTCACTCACCACCCTCCCTCCAAGTAGCCAGTGAGCACAGTTCCATTGTGCCCTGGCTACAATGGTCGCAGAGGACACAGGGCCGAGCCTACAAACCTGGCCTTGACCCTTGTGGATTTCATTCTTTGGGGTGCAACTGACTGTTGAACCATCAATTACAAATCAGAGTGGAGAGTGTGACATGATAGAGTTAGGGAGGGTGTGACAGGGGAGCACAAACAAGGAGGACACACCAGATGTGAAACATGAGGGATCAGTGAGGTCTGCGACGTGAAGGATAGGAGGCATCAGTGGAGGAAGTGGGGGGAGAGGAGAGCATGGGAGAATATTCTATGTAGAGAGAATAGCAGGTGCAAAGATTTGGAGAAGCATATTTTATTTTTTAATTTGTTTTAGTATTCATTTTTGAGAAACAGAGAGTGTGAGTAGGGGAGGAGCAGAGAGAGAAAGACACACAGAATCCAAGCATGAGATTATGACCTGAGCCAAAGTTGGACACTCAACTGACTGAGCCACCCAGGTGCCTCTGGAGAAATGTATTCTAACAACTGGGAGAATTTTCTAGGGCCTGGAGCACAGAGAGTGTGTTGTGGGGGCAAGGAGGGCAGGGATGTGTCTTCCAATCTAGGGAGAGTAGGTGGGGAGCACCAAGGCGTTCTGAGCTGGGGGATACAGGATCAGACTTGTGTTTTGAAAGGACTCAACCTTCAGTGGATAGTTTGGGGGAAGGCAACAAGACTGGAGTCTGGAGACCAGTTAAAAGATGCTCAACATTAGCAGTCGTTAGGGAAATATAAACCAAAGCCACAATGAGATACCACTTCCCATCCACTAGGATGGCTATAACACAATAAAAACTACATAAAATGATAAATGTTGGTGAGGATGTGGAGAGACTGGAATGCCTGGGCACTGTTGGTGGGAACGTAAAGTGGTGCTGCTGCCGTGGAAAGCAGTTTGGCAGTTCCTCAAAAAAGTTAAACACAGAATGACCATATAACCTAGCAATTCCACTCCTAGATATATCTGAGAGAACTGAAAATGGAGGCTCAAACAGATTTTTGTACACCAACATTCATAGCGGCATTATTCACAATAGCCAAAAGGTACAAATAACCCAAATGTCCATCAGCAGACAGCTGGATAAATGAAACATGGTCCATCCATACAAGGACTATTAGTCACCAATAAAAAGAAATGAAGTGCCGGCCATGGTACAACATGGATGAACCTTGAAAACCTTACACTAAGTGAAAGAAACAGATACAAAGGATTACACTTACATGAAATGTCTGGAATTGGCAAATCCATAGAGACAGAGAGCAGATTAGTGGTCACCAGGCACTGGGGAGGAGGGTGCAATTTCTTACTATGGGGTTCCTTTTGGGGTGATGAAAAAGATTTGAGACTTAGATAGTGGTGATGGGTACACAACATTGTGAATGTACCTAATGCTACTGAAGTACACACTTTGAAATAGTTAAAATGGTAAAGTTCATATTATGTGTATTTTAACACAATAAAATAAAATCAGACATTGTGTCATGAGCTACAGTCCTCGCAAGTTCCCAAAGCATTTTTCCTCTTCCTTCATCCAGCAAACATCTGGCAGTTTAGCTGGTGGTTTTCTTAACCTTTGCTCCCCTAGGAGAAGAGCCAGCTAGCTACAGGTGCCCCTGCCCCCAGACCCCTTGGCTGGCTATAATCAAATGGCAGCGTGGAGGGGGTGGGGTGTGGACGGGGTGGGGAAGTTTGAGGGGTGGAGGACGGTGAGGAGCAGCACTCGGTGGGCAAACAATGAGGCCAAAGTTTGGATCCTCACAGCCTGGGCTCAAAAATCGTGCTTCAGATCTCTATTTGGGGCGGGGGGAGCGCCCTCTGGCGGGCAATTGGAAAGCAACCAAATTCTAACACGTTTGCGCTCACAGGCCAGTGTGCACACTTGATGGTTGTGCTCACTGACGGCTCCCTAACCCCGGGAGTTTCTCTTCCAGCACTAGTTCCTCCTCGGGAACCCACCTGGACAGCCGTTGTTGATGAAAATGTATAAACCATACAAACACAGGCACAAAACATTTCTTCCCTTATGGATTTACTAACATCATCCACTCAACTGAAATTATTCAACTAGCAAGGTCCTGCCCAGCTCAGTGAGCTGCCCCCACTCCCACCCCCAGTGACTTTGTGGTCCACAGGGTAAGTAAGGCAGGAAAACAGCAGCTCCAGGTAGAGGGCTCAGAGAGCTGGTGGAGAACACCGCACAGGAGACCCACTGCTGCCTAAGGAAACCAGGGAGGCCAACAAGGGGGCAGTGGTGTTGGGCAGAGCTCAGTGTGAAGGCAGGACGAGCCCTCTGGGTATTAGGAACACTGCACGGCAAGGCCAGGCCCCTGCCCACTGTTTACCTTCCTCCCTGCACTTCCTCCCTCTAACTCCACTGTCATGTGGAGGCCCCAACTCACTGCTCTTTACTATGTGCCCTTCCCGTGGCTGTGGATCCCACCTCCCTTACCTACTGTTCTTCCTACCCTCCTCACACCTGCGGCCCTGCTGTAGAAAGCTTGGGTTCTGTAGAACGCATTGCGATTCCTGTCTTGGATACCTCTCTTTCCAACACATCTTGAAGCAAACCCTGCCCTTTACTCTCAGGCCCACTGGCAGCTTGGGCCCTCCTCACTGTCCCACAGGGGCTCAACTTACCTGAGTTTGCAATATGAGTCTCCGAGTAAGATTTCTCGAGGGAGGAGGCTGTGGGTGTATGCTTCTTAAAGAGTTTGCAGTGTGCTGGCCTAGGCCTTCTGCGTGTCTTCCAACTCTGGCCTGCCAGGCGTCTAAGGCAGTGTCCACCCTACTCCCACGCCCGGTAGATCCCCAGTTGAGTTCTCCAACAGGAGCTCAGACTGGGCTGCCCCAGGGGCACCCTGGGATCAGGAGTGGGAGGAATCATTCCATCGCCGAGGGGCCCGGCAGCCTCACCTTTGTGGGTTCTGTGCTTCCAGTCCCTCCTGGAGAGCGGTCGGGGCTTCTTGCGCCCTGCAGTGAGCGAACTGGCCATCGGGAACAGCAGGGGGCCGAGGCTGGTGGTCAGTGGCTGCCAATGGCTTCTCAAGTGCGGGTCACAGGGCCCAGGACACGCAGGCCGGATGCCCCTGCCCTTTCTCGCTCAGAAGCCAAAATTGCCCGGGCGGGAAGGCAGCCACCTGGCTCCCCACACAGCGCGCTGTGTCCCAGGGTGGGTGGGATCTGGAGCCTCGGGTCCCCACCCTGGGGGCACATGGACCCAGGGCGCGCAGGCCAAGGGCAGGTGGCAGACACACGGAACAGGTGGCCGAACTGCCCCTTACCTTGGCGGGCTGGAGGAAATCAGCAGAGCAGCGCGAGGGCTTCCTGGAGGCTGCGCCTGTGCTGATTGCCTGTGATTTCAGCGGCCGGCAGGCA
Organism: Crocuta crocuta; assembly: GCF_008692635.1. Classification (NCBI taxonomy): domain Eukaryota; kingdom Metazoa; phylum Chordata; class Mammalia; order Carnivora; family Hyaenidae; genus Crocuta; species Crocuta crocuta. The sequence goes on from NW_027528867.1 coordinate 1,037,319, forward strand.
GTGAGGGCATACTGGCGGATCACCGGAGCCACCTGGGACTGGCAAGCAGTGGCAGGGACAACAAGAGTGGGGCTCTGGCCACTGGCAGCCCGATCGCAAGATGGAGCTAGGGCCCAGCAGAGTGGGTTCAGATCTGGAGCTAGAGCCCTGCGAGGCTTGAGACCAGTTGGACTTGCTGGGGACCATGCGGTCTGTGCTGCGTGCTGGCCTCAGAGCCGGGGAAAGGGACTTGCAGGGAGCTCTTGGAACCGTAGACCGGGGACTTGCAGAGAAGGCCAAGATTCGCTCATCTCTGGGTCCCCAGCACTTGCTCGGCCTTGGCCTATGGCAGGGGAAGGATGTCTTCCGTTCCCTATCAAGAGACAAGATAGCAGAGTGGGGCTGTGGTCTGCGGAGAGTACAGACCTCAGAGGCGGAGAGGACAGAAGAGTCCAGAACATCTTCTCAGAACCTTCAGCTCCCCTGCCAGGAGGAAAGGGATGATAGCCCAGGGGTAGCTGTGCTGGGCCTCTTGTTCCCCACAGATGACCCTGGAGGCCTGTCCTGCCTTGGCCACCCCCTGACCTGCTGGGTACTGGTGGGAAGCCATATTTTCCTCCAAGCTTCTATTTACCATCCTGACCTGGACAGGGCAGGAGCAGATGTTCTCAGGGCCCTTCCAGTGTGACAGGCCAGGATGGAAGGGTGTGCTGCAGAGACAAAACACGCTGACAGGGACTGAGGGAGAAAGGCTTTATTTATTCCTGGCCCTTCCAGGGCCACAGCTCCAGTTCAGAAAAACAGAAAAGCTTTTGTGAGGGGACAGAGGTCTCCAGTGCTATGGCTCCTTTGTCCGGATAAGGCTTCCACTGGGCCCAGGTAGCTCTGGGCTGGAGTCACATATGAGCACTGAGGCTACAGGATATCGGGACCACTGGATTTTATGAGGCTTTGCAGGTATCTAACTACTTTCTGCCTCCTCTTGTCCTTAGGATCTGAATAGAGGATCTGCCCTGGACATTAACAGACCTACAGAGAGGGAGAAAACCCTCAGGGGCCATCTGGGTGGGAACAGCCTTGAGTTCTGGTACCAGCCCTCACCCTACACGGGCAAGGGCCTGAGACCCAGAAGACCATGGTCGCATAGAACATTGGTAGCAGGTCCCGGACACATTGTCCTCAGTGGCTGACACTCCTAGAATCCCTTCCTCGGTCTTGCCTCAGCAGAGAAACTGCCAGATGCTGCTGCGACCCAGGACTGCACTGACATAGGAGTGCTGTGGCTTTCTGGCCTGGGTAAGGGACATTAGCAGCTGATTTGCTGGGTGACCAAGCCATCCATCTTTGGGCCTGTTTCTAAGTAAATGGTCTGGGGCACTTTAGGGTCTAGAACTAACCAGAGGTACAGGGTCAGTTAGGGGGAAGAAAGACCTTGCTCCTTCTGATGTTCTGAGGGGTTCCAGGGTCTGCCTCTATCCACACTCAGCTCCCAAGAGCCTGGGGGCAGAGCAGTGGATAGGGACTTCCACAACAATGGCATCCCCAGGACATTCTGCTGAAGTCCTATACCATATCATTAGCTTTCCAACAGGAATGGTGCCTTTGAAATGCTCAAGACAGCACCCCTGGCCAACACTGGTGGCTCAAGCCACAGAGCACACAGGTGGCCTCTGGGGGTGTATGGTCTCTGTATATGTAGGGTCCATTGTGAATATAAGTGTATCTATGGGAGGGTCTGTGGAGGAGAAGTTTGGGGGCTCCCTGTTTTTGACTGTGTGCATGTTTTTTCACACCTTAGAGGACTGAGCCTGAACATCTCTTTATTAGTCATTTTTACATCTTTTTAAAAACTGCCTGCTAGTGTCATTTTATGGGTTGCATACTTATCTTTCTCTTAATTGTATATTAAACTTTTCTATTATATATTAAACTTATTTATATCACAAAATTTTCTACCTTTTGTACTTTACCTTTTAACTGTATTTGGGATTATTAAGTACATATATATTTAACTCTGAAAACTCGGTGTATCAATATGTTCCCTTATGGCTGGTTTCTAGCTTTCATATGGTGCTTAGGAAAGGTTTTCTCCATTCCATGAAAATACAAAATGTACTCATCTTCTCTAAGGAAATTTTTATTGTTTGTCCTCTTTACAAAAGTGATGCATGCTTGTTGTCAAAAAAGAAAAGTAAATTTAGATAGACCTAATATCTTCTTGAGTTTTCCTGGCCAAGAACAAGGTTTCTCTCTTTCCCCCATTTATTTTTCCTTTTGTGGCCCTCACTGGAGATTTATTTCTCCATATAGATCCTGTGTAATAATTAAGTTTATTCCTAGAAAAGCCTCTTTTCTTGATGCTGTTGGGAATGGGATCCTTTCTTTCATTATACTTTCTAATTGGTTGTTGGTATAAGACAAGCTATTCATTTTTGGATGTTACTTTTTAACCAGTCATCATTTCTGATTTTAGAAGTAAAATGGAAAAGATTTGTTTCCATGTGAAGATGCTACATTCATTTCCTTCTCAGGGTTTTTCATCAGGGTGAATCTGTTGATACTTGATCCATTTCATTAATCTTAAGAGTTTTCTGCTACATCCTTCTCATTAGGATTTTCCTTCACTATGGACACTTTGATGCTGACTAAGTTGGAAGCTAAACCTGAAGGCTTTCCCACACACATTACACACATAGGGTTTCTTCCAAGTATGGACAGTCTGATGTATCATACAATCAGAACTATAGCTGAACCCTTTTCCACACTCCACACACCTAAAGGGTTTCTCCCCAGTGTGGCTTCTCTGATGCCGAATTAAATGGGCATTAACATGGAAGGCTTTTCCACACTCCTTACATTGAAAGGGTTTCTCTCCAGTATGGATCCTCTGATGTACAATATAGTCAGAGCTACAGCTAAATGCTTTTTCACATTCCATACATTTAAAAGGTTTCTCCCCAGTGTGTATTCTCTGATGCCTAGTCAGTTTGGCATTGATAGTAAAGGCTTTCCCACATTCCTTACATTGATAAGGCTTTTCTCCAGTATGGATTCGATGATGATCAAGTAGGTTTCTTTTTGAAGTAAAGCATTTCCCACACTCATTACATTCAAAGGGTTTCTCCCCAGTGTGAATCCTCTGATGTTGCATTAGTTTTGCATTAACGTTGAAGGCCTTTCCACACTCATTACACTCATAAGGCTTCTCCCCAGTGTGTATTCTCAGATGCTGCCGCAGCTGGGAGTTACACCTGAAGGCTTTCCCACACTCATCGCATCCATAGGGTTTCTCACCCGTGTGGATTCTCTGATGCTGGATTAACTTCCCTTTGGCACTAAAGGCTTTTCCACATTCAGTACACTCATAGGGCTTCTCACCTGTGTGGATTCTTTGATGCTGAATGAGTTTTGCATTATTACTGAAGGCTTTTCCACACTCCTTACACTGATAAGGCTTCTCCCCAGTGTGGATGCTCTGATGCTGCCTAAGCTGGGAGCTGCACCTGAAGCCTTTTCCACACTCATTACATTCGTAAGGTTTCTCTCCAGTGTGGATTCTCTGATGTTGAATTAACTTGGCATTAACATTGAAAGCTTTCCCACAGTCCTTGCATTCATAAGGCTTTTCTCCAGTGTGGACTCTCTGATGTGTGATATATGCAGAACTACAGCTGAAACCATTTCCACATTCCTTGCACTGATAGGGCTTCTCCCCTGTATGGATTCTCTGATGCCTGCTCAGACTCCCATTAACAGTGAAGGCTTTCCCACACACCTTACACTGATAGGGTTTCTCCCCACTGTGGATGGTCTGATGTGTGATGTAATGGGAACTGTAACTGAAGCTTTTCCCACACTCCACACATTTGAAGGGCTTCTCCCCGCTATGAAGTCTTTGATGCCAAATTAATTTTGCATTAACACTAAAGGCTTTGCCACACTCCTTACACTGATAGGGCTTCTCCCCAGTGTAGCTGTTCTGATGCTGAGAGTTACACCTGAAGGTTTCCACTAATTCTTCACATTTAAAAGGTCTTGCCCCAGAATAAATTCTTTCATGCTGAATAAATTTTGTGTCAAAGCTGAAGCCTTTCTCCAATCCCATATGTTCAAGGGGCTGCTCTCCAGTAGTGATGGTGTGACAATGATAGACGTTTGGACTCTGACTAAAGAAACACTCCTCCATGGGGCTGGTGTCATCTTTCACTGTTTTGTCAATGATACTGCTGTTTTCTTTCTTCATGCTTCCTACTAAATGGACTTCCTGCTGTTTCTCTAAAATACAGGCTTCTGAAAAGTCTGTTTCCTGGGAAACGTCCCTCTGAAGTTCAAATGACAAATTATGTTTTTCTTTATATATTCCCTTTGTCAAGTTATTGTCAGTCTGGCTATCAATATCTACTATAAAAACACAGAAAACAAAATATGTAAGAACCATGTTAGGAAAAGGAAAAGAACAGTGGTAAAAGTAATAAAGAATCATAGTTAATCAGGATCACTTGAAAATCACCAAACTAGGTCAAAGAATCTAAGGTTCATGCGTAAGACTGAATAGTATACAGCTGGTTAAAAAAAAAAAAAAAAAAAAAAATCCACATTTGCTGACCTGAAAAGATGTCCAAGATATACTGTTAAGTGGAAAACCAAGTTGAGAAATGGATATAAATTAGATTCCATTTGTATAAAGAAAAATAAAATGGGCCAATAAATACGTATAGATTTGTATATGTACGCGTAGAAAACTACTGGAAGAATACACAAGAATCTGAGCAAACTGGCACGGGAAGTTTCATAGACTTTTTTCTCCAGTATGCTTTACACAATTTCTGTACAGCTTTGAGCACGAACAATGTAAAAAGATGATGTTCCAATAACATGAAGGTTAAAAGTGACAGCCGTGGAACAAAATCATAGGTCTTCTCTACCAGAAGAGCATTCTTTTCATTGCACCACACTTTACTACACTGCAGTTTTTTTTCTCAGCTGTCCCTTTTTAATAAGAATGGAAACTGCTTACAAAGGAAAAGGCACAGGATCCAACCACTTGTAGCAACACTGAGGGTCGCAGGTGTTTGTAGCACCAGGAAGTGAAAGGGAAATAATTTTATTTCTTTTCTTGGAACTTAAACTCTAGGCTCTCCAAAATGCCTCCTTCACCTTCTGCTTTCTCTGTTTATAAAGGCAATCTTTAGGGGCACCTGGGTGGTTCAGTCAGTTAAGAGTCCAACTCTTTGATTCTGACTCAAGTCATGATCTTAAGCCCATTGGGGATTCTCTCTCTACCTCCTTCTCTGCCCCTCCCCACTGTGCATGTACATGTGCACTCTCTCTCTAAAATAAAATAAACATAAAAAAAAAATACAATCTTTAGGCCCACTTGATCCCTTTGATCCATCTCTCTCCACCCCTCCAGAACACTGCTGCCTTCTCCTTGTCTTTCCTTCTACTTCTTTCCTCAATCCTAAAAGTGGTCAGTCCCTAACATGCTTTCTAGAATTCCTACAGTCTCAATGGAGCCAGAGATCTTCCTTTGTTCCCAAATCTCTTAAAATTGGCCTCAAAATGCTGCCTCTATTTTTTCATCTCCCATCTCTCCTCAACCACATTTAATAAATCCCCTTCACCAGTATTTCATTAAATCGACCTCAAAAGATCCAAATGATCTAGATTTCCCTAGCAAGCATTTTCAAAATACTGTTGGTCTTTTCCCAATTATAAAAATAGTATTCATCTCTAATATCAGAAACATGCAAAGAAAAGAATTCAAATTACCTGAAATACAACCACCAAACAACTACAGCTAATCTTCTGATGTATCTCCTCCCTCAACCATTTTGCTTCCATTTTTCTAAAAACATTTTTTCAAAACTGAAAATATTTTTCTTCCCTAACATTAATAAGGATAATTTTCCAGTATCTTTAGGTATTCTGTAACAATATATTTTAAATGGCTAAATAAACATTCCATCCTGCAGTGGTTATGTTAATGTAATCAATTCTCTCTATACTGAATATTCATTCAGGTTATTTCCAACATTTTATTATATAAAATTATAATGAATTTTCGTGCATGTACATTTTTGTCTATATCTCTGATTATTATCAGGATACCCTAGCAGGGAATATCCAGACTATCAAGGGCAAACTGTTAAAAGGCTCTTGATATGTATTGCTAAAGTACTTTCTAGAAAGACTACTGATTCACATTCACCTCCAGAAGTCTATTCCAGTTTGGTGTACTCTCTCCATCACTTACTGTAATTGTTCTCAGTATGAGACAGGGAAACTGGAGGGACTCCATGAAAAACTACTTGTTTCTTTTCCCGCTTCTATCCTTGCTAGGACCTGTACCTCCACTGCATACATGCCTTATGTATGTTCTTCCTGTAAGAGTCAGGAGTTGATGATTTTATGGACTCTTCCAGCACAGGTGGTAACATCTAAGGAATGACCAAAGGGGGTTGTCATGTACATTTTCCAGACAACTGACTCTAGACATCTTGATGCCAAAACCCCTTGACAGCAGGGAATAAGTGAATTATGGAGGCCACCTGGACACTTGTCTTTGTGCTGACCAGTTCCTGGGTGCCCAAAAAGTACATGTACACCAGACCCCAATCCTAAATAGAAACCCTAGACCCTGAGCAAAGGAGAGACTCACTCTCCTTTCCTTTCTGAGTCTCCCAGACACTCCATCTGCTATACTCTACCACTTATGCTATTCAGTAAACTCTCCTCTCACTTGCTCCTGGCTCTCATTTGATTTCTACCTGCTCAACACCAAGGACCCTCTTGGCTGGCCCTGCAGGACCCTCTCTGGGTCTTCAAATCCACTCTGCCTATTTCAAGTATGTTAGGTGAAACATCTCTGTATTTCATTGGTTTCTACTGAGGGTGAAGATTTTTCATTGATTAAAATTTGTACTTCTTCTGTGGATCAAACATTTATATTCTTTGCCAATTTTTCTATACTAGTGACCTTCTATTTGCCAAATCCTACACTGTGGCAGATGCTATCAGTTACTTAACCAATATCTATTCTCCCTTTCTTCCTTACTAGCATGACCTCCAATTTGTTTGAGGTAGCAACAAAAGCTACAGCTAAAATCTGTATTTTCCACCCTCTCTTGCAGTAGGGGGACCAGAAGACACAGTTCTGGCAAATGAAATTTAAAGAGATGTCACTGGGTGGGCCTTCTGTTGACATGGGCCTTGGGCCCTATACCTTCCCCTCTGTCTGTCTAAAAGCCATCTGATTCCTTACTCCTTAACAAACACACACTAATTGGATTAATGTTTCTATTCTCAGCTAAGATCATGGTGGGTTATTTGAAAACTTCAAAGACTTCAGGATTGTCTGTTGCCTAAGGAATGAAATCCAGACCCCTTTGAGGAGCTCCACAATTATATGGAACTCCCTCCATATTATATGCAATGCACTTTAAACTCTTCATTTTGCAAAACATGTCTTCCTTTGTCAGGGATCATCTGGTTGAATGACTACAAGAAACAAGAATCCACTGAAACTATCTTTTTAAAGAATTCATGGGGCACTTGAGTGGCTTAGTCAGGTAAGTGTCCAACTTTGGCTCAGGTCATAATCTCACAGCTCATGAGTTTAAGCCCCATATCAGACTCTGTGCTGACAGCTCACAGCTTAGAGCCTGCTTCAGGATTCTGTCTCTTTCTCTCTGCCCCTCCCCAATTCATGCTTTGTCTCTCTCTCTCAAAAATAAATAAACGTTACCAAAAAATTTTTTTAAGTATAGTAAATAGGAGGATTCATTGAAAAGTGACAAGAGAATCTTAGGGACCACAAATGCAAAGAGTAAATGGGAAATCACAAGAAATGGGAAACCATCTGGCAACTACTCTGGTTAAGCCAATGAGAAGCTTGTCACTTCAAGTATGGTCTGGGAAACAGATACATAGGCAGAACCTGAGAATTAACAGAAATGTAGACTCTTGGCCCCATGCCAGACTTGCTATATGACAATATGCATATTTACAAAACACCCAGAGGTGATTCATTTGCACATCATTTGAGAAGCCCTGAACTGAAAGTACTTCCTTCTGTCTTATTTCCCACAGCTTAAGCTGTCTTCTCAAAAAAAAAAAAAATTAATAAAAACGAATATTTCACTGAGCATGCACTATAAGTTAGAAACTTAATATGTATTATCTCATGTAATCCTCAACCCACAAGACTAGCACTGTTCTCTCATTTTATTTTTCCATTTTCAGGGATAAAAACATTGAATCTTAGAGAACTCAAATAACTGACCTGCTCAAAGTCACAACTAGGAAGTTCTATAACTAGGAATAGCAGTTGGGGCTAAACCTCAGGGAAGTCTACCTCAAAGACTGTACTTTTTTTTTTTTATGTTTTATTTATTTCTGAGAGAGAAAGAAGGGTAGCGTGAGCAGGGGAGGGTGACAGATAGAGGGAGATATAGAATCCGAAGCTCCAGGCTCTGAGCTAGCTGTCAGCACAGAGCCCGACGCGGGGCTTGAACCCACGAACCGTGAGATCATGATCTGAGCCAAAGTGGGACGCTTAACTGACTGAGCTACCCAGGCACTCCCAAAGACTGTACTTTTAAGTGCCAGGATATTCTGCCTTTCTGTACAATGAGACTGTGAAGTCTCCATCCATCACATTAAGTGTACAATGTTTAGAAAGTAGCAAGCATCCCAAAATACTGAATCCATTCAATTCATCTGAAGAAGGCAGAATTGCAAAATTAGGACTGAAAAGAATTAGAATAAGGCATTTGAAAAAAGATCTGTTCTTTAAATGAGAAAGAAAAGGCAAACGGCAAAAATAATCAAGTCTCAAGTGTACACATCTCTATAAATCATTAATATTATTTAAATTTTACTCCCTACAGCTGGCTCATAAATGTGGCGTGCTTATATGATGCTAATGTTGAGTTTATTCCTAAAGAGTTAAACCCCCTTACCAGTCCAGACGCCCTGGGAGACTATTTCTGTTCCAGCCACCAATGGAGATGGGTCCCTCAGCTCACCTGCTCCCTCCAAATGCAAGATCACAGCAGGTTTAAGAAGCGAAAATCCTGTTTAGGGGGAAAGAAAGAGAAGAGATAGTCTTGGCAATGGGAAGGGAAAATAAGAGCCGTAGGGTATCCCATGCCTGAAGACAAAGGGAAAGAGAGGAGTGGCTTGGAAGGTGGGGGGCGGGGGGGGGAGGTGCTTGAGAAGGTGTAGGAGGAGTTGAGAATGGCCTGGACTGTAGGCCCAGAAGACCAAGATATGCAGGTCAGATGAGGGTAAACTTGAAGATAATGCTGTGGAACAGTAAATTTCTTTTCTCTACACTGTATCCAAACCACAACTTCTAGAGGGTGGATAAAAAGTGTACACTAGTGCCAGAAAAGTCCTATACTGGCCCAATAAGGGCTTGGGGTTCACTCTTCCCAGCAACCCCTAACTCAAGGGGGATTAGGAATCTCAGCCCCTGGGGTTCCCACTGAGTAAAGGATTACTACAGACCCCACCTGCAGCCTGTCAGGGGTCAATATGCCAGGAAACCCCAATTGGCAGAGTCTGGGTCCCAGGGGGAGAGAGGCCTTACCCAAGGAGGCCACATTCCCATAATTCTCCAGCATCACATCCCTGTACAGGGCCCTCTGTGCAGGGGACAGGCCATCCCATTCCGTCTGGGTGAAGTACACAGCCACGTCCTCGAAGGTCACCGACTTCTGAAACAACAGGTTCCTGCTGCCCTAGGGCCAGTTCCATGGCTCAGGCCCTAGGTGAGGGGCAGAGGGCAGTATAAGGGCTTGGGGAGGGGCTTGTGAACAGCACAAAATTAATAATAAGGGGAAAGGTTTGAGAAAAATCACTTGGAGAGTAAACCATGGAGAACTATCTGACTTCTCTAATGGGAGGGAAACCTCATGTCGTATTTTACATTTATAGAAGATATCCTAAGTTGGGATGACAGAAAAACATTCCCATAATTAAGTTCCCCCAAAGCAACTCCATTCTTTCTGCTAGGCCACGTCCTCAGGGGCAGATGCTGCTCAGGTCTTGCCTGCCAGCATGCCCACCCTGATCCCCACCCCTGTAAACCTCCAGCCACCCCCAGAGAACAGCTATGGCCTCCATCTCATCCAGTCCCTGTCTATCACCAGATTCCTATTACTAACCCTGCCATGAGGGGCTGTGCAACTGCCTGAGCACCTCCAGCAGCTCAGTGCTGCCCAGACTGGCTGAGGCAGAACAGCAGCCCATTCTGCTTCCAGCTGAGTCTCATGAAAACTGATATTTTGTTACAGGCTCCCATTAGGCCTCATCGTCTCTCCAACTTCACCCAAGAACTCACTGTTTCTCCAGGGTTTGGGAAAGAAGGGAGATCAGCCTTCCCAGTGGCCAGCTGCTCCACCACCCTTCCAAGCTTCTCGTCTCTGCATCACTACGCCCTGTGCCCAGCACGGCCCTGCATCAGGGTTGACGCCTCCCTTCTGGGTAGCTGCAGCCTCTGGTCATGCTTTCTCCCTGCCCACCTCAGTCTTCTGTAATAACTGGAGGATGCACTGGCAGCGATATACCCTCAATTCCTCTCTGCCAGGATCCGTCTTGTTTGATTCTACTGACCTCCGCCCATCAACAATCGTAGTCCAATCACTGGGTGAGTCTGCGAGTCATTTCATCTGTGACCTTGGACAGGCCAAGGAACTTCTCTCCACTAAATTAAATACTTTCACTGCCCACCACCACCACCCTTTACCTCAGTAAGTTGGCGCCTCTTGAATTCAACCCCCACCACCCCACCCTCACCACCTGTGCAGGAAACCTCAGCTAGAATCCTAGGGATTGTTCCTGACTCCTCCTTCTCCCTTACTTTACCTCTAATCTTTGACTCTCTACATCCTAAAGATTTTATTTAAGCATTACTTGAATTGGGTTCTTTTTCTTTAACATCTACTTTCCTTGATGAAGCCCATGTCACCTGGTCCAATGGAATTCTTTCTGAAGTGGTCATCTTCCTTTCGAATCACCCTAAAAATTATTCCCTGCACAGCCATGACAAATCTGATCACATTAACATCACTGATTGCACACGTCAAGGGATGAGTAGTAAAACTCCACCTAATGGCTGTGTGACCATGGGCAAGGCACTTTGCTCCCCTTTGACTTCCTGTGTTTTATAGCAGAGTGGCCACAACACAGCACCTATGTCAAGGGCAGGAGTCAAGACTGAGCGATCCATGCAAGTGCTTAGTATTATGCCTGCAGCATAGCGAGCCTCAAACAATGCTACTGGAATTACTATGATTATTCCCAATCTGTAGTCCATGGAGGTCCATGGATGTGCTTCAGGGCATCCGTAAAGTCCCTGAAATTGTATGGAAAATTTGGTTTGAATGCTTATTTTTCTGAGGGAGGGGGAGGGCCCAGAGCTCTCATCAGAGACCTAAAGTTTGAGCCCCTGCACCTAAGCCCTGAAAGCCTCTCCAGAACATAAGACATCCTGTCCCATAGGACTTCCTGTCTTCTTCTCCAGACCCCACTCCCCTTGTTGCTGCACCATGTTAGAGGCACAGCCATCCTCTGTGTTGATCTGGTCCTCCTACTTCTCTTCGCCTATGTCCTGGTCCCTGGGCATCCTAACCCGGGGCTACCCTCCTCCATTCACATCTGGGCATGGGGCACCCTCCACAGGCAGCTTCCTGTTCCCTATTCATCAGAGGAGTAAAGAACCTCAGTGTGCAGAACACTTCACCCCTGCCTTCGAGGATGCTTTCCTGCTGCTTCCATCCCCTCACGTCACTGCTCTTCCCAGGAGTTCCAGGCAGAAGCGAGGAGGACCCCACCAGCTTCGATCACAAAGCTCACCAGCTTCCCTCCTCTGTTTTCTTCAATGTGAAACTGTTCAGAGGAAGAACTGAAGGACCCACAGCTCACCTGGGGCCAGGCTGTCATGAGCATGGTTGCCATCACCTGCTCTCCCTCAGAGAAGGGCTGGAGCTGAGGAAAAAGAGAGACAGGGGTGAAGTAAACCCCACCCCCGCAGGAACAACACAGCCCCTCAGAGAAGATGTGAGACACAGGCAGTCAGTGTCCAGACGGGAGTGCAAGCGGGAGCTGCCACAGGAAGAAGAGGGTGATCCAGTACCCAGGACCCTTCCCAGCCATGACACTGATGCTCAATGCCAAGAACCCTAGGATTTTACAATTCTGACACATGTCACATACACAAGAGAATACATAAAACGTATACAGAGCCTAAAGAATAATAAAACAAAGCAACAATTCAGCTCAAGAAATAGAACATTACCAAAATCATGGACTTATTTCTTCTCTAAACAAGGATCATCCTTGATTACACTGCAAGGGAAGCCAGGCCAGCATGGCTGCAGCCCCAGCACAGAGACCTCAGAGTCATGCCCCAGGGGACTGGAGGAGACAGCTGTTTCCCTACGTCCTGTCTGTCCCCTTACATAACTGAGTACTCTCAAGAGCTCTGAGACCTCTGTAGAGATGTCAGGAGGCCAGCCTCCCACATGACCCAGGATTACCTGTGAGGTCCCATACTGCCTCCTCATGCTCTCCAGCCCTGATGGTGAAGAAACCAGTGCCTCACCTCCCTGAGAGGGGGGAACTCTCTTATCTAGAGTCCCATGACCCAGCCCCCCTTGTTCATTGTATTCAAAACACATGGACTGGTTATTTTCTGATTCCTGCTCCCAAAGTCAGTCTTGAAAACATGTGTTTTCCTAAAATATCAATCTATGTCTTCTAGGATTGCACTCTAGTGCAAAATTGTGGAAAATACTGGTTCATGATTCTTTCCATTTCCTCCATTACCTGGAGCTACTTTGTTTTTCCCACTTCTTTTGAATATGTGTGCTTTCTAGACCCTTTCCCCTTTGTTACTGTTATGGATGGAACATGCCCCCCCCCCCAAATTCATATGAAGTCCTCTCCCCCAACATGATATTTGGATATAGATCCTGTGAGGTAATAAGGTTAAACAAAGCCATAATCTGTTAGGGCTGGTGGCCCTATAAAAAAGAGGAAGAGACACCAGAGTTCATTTCCTACCACATGAGGATACAGTGAGAAAACATCTGTAATCCAAGGAGAGCCCTTATCAAAAACCAAATTGTGTGGCATCTTAATCTCGGGCTTCTAGCCTCCAGAATTGTGAGAAATAAATTTCTGTTGTTTAAGCCAGACAACCTATTGTATTTTGTTATGGCAGCCTGAGCAGACTAATAAATTCAAGTAGAACAATGGTTTGTCTATTTGAATGCTGTTTTCTTTTTAAAAAACAAGCTTTTCTATTTAGAACATCACTCTTCTATTTGCTTCATTACATTCTGCTTTCTTTGTTTCTTTAGCTCTGTAAGAGACACTTTATGTGCCACTCCAAATCCTCCTCTGGTCTCAGTCCAGTTCCAGAGGCTTTGATCAGTCTTGCGCAGGGACAACCTACCAATGCCTCCTCAAGGATCTATACCACATGTAGTTGGCTCCTGCCCTGGGGCTTCTCTGGCGTCCTGTGTGGGACATCTGCAGATACCTGTGGATACCTGCTAGGTCCTGAAACACAGAGGAGTTAATGCTTGTGAGGCCACCCTTAACCAGTAGGGGACAGAGGTCAATGGATAAATATTTTCCCCTTTAGTCCCCTACATTAGTAGCCATGAGATTCCAAGGCTCCTCAAAGATCCTGCAAGACTGAGCACCAGGTGCCTGTAGACAGGCCAGCCTGACAATGCATGCTTGTATTGGCTCTCCCTCTTCTGTTTTACTCTCCTTCTCGTTCACTCTGCCCTTGGAATACATTTCCAAATAAAGTGCCTGCACACAAAACCTCTGTCCTGTGTTTTGCTCTTGGGGGAAGCTAGACTATCAAAGGGGTTTTTTTCTACCTTCCTCAGGATGCATGATTTATTCATTTATGTTCATGTTCCTATTTAGCAATTAAAATCTATATGGCCACAAATTTTCCCTCTGAATACACTATTAGCCACATGCCAGAGGTTTTTTAAAAAATATTTTAGGAGGATGACTGGGTGGCCAGTTGGTTGAGCGTCCAACTTCAGCTCAGGTCATGATCTTATGGTCTCTGAGTTCGAGCCCCTTGTTAGGCTCTGTCCTGACAAACAGCTCAGAGCCTAGAGTCTGCTTCAGATTCTCTATCTCCCTCTCTCTCTGCCCCTCCTCTGCTAATGCCCTGTCTCTCAAAAATAAATAAATGTTAAAATTTTTTAAAATATTTTACATTTTAATTATACTAATTATATTTTATAGCTGGTCAGCAATAAACAGCTGGTGTTTTGTCTCTGACCAGAGAACTGTTTAGAATAGTTTGTTATTAATGCCTCCTCTGTTCATAATTTCTGGCTTTACTGCATGTGTTTATAACCTGATCTGTTTACTTCTGCTTTACAAAGTTTTGAGGGCCTTTTTTATTTTTTCCTAAAGTGCCTAAAAAATATTCTACGGATGCTTAAAAAGAAAACCTATTCTATAACAGAAGAACATCAAATTCTATTTCAATCTAATAAGTCAACTCTACTCGTTTTATTATGTAGATATTTTTCTGTAATCCATGATCACTTTTACCTAATTAAACTGAGATAGCCAGTAAAGAGCAAACGTTCACAAAACACTGAACCCATATGTATCATGAAGAAATCTTTTCAAGTCTTTAAGAAATGAGTAATTCTAACACTGCTGAAACTGTAGAAGAGAACAGCAAAACAAGTTTCCCAGTCCTTTTTATGATGCCAGCACAATACTGATATAAAAACAACACACTAATCTCATTTATGAATACTGACAGAAAAATCCCCACTATAAAGGAATAGACTCCAGTAGTTCATTAAAGCGACGTGCCATGACTAAAAGGGACCATCCCAGGAACTCAAGTGAAGCTCAGTATCAGGATCCAGATTACTATACTTTTCCACATGAATAAATCAAGGATAAATACACTCTCCAACCTAACAGATGCCAAAGGCATTTAATCAAATTCGATATTCATGCCTAAATTTTAATTTTATGCCCTAGAGAAAATACATACAAAATTATTATCAGTATTTTAATAACAAAAAACTAGAAACAACCTACATACCCACTGAGAATACATAAATTGTCCTATCTTTTTAAAAAATTTTTTAAAATGTTTTACAACTCATAAAAAATGAAAGACAAAGTGTGAGTGGGGGAAGAGCAGAGACAAAGTGAGACACAGAATGAAGAGAGAGACAAAGTATGAGCAGGGGAAAAGCAGAGAGAGAGTGAGACATAGAATCCAAAACAGGCTCCAGGCTCTGAGCTGTCAGCACAGAGCCCGACGTGGGGCTCAAACTCAGTGACCTGAGCCAAAGTCAGATGCTCAACTGACTGAGTCACCCAGGCGCCCCGTCCTATCATTTTTTAAATGAACATTACTCCCTCCCCCCCAAAATGAACATTACCCAGCAGCAAAAATGAACGGCTCACAATTACACACAACAACACAGATAACTTCAGGAACATATTATTGAGTTACAAGAGGGGCACCTAGGTGGCTCAGCTGGCTAAACGTCAGTCTTTTCTCTCTTTCTGCCCCTTCCTGTACACACATGCATTCTCTCTCTCTCTCAAAAAAATTAAATTTGGGGCGCCTGGATGGCTTAGTCGGTTAAGCGTCTGCAGTCAGCTCAGGTCATGATCTCACGGTTCATGGGTTGGAGCCCCACGTCCGGCTCTGTGCTGACAGCTAGCACAGGGCTGGAGCCTGTCTTCTCATTCTATGTCTCCCTCTCTGACCCTACTCTGCTCATGCTGTCTCTATCTCTCTCTCAAAAATAAATGAAAGGTTAATTTAAAAAAAAATTAAATTTAAATAAAATGATAAAAATAAAAATGTTCTTTTAAAAAGATTGAGTTATACAAGTCCCAGATGACTATAGACACTATGATGTCATTTTCATAAAGCTCAAAAACAAAATTAAACATACTGTTTACAGACATATTTTATGCAATAACATTATTTTATAAATAGGTAAGATGATGATTAATACAAAATTCAAGACAGTTGTTACCTCTAGGGGTAAGAAGTTAGGAGCTGGGTTGAGAAGTAGCACACAGACAGATGCAACAGTACTGGAAATGTTCTCCTCCTTAATGGGGTGGTATGTTCATGGGTGCTCATTTTACCATTTTTCTTTTTTTTTTTTTTTTTTTTTNTCAGCACAGAGCCTGATGTGGGGATCGAACTCACGAACTGCAAGACCATGACCTGAGCCAAAGTTGGATGATTAACCGACTGAGCCACCCAGGCGCCCCACCATTATGCTTCTTAAATGCCATGCTAGGTGTAGTCTTCAGTATACATGAATAACATTTTTTAAAAAGATACTTATCTCTATGATATGGGGTGATTTCCAGAATATATCTTCAAATGAAACCAGCAAATGTAAAAGGTACCTTGTGTACCT